>NC_053157.1:221117085-221480835 GCF_016835505.1 Polypterus senegalus
ACATAGATATGTACACAAATTCTTGCTTGGTTGTTGGCGTCTCTATTTTTCTGAAATTGATTAAGTAGTCTACAAGAAGTGAAGAAACAACACGTGACCATAGTTTTGTCATTGCTTTCTGTAAAAGCCTACCAAACCGACCGATCGGCGTAGATTGAAGGTTTACCCGGGTTTACGTGAGTACCGGGAATACATGTATTTCATATTAGAGCTTCCGAGGAAAGGGAATAGCAGGTTAGGCTGCTGAAGGAGCACTGAGGTCCGCGTAGGGTGGGACCGTTAGGTGAACCAGTCTCATCGGGTTTAGCGAAGGAGAAGCTTTCCGGACGGGTTTCTTGAGGGCCAGACCTGGCGGAACACAATACCTGGAAGCTCAAGCTATCGACTGAGCCAACCTGAAGGCTGACCCTGCCAAACTGGGTAGCCCTGGCCCTCAAAGGTTGACTCGGTGGTTTTGCCGTGCCCACGAAGCACCATGGTGGAAACGGACAAGTTTAACTATGTGTACAGTTGTGACCTGGACATCAACTTACAGTTGAAAATGTGAGTATAATGGCTTTCGTAATAATCGTATTAGCGGTATTTTTAAAACATGGTAGAATATTTATTGTAAACATTATAACATTAAATGTATTTTAATGACTTATTTTACAGAAGCAGATCGTTTTTGGTTAACTCGGTAGATATATTGATGCTGAATTCAGTAGTGTTCATTTAGAGTGGTAACGATAAAGGGACGATCAGTCTCCGCAAAGTGACGGCTCCGAAAAAAGGACGAGAGCGGACGTTTATTATATTTATGGCATACAATTTGAGAATACATCACTTCTCTGTACATTCATCCATCCGTTTTAAAAGCTAAATCCAAATTAAGTGTTGCCGAGATGTGATTAATGTAAAATCATTAAGTTAAACTATTATAATATTTATTG
This sequence comes from Polypterus senegalus, assembly GCF_016835505.1. NCBI lineage: Eukaryota > Metazoa > Chordata > Cladistia > Polypteriformes > Polypteridae > Polypterus > Polypterus senegalus. The sequence continues at coordinate 221,118,018 of NC_053157.1, forward strand.
TAAGTAATAATTGTTTAAAGCCTTTCGTCAGTCGCTTAATAAGATCTGCCAATATCATCGTTATATTGGTTATCTTTTATTTTTATTTTTTTTTAATTAGAGAACAAGTAGGTAAAGCGACTTGGATCCCCATTACACCTGACATTAGCATGCAATACAATACAATTTATTTTTGTATAGTCCAAATTCACACAAGGAGTGCCACACTGGACTTTAACAGCCCCCTAGCCTTGACTCTCAAAGAAGACAAGGAAAAAAAATGTAGGGACAAAATGGAATAAACCTTGGGAAAGTCAGTTCAAAGAGAGACCCCTTTCCAGGTAGGTTGGGTGTGCAGTGGGTGTCAAAGAGATGGGGGTCAATACAATACAATACAATACACAGAACAGAACACAAGTAATCCGCAATACAATATAATAGTGCAGTAGAAATATTACAAGTATAAAGCAGAATTCAACAGCAGATAATATCACATAATGGGATTTGGATTTGTTCAGAGTCCTGGAGACCTCAGCCATCATGCTGCCTCCCCCTATTGTCCATTCCACAGTTGAGTCAGCGCTGGGCCTGCCAGTCTGATGAAAGGACCCCTCTACCTGACGATTCCTGTGATCCTCCATCATAGGCAGACAGAGCACCTTGGCAGGTGGGCAGTGACATCAAGTGCCACATTTGAGCACCGAGAAGAGAAACAGAGTAGGTGCAGTGTCAGGATGTAACGTAGCTTGCTTACATTTATAACCAGCATTAAAATGCATGTCCAGTGACTTTTCTGTCCCCTTCACCATGGAAAAATCATTTGAACAATTTAACAACCGCATTCATTTTCATATGAACAATGTTGTCCAAAGATTTCAAAGAAATAGATACATGCAAAGAAAAACAAATGAAAACTAGATAAGACTAATAATGTACACATAGTATGGAGCAAATTAATACGGCATATTTACATGGATATATGATTGAGTCCTTGAATATTCATTTTTTTTAGTCTCTAAATGACGATCCACTTGTAAGGTCAGTTGGTCAAAGTGGACAGAAAAAAAAAATGGAATAGTTAGTCCAACAAATCTCGCCAATCCTCTGTTCCAGTTTTTTGTCCAAAATAACACCGAGTTGAGTTTTGAAAGTCCCTCAAGCACCACTCTCTCTATCACACTACTTGATAATTTATTCCTTGTGTCTGTGGATATCTGTTTAAAGACAAATTTTGTAATGTTTGTACTAAATCAACCCAAAGCCATTCTTGGTCAAGAACTTGAGTTAAAGTAATAACTGAAATTTAAATTCAAATCAGGTTGTTGTTTTAACGTATAATGTTGGAGAACACATTTGCATTTACACTTTTGTTAAATGCGGTCACCACCCATTTCTGACTATCTGCAGATGTGGTTGCTGTGATCTGACCACAAGGAGAAGTAACAGTATTTTCATGTGTGCAAAGTACCATTAAGTGCATTTACACCCGTTGTTTTTAATGTGGTTGAATGCTATTTGGTCATGAGCAGGTCATTGCAAAACAGTTAGTGCTGGATGTGAAGATGCCCATAGTGATTTGGATGAGGAGATTGAACTGGCCACTGCAGGAGTTAAAAAGACTGATGCCATATCCATACTGTCACACACATACAGAATGGCCTCTTTCAGCAAAATGCCCTATAGGTTCAGGAACAGCATTGGCTCTGGAATGCACATGTGATGAGAATAAATGCTTAAGGTTAGAAGGTTAAGCCAATTTCAAAATGGGCATTTGTGGAATTAATATATAGTAAAGCTTCACATTCTTTCCATTGAAGATCAACAGAAGGTAATCGTTAGGTTAATTTTAAAATATTAGTGGGTAAGATTGTTCATCATAAAAAAACTAGGAAAGAAGGATCAGTGTGAGCAAGGTCTGGACACCCCTACAAAAGTGATCGTCTCCTCACACGGCTTTCCTAAGCAACTGGTTTCTTTTTTTTTTTTTTTAAAGCTCAATTGTTTTTCCATATAGTTGATTTATGAGACATTAAAATATAATTTATGAAAAAAAATGTAATAATTATATGCAAGATTAACAGCAGATTATTTTCAAATTTTTTATATTCTTAACGTTCCCTCACGGAATCAACCCGAAAGTGAGTTAATGTTCTCTTCAGTGAACCCTCCTATATCCTCATAATTGAACTTTCTTCTAGATTGTTTTCGATGGAGATTATTAATTCATTCAGTCTTTCTTGATACACATTTGTCCTTAAAAGTTTAAATGCAGAGTTCCCTTTTTTGGTCAAAGACTCTTGAAAATAAAAGTGAACAATGCAGTTTAATCAGAGTGCCTATCAAGCATCATGGTTCATCTCAGCCAGTGCAACAGATAATGAAATCAAAAGGCAGAAATTTACCTTTCGAGTTCTTGATCTGTTTTAATGACACCTATTAAAGTACATCTTTTAAAATATTGGATCTTCACGTTACTGCAGACCAGTACAAATAAAGAAAAAATGATGCAAGTTGTAAACTTTATTTAACCTTGTCATAAATCAGGCTTATGAAATATAGAGCCTGCTGACACTGAAGGCACAAACATTAAAGCACCATTTAATCTCTTTTAAGAACTTTATTTGGAGTTTGAACAAAGTGATCCCACTTTATCCATGTTTTTAGATGATCACACAGTGCCTGTCTTAGCAGCATAAATGCAAGCTATAGATTCCCTCTTTAAATGGATTCCGCTCCTGCAATACTTTTGTTGCACAAATAGAAAGACACCGTGCATTTGGGGTAGGAAGGACTGCACCACTGAAAGTGCTATGGGTGGATAATCTGAATTTTTATTTTCTTTTTTTACCAAAGTTTATGAGAAGAAAAAAGCTGCAGTATATCCCTTGGAATATCATTTAGAATGCAAAATCTGTTGGAGCAGTTTTTATCGAAATACATACATTTCTAGCGATTTACACAATTATTGGGCCAGATGGATTTGGATTGATTGATTCACTTGTTTAGTTAACATGCTCTGTATGCAGTGTATAACATTTACAGTACATTTATTTGTTTAGCAGACAAGAGGTCAACATAATCCTATAAACATCGGTCTGAGAGACTGTTTAGGAACAAGTGTTACAAGAGAATGTGACAAAATCAACCATCACAAGTGAAGAGCTCAGAAAAAATGCAGTCTAGTTGCAATTTCTATGTTATAAAAGCCTAATTAGTTAGACAGAAATTCACCAAACAAGGGAATCTTCAAATTCTGAAGCACATTAAGGGAGTCAGAAATCTGAATGGAGGTCGGCAGTTTGTTCCACCAGCTAGGAGCTACACATAAAAAGAGTCTCGGTTGAATTTTGATATCATACAGAGGTGGCGATCGTAGACCCAAATGGTCAAAAGGAGCATAGGACCTCACAAGTGTCTCCAAATATGTAGGTGCTGATCCATTGACTATGCGTTAGGCAAGCCTCAAGGATTTGAACTTAATACATTGCACTACTGGCAGCCAATGTAGTGATCTGAGGTGAGGAGTGACATGTGCAACTAATGATTATTTTGTTAGTCGACTAAGTGTTCAATTTTTTTTTTCGATTAGTCACGATTATTTCATGCCTGACTATTTTGATGCCTGCCACCTGTGGTTACACATCTGTTCTGGGCTCCAGTGCATGTCTTACCTCATCTGCTCACGTCTGTCCACCTGTGAATGTCACCCTGATGTCTCCGCATTAACACAATTAAAATTAATAATAATCAAATTAAAATAACAACTAGTGAAACATATGAATTTGAAATTAATTCGATGTTTTTATATTGGTTTGACCATCACAATAAAAAAGAAATACATTCGACAATACAAACTAGTCTTTAAACAAAAAAAGTGCATTTAACTTAACCAAAAATGGCCTCTGGTGTGTCTTTAAGTCCAAAAGTTTAAATTAAGCTTCAATTCAAATAAAATAAAACAATAATGTACAGTTTATAAAAGATTCGGTTCATATATTCCTGATTACAGTGCAATAATGTAAGCATTTTGACATGCTCTGGTGTGAGGCTGGCTCTCTTCTTAGAGACAATGTTCCCAGCTGCTGAGAAGAAACATTCAGAGGGGGTAGAGGTAGCAGGAATACACAAGAATGATTTTGCCAATGAGGTAAGAGTGGGATCTTTTGCAACTTTCGCCTTCCCCCAAGACAGAGAATTTTCTGTCTTTGTGATGGGCTGCTCTCCAAAGAACAGCAACACCTGGCATGGGATAACAGATCAAAATTAGCCAGTTGGCTACATCTGAAATGTTTAATATGCACTATTCTTATTTCAATGAATAAATCTTACTTCATTACTGATCAGTTGTTCGTGAGCATCTTCCTCAGTGTTCTCATTGTCGCGGTCTGTTGAGTCACATCCAAGCAGTGAACCAAGAGCTAGTAGAGATCTATTTGAAGTTCTCTCAGCTGACTTTGAAGCACCCTCATCATCTGGTCCTGTTGCTTCTTCGTGCCCCGTGGCAAGCTGGTTGTTTTAGTAATACTCCCATTCTTGGAGTGGAGGGCCAGAGCCTGTATTTTGTTCTGAACACTAAGCCTATCTTCTGGTTTCATGAATTTCAACTTTCGAAAACGTGGGTCTAGTGCAGTTGCAATGATTAATTTGTTTGGATCATCATCTTTTAAGATGGCCTCTCTTGACCAACATGCAGTGATGTCCTCTGAAACATTTGCCTGGAAGGCCTGCACCAGCAGCTATTTCATAAGCAGTGCTGGTGGATTTCAGAAGCCCTTTAACCAAGTGGAGACAGAGCAGAGACAGTCACATCGCTTTCCCCACTCAAGTGGACTGTAGCACATCCAGAGTCCTGGAGACCTTTAGCCATCTCCTGTAAAATGATCCACTGATCAGCTTTGAAGTCTTGTTGTTGTTTCCCTCTTTGTGTTACTGTTGGGTCAGACAGAGTTGCAGTCAGTTTGGCCATTTTTGTTCCAGGAGGCAAGTTATCAAATATTAATAGGAGCTGTTCTACCTGGTAGAGATATCTTGGACAAGTTTGTGCTCCTGGGTCCCCATCAGTTTCTGCTTGGTCTTCAGCATGCTTGAAGCCAGTTCACTTTGTTTAAAGTGCTCTTCAAGACACCTTGCTGCTCCAGGTGCTTTACTGATCCGAGGGTGTTTCAGTGCATTATTGATCACCAAGTGCAAAGGGTGGCCTGTACGGTGGACGGACATCCACCCGTGTTTTTCCTGCAAGATGGTAGCAGCCAGGATGACATTGGAGCCATTGTCATGAACAGCTGACACAATTTTGCTTGGAGGGATCTCAAACTTTTCCACAGCCTGCTCAATCCATTCAGCGATGTTTGTCCCAGTATGTTGTCCTTCTAATGGCATGGTTGTGAGGCTGAATCTACTGAGCTTCCAATCATCACTTTTAAAGTGGCAAGTGATACCAAGATAAGCCTCTGTGGCAACACTGGTCCAGGCATCAGCTGTCAGGGCAGTCTTGTTCTTGGCTGATTTAAGAACAGTTTTCATCTGAGTAATAGCAGATTCATACTTTCCCTCAATGAGCTTTGTAAAATGAGTTCTGGAGGGTAAGGTGTAGTCTGGATGAAATGTGTTGATCATCTGCTTCAAGTCCTGATCATCAACCATAGATATAGGTCGCATGTCCTTGACAATCATGTTCAGGATGCTTTCTGTAAACACTTCAGCCATTTGAACAATGCAAGAGCCTCTCTTCAGGATTAACTCATCTACACACCTTTGTTTAGTACCACTGAAACATAAATAGCAACAGAGAAAGATGTTTTAATCATCACACTCTGAAGGAAAGGTGTTGTAGTTTATCACATCATATACTATTTTATGCCAAAATAAAAAATAACGGACTAAAATATGTAACAATCTAATTATTGATATGCTCCAAAGCACAAGTTACCTAACATTAGTTAGAGATGGTTTACTATTCATATGAACTGAAACATAACTGAAATTATATTCACTTAACTATCATTGACGAAACCTTGATATACGCATCATAGTACAAACGTTAACATGTGACACTAACTTTACTTGCTAAAACTCACCTCTCGAGACGGCGGCATCACAGCGCTTGGATGCTAGCGTTTCAGATGCTCATGCATCGCGGTGGTGCTGCCGTGAAAAGAAAGCTCCGATTTGCATAGTCTACATTCAACTTTTTTTTCCTTTTTCGGTGAAGTGCTCCCACACTTTAGAAAGTTTCTGTCTCAATTTTTTTCCATCTCCTTCCCCCTCCTCTATCCGACTCGCCATTGCAACCACGTTTATTCTTCTAATCCTCAGATGTTCTACTTCATTGGTAGGACTGTGTGCAGTCTTGATAAACAATAACAAACAATACTGCCCCCAGACGTTCATGTAGTGCATTGCAGTTACAAAAACTAATGTGGTTTTTTGTGACTGGTACATCTATTGAAGATTCTGTTTATGACACGCCGACAATAAAAAATCCGCGTCGACGATTTTTTGTAGTCAATTACGTTGTCTAATCGTTGTAGCCCTAGACGTAAATCTGGAAGACCAAGAGACTGTCGCAACATTGTCCCTGGAGAACAGCTGGTTATCAATCGCCAGTCTTAAGCTTTTGTACAAACTTGACAGGTGTTAGCAATACAGTAATGAACTAAAATGAACATATGGACCAGCTGGGATAACAAGAAACTGCATATCAACAGAACAATGCTGATAAGAGAAACCACAAGACTGGATGATAAGGCCTAGTTAGGAGGTTTATAGGGAAAAGAGGAGAGGGCCTGGCATTGTCCTGTGGGGCACACCAATGCTTGCCTGGTACACCCTTGACATCTCTGCACACCATAATCTGTCCAAGAGGTAGGACTCCAGCTAACACGGGGTAATCCCAGTGATGTCAAGGTCAGAGAGGCTTGCAAGAAGAGCCATGATATATGCAAGAAAAGCATCAAAGGTTCAACTCATCCCTACTATTTAATACCATATGTACTTTAACATACAGAATATATCACCAGATGCAGTTACCTTTTCCATGTCCGTAACATGTTAAGTCTTTGTTCATATTTAACCTCTGTCTTTTTATAAATGTTCACTACTGTCTTTTGATCTTCCTGCTTTAGATCTTCCCTTCCTATACTTATACTCTCTAGCCTTAGCTCCTGTGTTTCTGAATACCCTTCTGATTGAAATCATTAGTAATGTCTGGTCATGATTTTCTTTTGATCATCTAAATCTGCAAATGTTTGTTTCTCCTTTTTCTACAGAGGAAGCCTAGAGGGAAAGAGGGAACTTAAAAGTTACAAGGCACTGCTGGAGGACCCCATGCTAAGGTTCTCTGGACTGTATCAGGAAACCTGCTCAGATCTATATGTCACTTGCCAAGTATTTTCTGAAGGGAAACCTTTGGCCCTTCCTGTCCGCACATCCTACAAGCCCTTCAGCACCCGGTGGAAGTGAGTACTTTTTTGTTTTTTAAACAGGAGGCACATTTTCCCCCGATTATATAGAAGTTAAAATGTAAGTTTTATCAGTATGTTTTTTTATAAGACACACTGACCAGAAGTGTTTGTTCTAAGGTGCTCAAATTTCATTATTAAAGTTAATTAAACATTACTTTATTTTTTGCAGCTGGAATGAATGGTTAAAGCTTCCTGTCAAGTACCCTGACCTGCCACAGAATGCTCAGGTGACACTGACAGTGTGGGATGTGTACGGTCCAGGCCGAGCTGTGCCGGTTGGAGGCACCACTGTCTCACTTTTCGGAAAGTATGGGTAAGGAAAGTATGCCTGCTGTTCCAGAGCTTCAAGAATATTAGAAATGTCGCAGGGCGTATATTTCAGTTTGGGATTGCAGGTGTCACAAGCTTCTTCAGTGGCCAGTGGCTCAACTTGTAATGTTTTGTAGCAAATCTCTCCAGTGGTGTGACCTATAGTGTGTTAATGAAAGTGCATCTTCTCAGAAATGCAAAATTATTTGGGCTACTGGAATGGCATATTTAATTCCAGAAAATGTTACATTTGTACCATTTTTTTTTTTTTAAACCAATGTAATGCTTCTTATTTTATTGGTATAATAATTAAAATGTGACTAAAGCACATACAACACATATATAAATGTTATAAGAGCGAATCGAATGATGTTTCCAGTTATGAGTAATTTCTACACATACAGTCGGGTTAATTCAAGGTCTAATTATGTGCTTAATTACGTGCAAAAGCAATAACAAAGTCTGATTTTTGTGAGAGTGTGAAATCCGGCTGTTTTATAGGAATTTTATTGGAAATCTTAAATTAACGAATTTGATTTCACAAAGGTAGCCTTAAAATTGGAATAAATCTAAAAAAAAAAAAATCAAATTTGAATTTATTTGACTTGTCCACTAAATATTACTCTTTTGTAAGTGTTGTTAACCAGATAACATCTCCATAATGCTGAGACAGACATAAGTCGCACAATAGCAAATGCCACAAACCTGAAAAAGGGTTTTTTTTTTCTTTTCTTCAGATCAGCCTAGTATAAAATGGGTATTGTTACAAAAGAGTTTGTTTAAGTGGAAGTATCCTGAATTATTTTGGTATTCAGAAATTCGTGTGACAATGATGTAATACTGTCTGAAATTTTATTTGATTTTAATATTGATTTTAAACAGTATTTATTTTTCAGTTACTGGAGAGAAAATTCATTAAACAAATTTTGTGTGTGTACATATTATGTTCAGTTGGGTAGTCAGTGATGATCATATCATTATTTATACCTCTTTGCTGTCCCCCAGCCAATAAAATACCCTTGTCATTTGTTGTTACATGGTGTGGAATCCCCTTCTCTGACAGAAAAGGAAAATTCAAGTCCTGTATTGATGAGCAGTTTAGATCCATAGGTGGCTCGGTCATTGGACTATAAACCATAAGGTTGTCCAAATCACTTCACTTGCTGCCACATTATTGAGGAAGACATCTATTGGGCTGTCAATGTTATTTTGACTTACTGTTTTTTTCAATAGACTTCAAGTCAATAGTTTTAACAGCCATGTCTCTCTCTCTCTCTCGCTCTCTCTCTCTATCTCTCTTTCTTTCTCTTCAACAGCATGTTTCGACAAGGGATGCATGACCTAAAGGTTTGGCCAGGAGTAGAAGGAGATGGAGGGGAACCCACTCGGACACCAGGAAGAACAAGCAATAGTGTCACAGAGGACAAGATGGGCCGACTTGCCAAGGTAGGCACATAAACATTATATCAGAAATAACAGGCTTGACAGGTGTAATATGTAAATTCAGAATAAAATGAACATTTTAAGAGCTTTTTATAAACAGATTTAGACCCCACTAATGGTGACTGCTGTGCTGATAATAATAATAATACATTTTATTTATTAATTCATAGGCACATTTTTAAACACTCAAGGACACCCAACAATCGATAAACACACACATTATAAACTAAACTAAAATACAAAATTTTCAATCAGACAGAATAATTGTAGTCAAAGAGAAAAAACAGTCTTAAACCAATGAGTTTTAAGTTTAGATTTAAAAAGTGAGAATGATTCAATATTTCTAAGCTCCGATAGTAGTGAGTTCCAGAGCTGAGGAGCAGAGCAACTGAATGGTAAAACAGACGAAGGGGACAGACAAGTGGATGGAGGAAGAGGATCTAAGGGTGTGGGAGGGAATGGCAACATGGAAGAGGTCAGACAGATATGGAGGGGCAAGGTTGTGGAAAGCATTAAAAGTTAACAGAAGAATTTTGAATTCAATTCGGAACTTAACTGTAAGCCAGTAAAGCTGCTGCAAGACGGGAGTGATATGGTGAATAGAGGGGGTTCTAGTAATGATGCGGGCAGCTGAATTCTGGACAGTTGAAGCTTATAAAGAGATTTGAGAGAAGGACCAAAGAAAAGGGAATTGCAATAATTGAGACGAAAAGTGACAAGGCTATGAACAAGGGTAGCAGTAGAGTGGGGAGTGAGTGATGGAGGGGCAAATACAATTAATGTTACGCATGTGGAAATATGCAGACCGGGAGATAATACTGATGTGGGACTGAAAAGATAAAGTACTATCAAGGATGACACTCGGACTCTTAACGTGTGGGGAAGGGGAGATAGAGGAATTATCAGTAACAAATGAAAAATGATCAGTTTTAGATGATGTTGATTTTGTACCAATGAGGAGAACCTCAATTTTGTCACAATTTAATTTAAGAAAATTTGAAGAATACCAGGATTTAATGTCTGCTGTGCAATCAGTAAGCAAGGAAGGGGGAAAGGAAAATGTAGGTTTGCTAGTGAGGTAGAGATGGGTGTCATCAGCATAAGAGTGGAAGCTAGTGATATATTTAGCAAAGGTATTGCCAAGGGGAAGGAGGTAAATAATGAAAAGGAGGGGCCCCAGGACAGAGCCCACCTGAAGTAACAGCAGTGGGTTGGGATGTAAAAGTTTTAAAGTGAACAAACTGAGTGCGGCCTGAGAGAGAGAATGTAAACCAATCTAGTGGAGTGTGGATAATGTCAATCGAAGATAATCTATTAAGAAGAGTTGTGTGACAAATAGTGTCAAAGGCTGCACTCAGATCAAGGAGGATGAGGATAGGAATTAAACCAGAATCAGCTGTCATTAGAAGGTCATTAGTAACTTTGATAAGCGCTGTCTCTGTACGGGGCTTAGGGGTGGCGAAAACCAGACTGGAACTATTCATACAGATTGTTTTGAGATAAATGAGAATAAAGTTGAATAGCCACTATTTAGTAGGATCGGCACCAGGTTTTTTCAGAATTGTGGCTGTTGCAGCATTTTAAAAAGATGAAGGAACAGTTCCAGTAGTGAGAGAGGAGTGAATTATAACAGAAATAAGGGGGCCAGAGAGAGGAGGCAGGCTTTAACCAGGGGAGGGGATCCAGTTGACAGGTGAGAAAATAGGAAGCTGAAAAGAGGAAAATAGATGAGTAGGTGGGGGAAATTCAAATGAAATACTGGAGGAATCCGTACAGAGAGACTGGTGTATCCTCTGGATTTTTTCATTAAAAAAATCAGTTGAATAAATGTGAGAGGGTAAAGAATCTGGGGTTTGTGTGATATTACTACGCAGTGAAAACAATGACTTGGTGTTACCTTTATTGGAAGAAATTATGTGAGTTTAATAGTTAGGTTTAGTTTGTTGTTCCTCCGACAAAAGGCAGTCATCAAACAATGAGAAATTTCTTGAGTTTGTCTGTCCTACAGACTAAGGCTTTTCAAACCATAATGTTCTTCACCTTCTCCACTTAACAGTTCTACTATTGTGAAATAAGTGAAGCCCAAATAAATAAAACCAGGAAAAGTGCCTCTATCTACCAACTTTAATTTTATGTTCCCAAATTTCTGTCAAGTTTATTTTCTTACCTGCACCCAGCTCATCTTGTGTAGCTACCACAAAATGTTGTGCAGTCACCCTTTTGGCTCATTGTATCGTGCACGTTTCATAAGACATTGGACATTTTGGAAATTTATAGTATGTTTCTACGGATGAAGATATCATAACAAGATTGTATAAAATTCACCCTTTAAGTTACTTTGAGGTTTAGAGGTGGTGTGGAGTTTTGAAGCAAAATGCTGTTCTGCTCAAAGAACATGGATGTGAATGGATGGATGAGCTACTATTGCCCAACCTTTCAAAAATGTGTTTCCTCTCTCACACACACATTTATAGGAGCGTGAGCTGCAGAGGCTTGGCAAAGTGCGTGAGTATGACCAAGATTAGCCCAATGCATGGTGTGTGCTGTACTTTGTTCTCACTTGTTGGTGTGCAGTGATGGCAAGGATCTTTATCGTTAATAATTCTGCTGCACTAGCATAACTACGTTTGCAGTGTTGTGCAGTGATGACTGTGCTAATATGCATGTGAGTGACTGACATACCCAGATAGGCTAACCATAGGACTCCATGCAGTATGTCATGGACACGTCACTTTACTATGCTGCCATTTTCTGCATGAAAGTGAAATTAAATATTTTTCATCTTTCTTCACCAGTCAAGTGAGATGAATGAAAAATTAATATAAGAAGCACAATGAATAGGACATAGACATTGTTATTTTAGTGACAACAGTAGGCATGTTCAGGGTGTGAATGGGTTTCTGAGCTATCAGACCTGCTGTACTGAACAGAGGCAACCTGAAACTTTATCAAGACACTTGTGCATATCAAAAATAGACTTGGGCACCCTGGCTTAAAAACCGAAGAGTCATGCACTTCCTGTCGAAATATTTTAGAACACCTAAGTGTTTCCAGTTTTTCTTGTGAATGACCTGAAATGGTAAAAATGTAAGCAGTAAACTGCCAGAGGTTTCAATTTAAAATTCAGGCTAGTAAAAACTGAGAAAAGGAAATATCATAATAGTACAAATAGGCCTTCCTCAGGGAACAAGTGATAGGTTCCAACCTATAGATGTTCTGCAGCAATTAAATTAAATTTGAAGCACATAATTTGTACAGGTGTCCCAACTGCTGTTGATTACTTAAAAAAGCCCTCTTTCTGTCTTAAAGCAGAGTTGTAGAGTGTTGCACCGTGTTAATCATAGATTAATACAGGAGAAAGTAGGGTGAAATGACACCTTTTATTGGCTAACTAAATAGATTACAAATGCAAGCTTTCGAGGCAGCCAAGGCCCCTTCATCAGGCAAGGTGTAACAAAGAAACTGAAAAATACTATCGCTTATATTGGGACTGCAAAGTGATTTTTTTCTTTCCTCTTAACAACCTTTCTGTTCAAATGTTGGCAAAATGAATACACCTGAGATAAATTAACCCTGAAAGAAGAGAACAATGAACCAATTAAATGTAGAGATAACATAACCATCACTAGAGAAAGTCCTGTAAGGTTTTTTTTGAAGTGCATTGTCTGTAAGATAGGCGTCTGATGTAGTCAGCTGGTCAATCAGACTAAGAAATAACAGGAAAGTGTATTTCTTATTTATTAAATTTTTTTAAATTAATTTTAATATCCCAGATTTAAATTGGTTTCCTGGAGAAAAGTGCAAACATAAGACATTGCTATACAGATAAAATAATTTAAACCATGAGAGAAGTTACAGCCATCAATACAGACACCCACAGGATCTTTACAAATAAAAAATGACAGTCTTGCAATACATAATAAAATTCAGATTTCCAGCAGAACACCTGCAACTGCTAGAGTTCAAAGTGATTATTGCTCTGGGGATAAAACAACTCAAGCCTCAATCCCGATAACTAAAAATATAGCCTGATAACAACAAATGCACTTAGAAAACATAAGATGGCTTCTCCGTGACAGAACAGAGTTAGCCTTTTTTGACTTGTTTTGTAGTACAGTGTAGTGAGAGAGAACTACTGCAAAAAACGTACTTGAGACAGATATATTCTTAATTGTAACTTAAATCAAAAAATAAAACTTACAGTTCAAACATTCAATAAAAGAATGCCAATTTACTTGTGTCTACTTTAAATTAGGTTTCCTTGAAAAGAATACCAATTTTTTCTCAGTAGTGAGATCAAAGGTTAGCCTGTGCTCAATGATTCTTTTCTGGATACATGTAGTGCTCCAGCATATTTGCCTACTGCACTTTTCTAGTTGTTACGGTAGTGGATATTGTGGAAGGGGGCTGTAGGAGATAGTGAGAAAATATCTAAAATCTGCAGTCATATCCGATATCTAACCATATACAGTGGCGCTAATGAACAGACAGTTAAAAGTAATACAGTAGCTCTGTAACTTCCCTCCTTGGTTTTTAAAAGATTGTCTGTGACAGGAATATTTACATCTCTTAAAAAATGTCTGTACTCCTGCAGCTATTTGTATACAGTGATTCTTGAGTTGATCCAGTGGATGTAATAAGAGTATCAGAAAAGCAGCTATAAATGCTTACTTTGGGTTCTGTTAGTTAAAAAGTCCAAAATCCAGTGACCCTATATTTTTCGTTCATGGGTTAATGATGTCCTTGATCCCCAGGTTTGGTGTAGCCTACTGTAGATGAGCAAGTCTGGCATCAACATGTGGAAATTTAATGTAATTTTGTTGCAGATTGTCAAATTACAAAGCTTGGCAATTTGGTTCCTGGCCCTGGGCTTCTAAGCATCACCAGAACTAGTTCTAGTGGCAGTGAGGAGCAAGGAGCCTAATTCTGTTTCACTAATGAATCACTGATGAAAATCATCCAACTTGACTTGGTTTTATTTAGTGTAGTGTTGCTGAAGCTCTGTAACCACTGAATGAAATGCGTCTACTTGTACATTCTCAAGTTGACTCCATGTAAGTCTAAAAAAAAAAAGTAAATTAATGCAAGTACATGTACTGCATTTGCATATTGCTGTGTCCTCTCTATTTGACTAGTCTACTGAACAAGACTGGATGAAATGGAGACCCCAGCTTATCCGTAGGTCAAGAAGAAGAGATTGTAAAGGGTAGCCATTTTTCGTTCATTATACAGAATATATTCCATTGTCCCTGATAGCTGTGATAGTATACTTTAGTAATAGCATGTAGTGAAGGAAAAAAGCAGGTTGCATAACAAGAAAAGTATTTGTTTCAGATAATTGGAGAGCAACAGTTCTCCTTTTCTGGCAAGAAGTTTTTTAGGTAAACCATGATGTGTTTTTCTTTTTTTTTTCTTCATGACCAAATTACTTCCATTATAATCATGATTATTACCTATTTTATTTCTGACATAATCAGTCCATTCCATATTAATGGAATCATTTATAACCGCAACTTATAACAATATACTATGATATGTCATTATCTGATTGTAATTCATTTCTGAGCATGGGTTGTAAAATGAAATATTGGACACCAGAAAACTATGAGATACAAGAGGTCTTCACTTCTCCTGTATATAGGCTTGTCTACCATCATGATGGACTCATCTTACTAGTAAATGTAGTACTGCAGTTTATGGGGGGAAAAAAAAGAAATTCCATCACTTTTTTTTTAATTGCTTTCACTATTTTGAACCTATTTTGGAGGTTCATTTTTAAGGATTAGACAGATTTTTAGTAGTAAAGGCAAACCACTGCACATGCATATTATAGCAAAGCAAACAAAGACTAGCAGGGGCGTGACACACAGAACATGAGCACCAACAGCACAGGCACAGTTATGCAATATGGATACCAAAATGCCAAGAGCTATTATAGTGAAAAATTGGATGAAAAGAGATGGCTTCCTTAATAGTTTGAGTTAGTTACAGAGTAGTCTGTTTCAGTAAAGTTGCATTTACTAGAATCAAATAACTTGTTTGCCTTGATTAAATGCAAAGTTTGAATGTTTACTTTGTCAAAGAAGATTGTGGTCTCAGATATACAAAAGATGAGTCATATAAATGCCCAGGAATGGGACTTGCACAAAAAGGTTAAATTCCGTCATTGAAATGTCTGCAAAAGCAAATAAACAAGAAAAATGGTAACATCTTGTCAGCAGTTTGGAAACTATTGTGACTGTTGAACATTATGATCAATTAGTTGCATCCTTATGCATACCATCAGTAAGTTGCAAGGCCTTTTCCTTCCACACATATTAGAGTGCTGATCCACTAAAACACCTTATCACTTCCTGTTCAGATTTAATCTTTGTGATATATAGTTTAAAAATCTTTTAGATGGCAAAAATTTAAGTCATTGAGATTTTTTTTAATGAAGATTAAGAGACACAGCATTTAATATTATCAGAACACAGAATTCGTACCTGTATCTGGTAGCACCTTGTTATAAATATATATGCTTTTATGAACAGCATAGTAACAGAGACCTCTAAGACATCTTAAATATTGGATTCACAGCACTAGACACCTTATTATTACTGCATTCAAAATTAAATACCCCCTTTTTATGAACTGAACTAGCTATAATAATCTGTTTCTTTGTCTTTTTCAGCTGACAAAGGCTCATCGTCAGGGTCATATGGTGAAAGTGGACTGGCTTGATAGACTCACGTTCCGAGAAATTGAGATGATCAATGAGGTGGGTTGTGCTCTGTATATATGCCTACCATCCACTCTGTTTTCATTTACTTTACTTCTTAATTTCATTCAAAATTAATAAGATCTTTAGTCCAGTGGTTGCACCTGCCCTGATGACTCCAGGTCTCGCCCTTGAAGTGATGGGTCTGACCTGCTTTAATCAACCAAAACCCATGCCTGAAAGAATTGTCCTCAAATCGATGGCTTTAGGCTCAGAAATCACAATTATCAAATAGTTTTAATTCTGGCTACACCCACAACCTGAGGAGAACTTGTAGACTCCACAATTGCTGAGTGAAGATTCTAGCTTAGGGTGCTGGATCACTGAGGCTGCAGCACTCATCATTGCACCCCCATGCTACTGATTCTGCTTAGTTTATCTTATTTAATTAAACGAGCTGCTTATGGTCTTTCAAATTCAGTTCAGTTTGTTATTTGTTTATTAATTATTTTGTTTGTTTTTATATCGCACTCGTCACTGAGAAATTCATCAGAGTTTACATTTTTAGAGTTATACTGTAGGGGTGGCACACACAAAAGAAAAAAAAAGTACATGTTGTGGAGCCGACCCGGACACAGACAGGCGGACATGTTGTTCTTCACCACCACACGTTTATTATATACAATTATTTACAATTATAACGGTCACTCAGACCCAGAATAGTCCTAATAGTGCACAAACCCCAAACACACATAGTCCTGGCCACAATATGCCTTTCTTCGGGCCGCCTTCACTCTCCTCTCTTGCCTCGTCCTCCTTCCACCCGACTCTAGCCTTGAATGAAGGGAGACGGCCCCTTTTATACAGGACCCGGGTGAGCCCCAGGTGTTCCCGGCATTCCTCCTCTAGCCACGCCCCAGCGTGGCGGATGTGCCGGCTGTCCTCCCGGCAGCTCTCCGGGCGCCGTCCTAATTCTTCCCCCCAGCACTTCCTGGTGTGGCGGAAGTGCTGGGGTAACCAGTCCCCAAGGCATTGGGGCACCTCCTGGCGGTGACCACGGGCCCCTACAGGGTGGAACCTGGAAGGCGACCCCCACGTCATCCAGGGTGGGCGCAGACCCACATCCGGTCCCTCATGGCGTCCCGGCCGGGTCATGGCCCCTGGCATCCCTGACATTGTTAAGGAGCCTTTTAGCAGCATCAAACATAGTAAAGTGAAGTCAGTGTTAAAGTCTTCGTTGTATTCATTGACCAAATTTCACTTATGCTTCATAAAGCTGATATGTGAGGGGTTAATGAAATGGTGTCTTGGTGCAAATTCTCCTGCTAAAACACAATTCAGATACTGGTGAAAAAGGAATGCATTACTGATTTTGTAAACATTGCACTGAAAACTGAGAAACCCCTCCATCTGTATCAGGGAGGCTGTTGCTCAAAATTTTTTAGAAAGATCTCATGAATTGACATGGTGATTGTAACAAATGGGTGCACTATTATGGTCATGTTGATGGGTACTTCATGATTTCTAGACTAGTTTTTCATGTACCACAAAGTATCTTTAGCAATAAATTACAAATCATCTGGCATTTAAAAACATAAACATTGCTTACCTTAAATTGAAAGCAAAGACATATTTTGTGTTTTTTTTGTTTTTTTGTTTTATTAAATATTCAACAAAAGTGCATTTAAGCTGCAATTGAGATGTAGCCAACTGATAATTAATGAAATTCAAACAATCACTACTGGAGAAATAAATCTCCAGTGTTGGGTGCGGGAAACCTGAGGCCTAATGTATAAATAGTGCGTATGCACAAAAATGTTCTGTATGCCCATTTCGGTGCTCACATCACAATGTACAAAAACTAAACTTACCATAAAGCCATGAACATTCTCATGCCAGCTCAATCGCATACGCCAGTTTTCGGCTCGCATTTGCAAACCCAGTGTTTCCCTTTATTTTTTAGATTCACATCCCTGGCGCGACTTTATCGAATATACTGAAATTAACTGCATATCATTTATTAGTTTAAGGCATCTGATTGTAATCAACCTGTAACAATATAATGGTCCCCAGAATGGCCAAACTATTTCATATACCATAGCTGCTTTAGCATTTTCACTCTCAGGGCACCACTCGAGTATTTTAACCTGTTGTATCTGAGTGTGTAATCACAGCTCTACTGCAGCTGATAGGAAAGAGGATTATTGGGATACAGCATCAAGCACATGCTGCCTCTGCCATGCACACAGTTTTTGAACTGCTCCCATAAGGCAAAAGCATCAGAGTCTTTCCTGTGGGGACCTCGCAGTTCAGAAACAGTTTCATCCCAAGAGCTCTAAACACACTCAATCAATCAACTTGGTCCTGTTAGAACTGTTTGTACTTATAAATACAATTACATTACTGTAAATTTGCACTACAGTAGTAATATTGCGCAACCTGAACCACTTTATGAACCATTTGCACTATTGCACTATCTGCACTATATGTACATGTACAAAGGGGAATCAAGCTAAAGTTAGAAAATGGGATTTATTACAAAATGGGATTTATTACAAAATGGAACTGTGTCATTTCTCAGTGTAGTCTTTGCCCTTCTCTGGACTCCAGCAGAATAAAAGGTTTTGTCTTGCCCTCACAGCCACTTATGCATCCGCGTTATTGTTGAACACTACATGCCGAGGGATACTACAGTCACTAGTGCAAGTTACTGTGACTTGCTGGAGACCAAAGTGAAACCTGCTATTCGATCCAAGTGGTGGGGACTGCTCTCTAAAGGAGTTCTTTTCCTGCACGATAATGCCTGCCTGCCGACCCACCCGCTGCTAAGAACACCACGGCATGTCTGGAGAAACTGAAGTTATTGCCACATTCTATTTATTCACTAGATTTGACACCATGTGATCTGAATGGTCGTTGACTCAAAACAGATGACGACATGAAGAAAGTGGTGCAAAAGTGGTTGTGAAGACAAGACAAAATCTGCATCCAGGCACTTCCAGGCAGGTGGCGCAAGTGCATTGAGAAGGGTGGAGACATTATTGTTCATTGGCTTATTGTTCAGTGACCATATAAATACTAAAATAAATAAAATTTCCTTAAAATACATACTAATAAAATATGTTTAAAATACTTACCCATAATGCATATGGCATAAAAGAAAACAAAATGCTTATCATTAAGTAGAAGCTGTCATATTGGTTAATTTTTTTCTGTAATGTACCTATTTAAAGCAAATCTTAATTTAAAAAGAAAAGTAATTTTCACCATTTTTCTCTCTCATATATATATATATATATATATATATATATATATACACACACATACACACACACACAGTGGCTTGCAAAAGTATTCGGCCCCCCTGAACTTTTTCACATTTTGTCACATTACAGCCACAAACATGAATCAGTTTTATTGGAATTCCACGTGAAAGACCAATACAAAGTGGTGTTCACGTGAGAAGTGGAACGAAAATCATACATGATTCCAAACAATTTTTATAAATAAATAGCTGAAAAGTTATATATATATATATATAAAGTGCTCAAAAAAATTAAAGAAACACTTTGAAAACACATCAGATCTCTTCGGGGAAAAAGAAATCCTCCTGGATATCTATACTGATATAGACTGGGTAATGTGTTTGGACAGTCTGAGGTGCAACCTGGTGGCATTGGATGGACCAAAACATAATGTCCCAGAGGTGTTCTATTGGATTTAGGTCAGGAAAGTGTGGTGGCCAGTCAATGGTATCAATTCCTTGATCCTCCAGGAACTGCCTGCATACTCTCACCACATGAGGCCAGGAATTGTCTTGCACCAGGAGCCACTGTACCAGCATAGGGTCTGACAATGGGTCCAAGGATTTCATCCTGATACCTAATGGCAGCCAAGGTGCCTTTGTCAAGCCTGTAGCGGTCTGTGTGACCCTCCATGGATATGCCTCCCCAGACAATCATTAACCCACCACCAAACTGCTCATGCTGAATGATGTTACAGGCAGCATAATGTTCTCCATGGCTTCTCCAGACCCTTTCATTTCTGTCACGTGCTCAGGGTGAACCTGCTCTCATCTGTAAAAGCACAGGGCACCAGTGGTGCATCTGCCAATTCTGGTATTCTATGGCGAATGCCAATCGAGCTGCATGCTGCTGGGCAGTGAGCTCAGGGCCCATTAGAGGACATGGGGCCCTTGGGTCACCCTCATGAAGTCTTTGTGGTTGTTTGGTCAGAGACATTCACACCAGTGGCCTGCTGGAGGTCATTTTGTAGGGCTCTGGCAGTGCTCATCCTGTTCCTCCTTGCCCAAAGGAGCAGATACTGGTCCTGTTCCTCCTTGCCCAAAGGAGCAGATACTGGTCCTGCTGATGGGTTATGGACCTTCTATGGCCCTCTCCAGCTCTCCTAGAGTAACTGCTTGTCTCCTAGAATCTCCTCCATGCCCTTGAGACTGTGCAGGGAGACACAGCAAACCTTCTGGCAATGACACGTATTGATGTGCCATCCTGGAGAAGTGGGACTACCTGTGCAACCTCTGTAGGGGCCAGGTGTAGCCTCATGCTACCAGTAGTGACACTGACTAATATATATATATATATATATATATATATATATATATATATATATATATATATACATATATATATATACACACATATATATATATACACATATACACACATATATATATATACACATATACACACATATATATATATACACATATATATACACATACACAGGGTGGGCCATTTATATGGATACACCTTAATAAAATGGGAATGGTTGGTGATATTAACTTCCTGTTTGTGGCACATTAGTATATGCGAGAGGGGAAACTTTTCAAGATGGATGGTGGCCATTTGGAAGTCGGCCATTTTGGATCCAACTTTTGTTTTTTCAATAAGAAGTGGGTCATGTGACACATCAAACTTATTGGGAATTTCACAAGAAAAACAGTCCGTGATGCATTGACTGAGTGTGTGATTCCTAAACGCAGGGTTAATGTGTACTTGTGTACTGGACCCCATCCCCACCACACTACTTCAACCCTGCCTTCATGCCATGATCCCAAC
Source organism: Polypterus senegalus (assembly GCF_016835505.1). Taxonomy (NCBI): domain Eukaryota; kingdom Metazoa; phylum Chordata; class Cladistia; order Polypteriformes; family Polypteridae; genus Polypterus; species Polypterus senegalus. The sequence goes on from NC_053157.1 coordinate 221,138,990, forward strand.
TACTACTACAATAATAAACTCATCCTTTGACACTGGCTTTGTGCCACTCACTTTTAAAATCGCTTCTGTAACCCCAATGTTAAAGTCTGGTCTTGATGCTAAGAATCTTAACAATTTTCGGCCTATTTCCCACTTACCTTTTCTGTCAAAAGTTCTTGAGCGTGTTGTCGCTTCCCATCTCACCAACTGCTTAAGTTCTAATAATTCGATGGAACCCTTTCAGTCTGGTTTCAGGGCGCAGCACAGCTGTGAAACTGCTCTGCTACGGGTAACCAATGATTTTCTTATGGCAGCAGACTCTGGACAAACCAGAATATTAATTCTATTAGACCTCAGTGCAGCATTTGACACTCAGGTCAGACATGACATTCTACTGTCCAGAATGGAGAACATGCTGGGTATCTCTGGCACTGCCCTCCTGTGGTTCAAGTCCTATCTGACTGATAGACAAGTACGCTTGGTAACAGCAGATCCGGCTTGGCACCAGTCACACAAGGAGTTCCTCAGGGCTCTGTCCTTGGCCCTCTTCTCTTCTGTATTTATATGCTTCCCCTTGGCCATATTATTCGTAGCTATGGACTGGGTTATCATTTTTGCAGACGATACTCAACTCTATTTCAATGCTAAAAGTGAAACTTTATCAGAGCTTTCTCAGCTCACAACTTGCCTCAGTGAAATTAAAACCTGGATGGAGCAGAATTCTTTAAATTAAATTGCAACAAAACTGAACTCCTGCAAATTGGGACTAAAGTGCAACTTAATAAAATGAGCTCCTTCCCAGTCCATCTTGGCGGTGATCTCATCAGACCTGCCTCTACTGCAAAGAATCTTGGTGTCATTTTTGATTCCTCCCTTTCTTATTCCGCCCACATAAATCATATAAGAAACTTTAGTACTTTCACCTCTATAACATATCACGTGTTCTCTCCTTCCTCTCCTTTTCTAATGCTGGGAAACTTGTCCATGCTTTTATCACATCCCGCATCAATTATTGTAATTCCCTACTGGCAGGGACCCCTTCTAATCTTATATCACAGCTCCAGCTTATTCAAAACTCGGCTGCAAGAGTCCTTACTTGAACCAGCAACAGTGAGCACATCACACCCATCCTGCTTCGCCTTTATTGGCTCCCTGTGTCTTACAGAATTTAATATAAAATTCTATTAATAACCTACAAAGCCTTAAAGGACCTTGCGCCAAACTACATCAGTGACCTTCTCCATCACTATGTGCCTGTCTTCCCACTAAGGTCCTCTGATTCTGGCAATCTTGTTGTGCCCCACACTAATATACACTCCACGAGTGACAGCAGGGCCTTCAGCTGTATAGCGCCCAGACTCTGGATTGACCTACCGAAATGAATTAGATCAGCTGACTCCAGAAATTCTTTTAAAAAACAACTCAAAACTTTTAGCTCTACTTAACTTTATTACCCCTCTTTCAGTTTACCTCCATGTCAAGATGCTCTTATAACCTGTGTGTGTGTGTGTGCTGGACCATCTATTATGTTGTCTGTTAGGCTTTCTCTCTGAATTTACTATCTTACTCTTCTTTATTTGTTTATATGGTTTAGTACAATGCTATACTGTATACCCCGCCGTTCTTTCTTAAACTCTGTGAAGTGCTTTGAGCATGGGAAAGGCGCTATATAAATAAAATGTATTATTATTATTATTATGTTAATGATGAGTTATCTAGTGGAATGATAAATGCAATGCATTTAATACTAAAAAATGTTTGTGACACGCCATCTTTTGGAAAGACAGAGACATAGCATCCAGATGGACAGACACATAGGCACTTACCCTTTTATTAAGGTGAATAACAAGGCTTGCATTGTCTCTCTAACTTAGCAATATCAGAGTGGCACCAAGTGTCAGAGCAGGATACCAATATGTAAAAACGTATTAGGGACAGGTCAGTAACTGTCCATATTTATTGCCAAGCATGTGACTAATTAAAGAGGGTGGCAGTATGAACAACCTCGTAAGGTATGCAAGACTAAAGAAACAAGTCTTTAGCCCAGATTTAAATGTAAATTCTGATTGTACCTCTCATACATACAAAGTCAGATCAATCCTCAAGTTTTAGGCCATGTAGATAAAGGCTCACCCTTCTACAGTAATTTTATTTATTCTTGAAACAAGTCAGTGCCTTCAGATTTTAACATATGCACCAGTATGTATGCATTGAAAGGTTACATTGAGTAAGTAAAGCCCAAGATAATTAAATCTTTATACTGTATGTAAGAAGAAAGATTATGAAGTAAACCCAGAACTTAACTGGAAGACACTACAAAGCAAAGTCTCCTCTTTGAGGTTAAGCCTTCAAAGTCTGGGACCCAGTTGAGATTACAGTTGGTTCAATAGGTTGTTGTGGAATGTAATAGATTGTGAAAGATTCTATTTTCTATTGTAGTTGATGCAATAGTTTGTAATAGTGAAATAGGTTGTGTTTACATATATTTAGGTTCATATATATACTGTACTGCGGTGGGCTGGCTCCCTGCCAGTGGTTTGTTTCCTGCCTTGTGCCCTGTGTTGGCTGGGATTGGCTCCAGCACACCTCCGTGACCCTGTAGTTAGGATATAGTGGGTTGGATAATGGATGGATGGATATATACTGTATATGTGTGTGTGTATATATAATTCACCATCCCCCCCAAAATAAAATTGAATATTACATATACTGCACTTTTTGGTCCTTAGAAAAGACATTACCTTTAAGACCTGAATATACTGACATATTTTCAGTTTCTATCTGCATGGACGTTTTGTGTTTATATGTATTTGCAAGTTTTCTTGTAATTTTTTTACTCATTACTAGGATACTATACAAATACTGCTTTAAGTTTGCAGTAAGTAATTAACTGTTTTCAATCAGATGGGTGTGTTTTTTATTGGTTATTGAATGCATAGAGAAGAACATTAAAATATGGGACCATATATCTTGCTATGCCTCTGTCCCCTTCTCTCGTATGCTATAGCCCTGTGGTTGTTGTCATTCTACTGTTGGTATCAATTATAGTTCACCTTTGATATTGTCTTATCTCGATGACAAAATAGTTTTGTCTTGAAAAGATCAGAAAGGTGGTGTCGCCATGGTGTCGCCATTCACCCCAAGTCTACCAGAAAGACCTTTTACCTTTTTTCTGAGTCTTAGATAAATTTTAATGAGGCAAGGGTAAAAGGTTAAAACCTTATTCAATTCCAATGAGGTGGTCTTCAGCTGTGATTAGTCACAAGGACAGAAAAAAATGTTTGGGGGGTGGAGGGGGAGAGAGAGAGAGAGAGGGAGGGAGGTTCTCAAAAGTCAATCTAGCATTGCACTAGAGCACGGTAGCAACTTTTGGAGGTAGCTAGAAAGCAGAGGAGCAACACGTTTGTGGGAAATTGGAAATGAGCAATATTCTGGTGTGTTTGTAAAAGGGTAGTAAACACTGCTGCTATTTAACAGTTGTTAAAATAGAACTACAGAATGTGAAAACCATTATCTGTGACTAAAAGCTTTGGGAGCTCAGCTGCCCATCAGGCATTGAGAGAAGATTATTCTAATTTACACCAGAAGTCAGTGCAGTCTTGTGAGTCAAGAGGTAATGTGATGATTTTTTTTTTTTTTTCTTTAAACCTGTGGGCTGTTTAGAAGAAGGAAGGCATCAACATATGTAGAGAGCCACACTATTTTGTTAATTTGATATCACATCTTGCATATAACATGTCCGGGGGGAAAAAAGTTTTTATTGTATATTTATTGTACTAATTAATAAAACATAGGAGAAGACAGTGGAAGATAATGCTGTGCATGAATACAGGGCTGAACCTTAGTAAGTCACAAATCTCTGAAGCAGAAACACAAGTATAATGTGACATTTCAAAGCCTAAACACTTACTTGAAGCATTGTGGAGTGAAGTATAAATACCAGATTTACAGCTGAGAAGTCTAAGCTAATTATTGTTTAATGACCCTGTTTTTGCTTACAGAATTTGTCCAGCTACACTTCAGAAACCTCTGCCTCGGGGGTCTGTGGTGTTCTACAGATTCCTCACTGTTAGACTCACAGTGAAAATCTTGTGATCAGCACTTATGCCATAAATACTAGCAACCATTTTGTAGTGGTGCCTTTTTGGCCACACATTACACCAGTCTAGCGTGATCAGACAAGGCGTAGGGCTCATGCTCTGTCTGCTCATTATTCATGTTTTTTTCAAGATGGCTTTACTTTCAATCTGTAGGCAGATTAAGAAATTTCAGAAAAAATGTTGTGTGGAATTCTTTTGTGAGGTTAGATTAAGGGCAGATCTGGGGCTTGATTGCTTGGGGTTTATGTTGTTTGAAGAGGGGAAACTGCAATATCACAATAAAAACAGTCTTTGGTGGCGGGAGTGTATGCAAATAAGACATTTTTTGCTAATTGCAAAATGTTTATAGTACCACAGTCTTAGTTAGATCCTGTGCAAATTTTGGGGGGCAAATTGGAGATCAGAACAAAGGTCTGTTTAATTTTGTTTTCTTTGTTTTTTCAATGTGTGCATTTGGGCTTGTATTTTTGTTTGTACACATGTGCATTATTAGTGTCTGTGATCTGCTGCATAAAACTGAATGTGTTAAATGTGTTAGTTTGTATTTTAGTCTGTTGGCTGAGTAAAGTTCCTTATGATGGTATTTCTTGCTAAGTTTGCCCAGATCTTGATTATTTGTTTTATTAATGTGTGAGTGTGTGATACAGTACTCAAAAACTATATGTGGTCACAATATTTCCTGTGGGTCTAATAAATGTATTCTTCTTCTTCTTCTTCTTCTTCTTCTTCTTCTTCTTATTATTATTATTATTATTATATGTAATAATTAATGCTGATATTTTTAATTCAGCAAAATAGTATTGTGCTACATTACTTCAAAAATAATCTGACTTCATAATGCACATTACATTTAATGGGTTAACCCTAACTCTACTCTATAAAAATCTGTGGAAAGCACCTCGAGTTGCATATAAATTTCTGTAAGGTGCTATATATATATATATATATATATATATATATATATATATATATATATATATATATATATATATATATATATATATATATATATAGTGACAGAATTAAGGGTATTCTTGTACCCTCAGACACCAGATAAAAGTCCAATTATTATTTATTATAATAATTATGTGCACAAAGCACGCTCCTCTCCACAATTCTCTAATAAACCAACAATTCTCTAATAAACCAATCCTCCAAACTCCCAGACGCTTAGCCACCCTGCCTCCCAACTCAGCTCGCCGTCTGGGAGCTCCCACAGTCCTTTTATACTCCCTGACCCGGAGGTGTTTCTGCCCAACAGTCCACAAGTCTTTATTCCTTCCGGGTCAGGGTAAATAGTCCTTTTCTTCAACCCGGAAGTCCAACGCTCTTCCTATGACGAACCTCTGGGTCACAGGGCACGAAGAAGCCCTCGGTCCTCCCTGCAGCTCCCTCCTGTGGCCCCCATGGCATCCAGCAGGGCTGTGCATAAAAACCACATTGTCCATGATGCCCTGCTGGTCTTCTGGGGACCTCCATGCTGCAAGTTGTTGTTATTATAGTTATAATAAAGGAAGTTATACCGATGTCATGGTGACATGATAAAAGCACACAGATTAGACCTGTGGGCAAAAAAAAATTGATTTATATAAAAATCAAAATTCTTATCATCCATCCTTTATCCAACCCGCTATGTCCTAACTACAGGGTCATGATGGTCTGCTGGAGCCAATCCCAGCCAACACAGGGCGCCAGACAGGGAACAAATCTCGGGCAGGGCGCCAGCCTTCCGCAGGACATACACACACGCACAACCACACCAAGCACACACACTAGGGACAATTTAGTATCGCCAGTGCACCTAACCTGCATGTCTTTGGACTGTGGGAGAAAACCAGAGCACAGACACGCAGACATGGGGAGAAAATGCAAACAACACGCAGGGAGGACCCGGAAAGCGAACCCGGGTCCCCTAACTGCGAGGCAGCAGCACTACCATATGCCGCCCATATTCTTATCATTCACAATTCAATTTTTTTTTTTTTGTTCTCAATTTTCTCTTTTCTAAAAGACTGCTTTGCTCTCTAAGAAACACTACTTGTAACATAACCGGATTCTGAAAAATTTCCTTACCCCTTATCCTTTTACTATTGGTGTTGAAATGCAATTTTGCACTCATTTACTCATTACACCTTAATTTCCCACTTTTGCCTGATTGCAAGCTTCATGTGGCACCTTATCAAAAGTCTGCTTAAAATCAAGATACAATAAATAATATTAAATATACACGTCACTGATGGTCTGCTTTTAATACTTCCAGCATACATCTCCAGCATATATATGGCAATTTACAGATCATGGTGACCTGTTCTTTCTCACATACACACACACAATTGATTTCAATAGGCTCCATAAGGAAGGCATTGTAACATAGCAATACATTTTGAATGTAATGTACAGTTCACATTACTTTAGGAAGACATTTTACCGTAATTCAGCAGTTAAATGACTGGTTGTTGAGCTTCCAATCATTCGACCATTTAAAAAAAAAATATATATATATATATGATCAGAATCTGTACTGTTTATACAACTTCAAATCCAAAAAGTTGGGACAATATGGGAAGTGCTAATAAAAACAAAAAGGATTGATTTGTAAATTTACTTTGACATATGTTCAAATAAAAAATGTATAAAGACATGGCATGTAATGTTTTACCTCATCCACTATTTTTTTTTAATAAATACAAGCGTTTTCTGAAATTAATGTTGGAAATAGGTTCATAAAAAGTTGGGATTGGGGAAATTTAAGACTAATAACAAGTTAAAATAAGGTGATGTGTAATGGGTGAGGCAGTCACTTTCTAGTATATAAGTAGCCACAAATTAAGGCTAAGAGCAAGGATAGGTTGCGGCTTTCCAATTTGCAGTTTGAGAACAACTTTCCCTAAAGACAGCATGGTAGGATTTAGGTAATTTCACCCTCAACAGTGCACAATATAATGAAAATATTCAATGAATTGGTTCAGATCTCCAAAATACATACAGAGGGTTAAGGTGCAAGGGATGTGGTCACAATATTTCCTGTGCACTGTTTCTGCAGTATCAGTGCTGTCAGGCTACCTGCTGTCATACTGTCTTTAGGGCCAAGGAGATCTTGTGGATGTACGGCTGAAATCTGGGGCTTTCAGACACTAAGCCAACAACATTCGATTAGAATTTTAGCATTTTTAAAATATTCCTTTACTGAAACAAATATGGTAATAATAATGCAGAATTAATCTAACAAGTAAATGCCGTCTTTAAGTCAACAGCTCTATCTTTGACAGTTGCAAATTAGTTCTCTATTTGATTTAAGTATCACTGATTTTAAAAAAAACTTTTTGATTGAATCAATATTTTGCTTATATTTTGACCTTTTTAATATTATAATGCAACCTCGGCTACTAAATAAAGGATAATTAATCTGGCAACTATCACATCCTGAACTTTGGCTGAATGTGCTCTAAAAACCCTATAGTGTGACTCCTGGGAACTGAAGTGTTTGTTAAAATTAGTAGTCCCTCTGTAGAACAATACTTCTCGAATGGTTCTAGGTGTAGTATGTGCTATATGTACAGCCAGACTATTTATTGGGCCAGGCTTCTACATCTGAGCATGAGGAGCCAGTCCTAATAGCAGTGTTACGGAGCAGAGGAAAGCATCTGCACAAGATTTGACAATTTATACTTCATTCCTCCCTCACAATTCATATGGCATTCGGAATACCTTTTTATCATGTTTTGTATAATCCATGCTTGTTTTCCAGAGTGAGAAGAGAAGCTCAAATTTCATGTATCTTATGGTGGAGTTTCCACGGGTTAAGAGTGCAGATAAGGAGTTTGCTATTGTCTACTATGAGAAGGTATGGGTTCTAAGGAGCAGCTAATGGTAAAGTAGTCAGTTATTCAGTTTTTCATGTTTTGTTTTTCCCCTCTTATGATACAGATTTAAAATGTTTAAAAATAAATCTTAAATCATTTGGCAGCTTTAAATTGATTGTGCTAATAAATGTGGGAGTTTAAGTTGTATATCCTGTCCACTGTTGGTTTCTACATTGACTGTAGTGCTCCTGGTTTAAGCTCCAGTTTAATTTGACTCATCATTTCTACTAAGTTGGTTCAGTAAATGGATAGATGAATTTTGAAAAGGTAACTATGGTAGAACCAGACTTGGTTAGCCTTGGGGTTATTGTCTAGCACTCTAGCATAGCTACTTCATTTTCACAATCCGATGGCCTTTTTGAACCATATCTGCATTTGTTCTTTCACAGGATGGAGATGAATCATCCCCACTCATGAGCAGTTCAGAGATTGTGAAGGTCCCAGATCCTCAGATTTCCATGGTGAGTTTTCATTTATACAAATATTTCATCCACTCTTTTGCTACTTTATAAAGCCTGGCTGTAAACTTTTTACATTGTGATAGAGAAAATAGAATGTCCATGACTTGCTGTTAACCTTAGAGCATCATGACATTTCTTTCTCAGGTCACTTTAGACTTAAATGTGTACTACTGTATTTCTAAAGTTGTACAACGTTTTTCTGTCAAAGTAGCATTAAATTGAAATCAAAGGTGTTGGAGTCTGAATCCATCCCAACAATAGGAATCTGCAAATCTCTACTTTTATTGTTGATGCCTTGCTATTTTTTTTATCTCTGTTCTTTTACCAATGCCATCTAACCAGTTCCCGTGCATCAGAGTAGCTGCGAGACACTTGACATATATCACTATCTTTTGAAATGTTTTGGCAGGTTTTGAAACATGAGATTGTGTGTGAAATTTGTGAGCCTTATTAAATGATTCCATTTTTTTGGTCACGACCCTGTAGTCTTAATCATATTTATCTACTGCTTTCAGTCAAATGGAATTTTAAAAAAATCAATTTACAGTTTTATAGTATTTGTCTCACAGATCTTGAATTCTGGGTTCATTTATTGTCTGTGTAAAGTCTGCATGTTTCCCTTCCTTGTGTCTGTGTGGCTTTTACTCCCTCTACTCCACCTAGATCTCCCCAGCTTTGTGCACTAGGTTAGCTAGTTATTCCAATTTGGCCTTGCTGGAGTGTGTTCATAATTAGGTCTAGTAATTGCCCCTGTATTGGTTCCATATTTATCGCTGGGATAGGTTCTGGTTCCTCCATGACCCTAACTGAAGTAAGGATCTCTGAGAATGTTACATTTGAATTATAAAGTATGCTGCGCCGCATAATCACGCCACTTTTTTAATGATTTTTAAGCACAGGGGAAAAAATGAACATTTGAAAAATCCGTAATTTAATAAACCACCAAGAAGAGTAACATTGCAACAATGCACGCTACGAACCAACATACAATTGTCCGTGACTGAAAACCGGAGGAGCGCCGTCACGCACTGCCTGCTCATGTGCCCGCCCCCAACTCCTTACCTGATTCGCTTTCGTCAGTGTACAGTTCACATGCACCTGTGAGTCACGTTGACTGCTCATTTTCCAAACACTGCCTCAGTCTCTTTTGTCTGTGGTACAGTCCACATGCACCTCTGAGCCACGTTGACTTTTCATTGTTCTTTGCGGTTCTGGCTGCTTTTCTAAATATAATCCACCAAGTCACCCGACCATGGCAGTAGCCGGGGTGGTGGTAGGGGACGGGGGCAGTGTGTACAAAGGGCAGGGACGTAATGTGTGTGAGCGTATGACCAGCACATACTGGGAATTCCTCGTTGGTGGGGAACAGTTGCAAGCAGCGGCCTCCATCATGAATGGGGTTCAACGGCTTACCCACGCCTCTCGGCACCGGGTAGACATAGGTTGATCCATTCAGTGTAGCGCGCGTGCAGTACCGGACATACAAGGACATCACAGACCTGTTAATGCTCAGTCTCACGTGGCTGAAAGCCACTTGTCTCTCTAAGAATTTGGACACCGACCGCTCTTGGGTCACACAACTATTTAGCAGGCGGGAGTCTCTTTCTTTTTCAGAATTAACTAGACAAATCGCTCCACCAACTAAGAACGGCCATGCACCACCACCCACAGAATCGAGAAGGAGCTATCAATCTGTCAATCCACTCTGTGTCCGGGCCGGGTGAGGTTTCCCGTGTTGAATCAAATTAAGGGAAAGGCTCCACACCTGGTAGTCCCCTTTCATCAATTCCTTTAAGTTTCAGCTTTGTAACCATACTCCTCCCTGAACCCAAAGACTTTGGTTACCTGGTTGGCTTCCTGGCAGGTCATGGAAATGACACCGCCGGATCGCCAGTTGGCATCGTTTATGTTCGGAACTACGACAGTATGCGAACCTCCAACTTTCGTTCTTGATTAATGAAAACATTCTTGGCAAATACTTTCACTCTCGCTCGAATTGTTGGCGGGTGTGTCTCTGTCGTTCGTGTGCCATGGTCGGCTGCTTAGTGAATTGTTGGTGGGCGAGGCACTCTCTTACGTGCCTCTTGCTTGCCATGAACTTAGTGAATTCTTAGAGTTGCTGGGTGTGGCTCTATGAGTTGTCATCGTATCCCATGGTCTTAGAGTTGCTGGGCATGGCTCTGTGAGTTGTCGTCGTGTCCCATGGTCTTATCATTGATGGGCGGGGCTCTGTCTTGCGTCTTGCCTGCCCATGGTCGACTGCTTTAGTGAATTATATATATATATATATATATATATATATATATATATATATATATATATATATATATATATATATATATATATATATATATATATATATATATATATATATATATAGGGCGGCACGGTGGCGCAGTGGGTAGCGCTGCTGCCTCGCAGTTAGGAGACCCGGGATCGCTTCCTGGGTCCTCCCTGCGTGGAGTTTGCATGTTCTCCCCGTGTCTGCGTGGGTTTCCTCTGGGCACTCCGGTTTCCTCCCACAATCCAAAGACATGCAGGTTAGGTGGATTGGCGATTCTAAATTGGCCCTAGTGTGTGCTTGGTGTGTTTGTGTGTGTCCTGCGGTGGGTTGGCACCCTGCCCAGGATTGGTTCCTGCCTTGTGCCCTGTGTTGGCTGGGATTGGCTCCAGCAGACCCCCGTAACCCTGTATTCGGATTCAGCGGGTTAGGAAATGGATATATATATATATATATATATATATATATATATATATATAGATGACACTGCTACCTTGTCACTAAGCTGTTGGACCATTATGCATAATATTGCTGTTGCTAGTCCTTCTTTTTCTCTGTGAAACTAAAGGAACTGTCATTTATCTACAAAGGAATGTTTATACAGTTCGTCCGTTTTCTTCAGTCCAATGCTATCTTCTATTTTCTTTGTCACTGGCAGCAGACTAAATGTGTTGGATTCAGACTACTTCCATGACAAGGTGCCTCAAGGTGTGCAATCTGACATGTCCCTTTCAACTTTGTTTTTGTAGTCAGTTATTAGACATGTAGTTATCACTCATTTGTTAGTCTGTATATGCTGTAAACACCGGTCCACCACTTTGTTGATTTCTTTTTGTTTTGTTTTTTCTTCTGTAATCCTTTCTTCACTTTGCTGCTGACATGAGTGAAAAACACCAGTATGGTGCTGTTCTACATATATTCTGTCCATGCCAACACATCTGGCTGCACTACCAGGCCACTTGCATCTTTATTTTTGTTAAGTTTTCTGCTGTAAATCATATGCACTTTATTATATATGTAGCTGATACCCTTGTTCATGGTCACTTACAAGATCAGAATGTAGTACAATTGGTTATATATTTTTTATGATTGGAGCATGGGTTGACTAAGGCCCCATCCACACAGCTACATTTTTATTTAAAAATGCTGACATTAGTGCCTGTTTCCACCTTTCACCCACACTACTCCGGTGCTTTCAACCCCTTAAAATGCAAACCTGTGAAAACATTCTGAAAGCACTGCCTCAGAGTTGTAATGTGGACAGGTGAAAACGTAGATTCTAATAGTGCTTTGCTTTGTTTATGCGTATTAGTTGGCCCTTCCCTGATTCGATCCTGGTCGATGCAATGTCTTTTTCTTCAAATGATCACTCTACACATAAGAAAACATAGCAGACACAGAGGAGTTGCTCTGCATGAAATTTGTTGTGTTGCTTACCTGTATGCCTCTAAGGTGCGTTTTGTACAGTTTGAATGCTGCGTACATTCACAAAATGCTAATTATTTACCAGTAGTCGCTGCAGTTTTGTGATACATTTTGTGACTGACCAAAGTTTTGGGTAAGAACTCTATGCTGACTCTCAGCGAAAAACTGTGCTCTTCAGCAGTGTAGGCGAACGACTATGTCATATGCATTTTTGGTCATTTTATTGTGGACTGACATGCTTCTGTAAATTATGTTGAAACGCTAGTATGGAAGGAGATCATTTTGGTTTAAAAACGCCATTTTTAAAGGAAGTCATAGTGTGGACTTAGCCTGACTTCTATAAAGTTACATAATGAGTCAAATTTGTGCAGCTTAAGGACCAGTATTTATGCCAGCCCGCCTAGTTTAAGGATAATTGTCTGCACTTCCTGTCACTTGCTGAGCAGTCAGTTATAATTTTAGGATGGGAGGACCTAGTAGAATGCCTACAGAGCTTATCAAAGTTTTTCTCATTTTTCAATCCTTGGTTAGAAATACTTGAAACTTTCTAGTTATGTCCCAGAGCAGGACATCCTTAGTACAACAATTTGGTTTACTTTTCTTGATAAATCAGTGACAACACACTGCTATCCCTAGGTGATCCTCATTACCATTTCATGTCCCGCTACCCTGAAAAATGGGACATTCAGATGATGTAAGGCTTAGTGGAAACCCACTGATAACACATCCTTTAAGAGTAAGCCTTTTTAACCTGCCTGCCCAACTCAGCCTTGATTTTATTGGGAACCAATATAATGGGCATGTAATAAACAGGCAAGACTGTATAATGGAAAGCAGAGAACATGGCATGCAAACTAAAGAAGATGTACTGATGTATTCTGAAAGGTGAGAACTACAAATAATGCATGTGTGGTTCATTAGATCTGGAAGATGCTTCATTTCAAGTGAACAAACTTGCCTTTCAGGTTGACTGACTATTCTAAATCAGTCCAGTTTGAGCAAAGTTATACAGTCATTTTTCTTTTTCCCCCAACTCTCAGTAGTGTGCTACATTTAAAGATGAACTCTTGATTTCTTTTCAGCCTCTCTCTCATTATGGGGCCCTTTCACCCTTCATCACTTATGGTTCTTGTACATTGTATATAACTACAGTTGTGTTGTCGTTCTTGGCTAATGACTGTTGTCTGTTTTTCTTTCTCATTGTCTTTTTATCCAGGAGAACTTGGTGGAGAGTAAGCACCATAAGTTGGCTCGCAGTTTGCGCAGTGGACCTGCAGACCATGATCTGAAGCCCAATGCTGCAACACGTGACCAGCTTAATGTGAGTTATGTTAGGGGTTCAGTGTTTTTTAACTTTATGGTGCTAGCTATCAAGAGTTCAAAATTTAAATTTATTTCCTACAGATCATTGTTAGCTACCCGCCAACCAAACAGCTGACATCAGAGGAGCAAGATCTGGTATGGAAGTTCCGGTATTACCTCACAACTCAGGAAAAGGTATGTTCTGCTTTAATCGCCATTACTGACTTACTGTGTAACCTGGTGACAGTTGCTTACCTTTTATAAAAAAAATAAAGAGACAACTGGATTATGCAGTGTAACAACAACGTAGCGCCACAGAACATCCAAACTGCAGTGTAATACACAGTACAATTCAAGGTTGAAATAAATGATTTTTTTTTATTCAGTAAAACACCTTCTTTTCTATAACACCAGCAAAAATACACTATTCACAATTCTCACCTTCCTCCTCCAAGAGTGTTGCCCACTATCTCCTGACTCTGACTTGATTTAAGTGAGGCGGCGGGGTCTCTTTTAAACTAGACCCAAGAACTGTTTCCAGTCTCATGTCCAGGTTATCTGGAGCATTTCCCGGTCATGCAGAAACCAAAGCAGTCCTCCCCAGGCAGTGCTGTCTGCTAGTGTCCAAACACCCAGACTGGGCTGTGATTCCAGACTCCCAACTCGCATGCGACCCTGTGGGTGGTGTCTTAATCTCGTCCAGCTTTGAGAAACACTGCTACCTGTTGAGTGCGACAAGGATCTGCTCCTGGTAAGCCCATTCGCCCAGTTCAGCCATTATGGTCTTTTGGCCAAGTTATGAATCCTTCCTTTATCCCAGCGATAATGCCTGTCTTTCCTTCCTGGTACATATAGGAGATAAAACTGCTAGAGATTATTTTTTTTAGAGTTTTCGATAGTGTACTTTTCTGAAATTTGTTTCAAGAGTACTTTAAAAGAGCAACATGTCATATTCATCATGTGCAAGTGTGACTCTACCTCTTCTTCTTTGCCTTAAAAAAACTATCAGTATGTTTATGCCCTTTAAATCTGGCATTTTGCTGATTCTTAGGCCAGCAATCTCATTTGTTTTATTGACGCTTAGCTAAATGTGTCATATCTCACTCTCTTCTCACTGACTGCAGGCTCTCACCAAGTTCCTAAAATGTGTCAACTGGGCTCTACCACAGGAGGCCAAACAGGCTCTAGAGCTGCTAGGGAAGTGGAAACCGATGGATGTTGAAGATTCCCTCGAGTTGCTTTCTTCACAATTTACCAATCCTACTGTTAGACGTTATGCTGTGGCCAGATTACAACAAGCCGATGATGAAGTAGGCCACTTTTTTTTTCTTTTCTTTTTTTGTGAGGGTTAGTTTTCTTTCTCACTGTTTCCTCTCTACTGTTTCCCAGGACTTACTGATGTATCTGCTACAACTGGTTCAAGCATTGAAATATGAAAATTTCGATGACATTAAAAGCGGTTTGGAACCCATGACTAAAAGAGACAGCCAAGGAGGTCTCACAGGCAGTGTGGTCTCAGGAGTTGCAGATGCTGAAAGGTGATTGTGGGATTAGAATATAGGATATCCTGAGCTGTCCATGTATGTAGTGGTAATACTGTACTGGTGATAAAGATCACTGTAATAGCACAAGCTCAGAGGCTTGTGTTTTGCATTTAATAAAACTTTATTTCAGAAACTTTATATTGAGACGCTAGAGTAAGAAGTGTATTTATTTTAAAGTTGGGCTTTAGGAATCATTGTTTCATGGGCATGTTACTCTCTGCAATTTTGACATTATGAACATTTAGCATTATCACTTGTAGCCAACCATTAGGTTATGTAAAGTCTCATTTATACAATAGAGTACAATTATTTACATCCATTTATACTGTTTGTACTGAGAAAGAAATGGATATACTCGGGCACTAAATTGAGACGTGTACTGGGAATTGAATGAGCAGCCTTCTTTTTCATTGTTCTGCTTCCTAGTTGGTAGACTCTCTTGTCTGTTATCCATTATAGTTAATTTGTATGTATTTACTGTATCCAATAGTATCAAAATACTATTTTCACAGGTTTACCCTTTTTAACATGTTGTCCCCCACCCAAATCTTTTTCTGCCAATCTCTGCAGTCCCGAGCATCCTTTGGGATTGGCAGTTTTATTTCATCCAACATCGCCTCCAGCCACGTCTTCTTTGACCTTCCACTGGGCCTTGTTATTACCTTCATGTTCTCATCTAATCATACTCTGTCTTTCACTCATGATGCCCAAATCACGTTAGTCTATTTCTCCATAGTAGAGCACCTATTACCTTAACACCAAGTCCTAATTCAGAATTTGTCCTCCGTTCACTCTGACATTCCCCACATGAATCATTTTTATTTATTTTATTTTTTTTTTTAGCTTTGCTTCATGATCTGCCTTCATCAGTCATGTCTCACTCACTACTCACACAATTTCCAAAAAATATTCACTTTAATGTTAGAGACTCCCCTTTAGAAGTAAGAATGGGGGCACAGCTCATGGAATGCACCACTCACCCTGACTATCACTGGTGTGTGTTCACTTCCATTTGCACTCAGGATGTTGTCTAACTAACAGAACTTTCCTGCTTTCTCTAAAACAACTCCCTTGCCAATATATACATTTATATTTACTCTACAAATTTAAATATAAATTTACACATTTTCTACAAACAAAACAATAAACTCACTGCAGTCACGCTATTCTTTGCAAAACTACAACTTTTTTTTTTTAATTTTATTCATTTTATTGTAATCATTCTATACAAATAGATCAATTTTTATAACAAAATAGGATTGAAAACAAGTCGACCCCCACCCCTGAGAGAGAGAGCATGGTCAATGGGGTAAAACTTAAGGCTTGTAAACATACCTAAATTGATGAGTTTAATAGGGCAATAGAGATGGATGGAGAAGAAGAAATGCAGAGATAACTGCCTCTTCGGTGCCTTAAGCGCTTATTCAAAAATATTATTGATTAGACCCTGCCAAGTTTTGAAAAAATTCTGTACAGATCCTCTAACTGAATATTTGTTTTTTTCCAATTTCAAATAATATAAAACCTCAGTTTCCCACTGACTTAAAAGAGGAGAGTTAGGATTCTTCCAATTTCATTTTCTAACCCGCTGAATCCGAACACAGGGTCATGGGGGTCTGCTGGAGCCAATCCAAGGCAACACAGGGCACAAGGCAGGAACCAATCCTGGGCAAGGTGCCAACCCACCGCAGGACACACACACAAACACACCCACATACCAAGCACACACTAGGGCTAATTTTAGAATCGCCAATCCACCTAACCTGCATGTCTTTGGATTATGGGAGGAAACCCACGCAGACACGGGGAGAACATGCAAACTACACGCAGGGAGGACCCGGGAAGCGAACCCGAATCTCCTTACTGCTAGGCAGCAGCGCTACCACTGCGCCACCGTGCCGCCCACAAAATAAGTCTGCGTGCCAAAAGTGTAGTGAATGCAGTCACAGTTTGTTTGTCTTTCTCCACTTGAAACCCATCTGGAAGCACAACACAAAGCTGTTAATGGGTTAGGAGGGATTGTGACACCAAGGCTGTCTGAAAGGTACTTAAAAAATTTTGGTCCAAAATGATGTTAGTTTGGTGCAGGCCCAAAATATGTGACCCAGTGAGGCTGGGACTTGGTTGCAGCATACACTGGTTGGATCTTGCCCTGAAACATTTTGGAGAGTTTTAGTCGAGACAGATGTGCTTGATATATAATTTTGAGTTGAATAATTGTATGCTTTGCGCATATGGAGCTTGAGTGAAATCTCTGCATTGCTACTTTCCACTCCTTTTCTGATATATTGATTAAGAGATCTTTTTCCCATCGTCCTCTTGGATCTTTAAAAGGGAGGGACTGTAAAATAATTTTATATATTGCTGAGATGGTGTCTAAGTCCTCAGAATTGAGTAATATTTTTTCCGGCATGGACGAGGAAAATCGGGCAGATTCTGTTTAACAAAGTTCCTAATTTGAAGATAGTGAAAAAAATGTGTAGCTGGAAAGTTAAATTTGGAATGTAATTGTTCATAGGATACAAAGATGTTGTTTATATAAAACTACAACCTTGTATGCAACCACTTCTCACATACCACATCATTTAAAATCTTTTCCTTAGTGGCTATTTGCTTTTTACGAATCATTTTAAGATAATTTTGTCATAACGTGGACAAGAAATTATTGCTAAGATTGTACCTGCAAAGTGATGTCTATGTATAATTGGATTTAGTGCAGCGCCGGAGATATAGAGGTGAGCATGAACTTAGGGATTCTTCAGTTTCTTTGAGTGAGCAAGTAAAATTACCAGACTGTGCTTATAAGGGTTAGCGAACGAGTAAATTAATGGAATGAATATAGTTGGTTTTTATTTTGTTAGGAGATGAACTGAAGATCAGTGCCAACTCTCTAAGAGGCTGATGTGTTATAAGGGTCAGGGAAATGGAACTCCTAATGAACATTAACTATTTTGGAAGAGGTGGATTTGCTGTTTGAGGTGGTAGGAGATGAGCAGAGACTTGAAGTTGATGTGCCTAAAGATAACTAGATTTCTGTTTGGAAATTATAATTTATCAGGATATGGAGGTGCAGGTGAGAGTTGAGGCAGAAGCTTGGCTACAAAGTTTTCACTTTACCTTTGTTTTATGTCAATTATGCTTACAGTACTTCAAGAATTATTATGAGTTTTAATTTATTCTTCATTAATTTCTGTTAGTTCACAGATACTGGCAAGTCCTGCCCCTTCCCCACCTCTCAGTACTTCCAGTACCAAATGGAAGGAAGGCAGCGACAGTGACACTTCAGAGGTGAGAAGGCACTGATCTTACTTTGCTTTGAACGTAAAACCTTTGACTGCTGGGGAGAGGTATTAGATTTCTTGGTGTATTTAATTTTCCTTTTGAATATGAGGTTGAATCTGATTAAGATAAATGCATAATAATATTATAGCACCTCATATGTCGAGTATCACTAATAAGGTATAAGGCATTAAGTTCCTTGAGTTATCTTTCTTGTCCGCTCCTTACTAAATTACTAATCTTTTAAGATGTTGACTCTTTTTGTTTTGTTTCTCACAGCCAGACCTATGTACATTTCTCATCTCACGTGCCTGTAAGAACTCTACACTCGCCAACTATCTCTATTGGTAAGTCGCTTTCTTGCATTTGCTTGAGAAACCTAAAATACAAACATATTAATGTTTCCACTTACCACTTTGTGTCTCAGGTATGTAATTGTTGAGTGCGAAGATCAAGATACGCAGCAGAGGGATCCCAAGACACACGACATGTACCTCAATGTCATGAGGCGCTTTAGCCAGGCACTTTTGAAGGTAATGTAGAAGTCCAAGGTGCATGCTGCTAAAACTCTGTTTCCGACCCTGATGCTAAGTGAAAGTTGTCTTCCAATAGGGTGACAAGAGTGTCCGTGTCATGCGCTCCCTTTTGGCGGCACAACAGACCTTTGTTGATCGGCTGGTGCAGCTCATGAAGGCTGTGCAACGAGAGAGTGGCAATCGCAAAAAAAAGGCAAGTGCTAGTAATGGTAAATTTGATGCAGAATTTGCCATTAGAATTAAGGGGAAAGAATTAGTACACTGTACTATTGAAATTTTTTTGTTCTTTGTGCTATATATTGCCAATTAATTGGAAGCAAGGTTTTTTGTTTTGTTTTGTAACAGTTTATTGGTTCTTGCATAATCAAATAAATTGCTTGTATATTCTGATGTAAGTGTCTCTGACCATAAGAAATTGGAGAACATGGGTTCATTTTAGGTATCCTATTGTTGCAAAGGAAAAAGGAGGTTGATATGATATATGTAATTTTCAAGGGACTGTCAAATGAAAATCAATCAACTCGGCACACTGCAAGTAGGGTTGTCGCTCCCATTCATCTGGCAGGAGTGCTCGAAGGCGAATTTACACTGAATTCTCCATGCATACTTGATAAGTAAAAATAAAGCAGCTCACATTGCATGCTATAGGTGTCTTTCTTCCTGTTGATCAGAGGATTATGAGAATTCTCTGTAGAAGAAACCTCAGCTGACATCACATTTGACTGCATTGTTCACAAACGTGCTGCTGACACTTTTTTTGTTCTAGTCATTAAGTCTCTGCATAATGGGTGTTGCTGCAGTAAAGCTCTGCAAGCAAAGAACAAGAAATACAGTGATGTAATATATCAATAGTTTTTTATCTTTTTTTTTGCTCCACATGGTTAATTAATAAAGAACCTTAAACAGTGTTTGAAAAATGAAAAAAAGTTAGAAGTTTTGATTATGAACAGAAGTTTAAAACAGTTTACAGTAATCCCTCCTCGATCGCGGGGGTTGCGTTCCAGACCCCCCCGCGATAGGTGAAATCATGAAGTAGAAACCATATGTTTGTATGGTTATTTTTATATATTTTAAGCCCTTATAAACTCTCCCACACTGTTTATAAATATTCCCCGCACAGTAATACAGCACAATCCCTTTGTATTCTCTTAGATATTAGGTAAGATTCATTGAAATTATGTATGTAAATGCACTGTTTATATACAGTAAAACCTAAATATTATTTTAAAGATATCGAGTGTCACCGATATCACATATGTTACAGCCATTACGATACAGGCCACCAGCAATAAATAAGTACAATGCAAGAAAAATAGTATACAGTGAATGTGTGTACAGTGATACTAAATGTATGTACATGTACTAAGTACTGTAAGTAGAAAATTAATTAAGGTTACTCACCAATAATGACACAATGACTTGTCCGATAACGATTAGTTTAGTTTTACCGCACAACAAGGGAGAGCGTTACAGCTCTTCTAAAGGAGCCACTTCAGGCGACTGTGTAGCACCACCGTTCTTCTTTAATCCAAATCCCTAAAGCAGATTCCCTCTAGATTACTGCCTTATTACATCCACTTACAACTCTTTTGCACCCTGGTTAAAAGGACACTGCGGTTGTAGATCTTATATTCCTTTACTACTTTTTAAATAAAAGGAATCGTAGCCTCATTGATGCCGCAATGGCGTCCTACAGCTGTGTAGCTTTTCCCTTCCTTCAGCATATCCAAAACGTTTACCTTTTTGGCAATCGTTAACATCTTCTGTTGGCGCTTGGGCACGGCCCCTGAAGCAGCAGCAGGAGCAGATCGTTTTGGAGCCATAATAAAGGGCTTGACTATGCACAAAGATAAACACAAAAGAGCACAAAAGTTAACTCTTTACACAGCGAAACACGATGCTGAATGAGCGAGACGAGACTTCCTGGTTAACACTGCATTCAGCACACAGTAACTTAACTGTGTGCTCTGATTGGTTAGCTTCTCAGGCAGGAGAACTTAACTGCATGCTCCGATTGGTTAGCTTCTCAATCATCCGCCAATAGCGTCCCTTGTATGAAATCAACTGGGCATACCAACCAAATACCTGACTCTGGGTCGTAGAACTGCACTGGTGATAGGGTTTCCAAAGAATATCAACATTATTTAACAGGTACAAACAGGCATTTAGAGTTTATTCAACAGGAATTTATCTTCAACCTATGAGCACATGGGTAGCAACTGGCAAAAGATGAGCTCCGGCTCCACCCTTCAGCTTAAAAGAACACAAAGTCTTCCTCACTGAGCAGGTTCCCTTTCTCAGAAGCAGCAGCAAGGGTAGACACGGTCTGGAAAGAAAGGACAGAAGAGTAAGCAATTGGCTAGACTGGGTAACCATCCTAGGAAGGCATATAATCTAGAAGATATTCTAGGTGTGGGATACCAGTCACTATATATTTAAAGAATGAATGCATATATATTCTAGAAGATATTCTAGGTGTGTGTGTATATATATATATACATATATATATATATATATATATATATATATATATATATATATCAAACACACACAGTGGGTATAGGAAAGAATCACCCCCTTCGAAATATTCACATTTTTTTTTTTTGCTTTACAGCCTTAAATGAAAACGCACACAAAAAATATTTCTTCCCAGCTTTACTTACTCAGTGCAGCAATAACATCCAAGTGATGAAAGATATCACAGCTACGTTAAAAATTATAAAAAATCAAAAACAAGACCTACTGACCTTGATAAAGGATCACCCCCAATGTCAATGTTGTTTTGTTCATCCACCTTTTGCTTTATTGACGGCCTTGAGTCTGTTGGGATACTTCTCTTTCAGCTTTGCACATCTGCATTGTTTGCCCACTCTTCTTTACAGAACTGTTCAAGTTTGGTCAAATTGGATGGTGAGCGTCAGTGGACTGCTATCTTCAGATCTTTCCAAAGATTTTCAACGGGATTTAGGTCTGGGCTCTGACTGGGCCACACAAGAATATTCCGTTTTTTCTCCTTCAGCCACCGTATGGTCAATTTTGCTGTGTGCTTCGGGCTATTGTTGTGTTGAAAGGTGAAGATTATGCCCATCTTCAACTTTGTGGCAGAGGGTAGCAGGTTTTCCATAAGAATTTGATGGTATTTTGCCCCAGTTTTCCTTCTACCCTCACGAGAGCCCAGGCCCTGCGGCAGAGAAACACCCCCACAACAGGACGCTACCACCTCCATGCTTTACTGTAGGTATGGTGTGTTGTGGATGGTGAGCTAGCTGCATTGGTGTACTGTTTGGTATTGAGGCCAAATAGTTCAATTTTGGTCTCATCTGACCAAAAGTCCTTTTTCCACTTGGCATCAGAATCTTCAAGGTGCATTCTGGCAAAGCTCAAACGAACCATAATGTGGCCTATCTTGTGAAGTGGCTTCTTCCTTGCAACCATCCCGAACAAGCCACAATTGTAGAGCGCTTGTGAAGTTGTTGTCACATGTACACCATTAATGACCACTCTTTGCCATAAAATCCTGTAACTCCTTCAAAGTGGCCTTTGGCCTCTTGGTAGCCTCTCTTACCAGTTTCCTCCTTTCTCTTCCATACAGTTTGGAGGGACGGCCAGATCCAGGGAGGGTCCTAGTAGTACCAAACACTTGACACTTATTTATTATGTACTTTACTATGCTCCTTGGGATTAATAAAGCTTTTGAGATGTTTTTGTATCCATCTCCTGCCTGCCTTATGTCTGTCCACAACTCTATCCCTGAGATCTTTTGAAAGTGTCTTGCCACCCCTAGTCAGTTGTTTACCGTCAGTTGCACTACCAAGCAAGAGAATGAATGCTTCAGGAACAGCTTCACTAATCACACAGATTACAATTTATCACAGGTGGAAGGAAGCCAGTAACCATGGTCTGCAATGGGAATGGTGCTTACTTACACCTGATTGAGTTTAGGAGGAGGTGATCCTTTATTAATCTCACTATTTCTTGTTTTTTAAAATTCTTCTGAACTGCAGCTGTGATATCTTTCACTTGGATGTTCTATAGGGTGGCCCAGATCTAATTATCCAATTTTCATTACACTATAACTTAATAAGTTTTTTACATAGAAATCACCCGAAAAATCCCAGACCATTGAGAAGTGTGCGAACTGACGACATGAAGAATCGCCTTTGCACCGAACTGGAATTATCCCTGCATAAGTCAAAGTCATCCAGACGATCTGAATCTGCATAATTAGATCTGGACCACCCTATATTTCTTGTTTTTTGCTTTTTAAAATTCTTCTGAATTGCAGCTGTGATATCTTTCACTTGGATGTTCTATAGGGTGGCCCAGATCTAATTATCCAATTTTCATTACACTATAACTTAATAAGTTTATTACATAGAAAATCATCCGAAAAATCCCGGACCATCGAGAAGTGTGTGAAATGACGACATGAAGAATCGTCTTTGCACCGAACTGGAATCGTCCCTGCATAAGTCAGAGTTATCCAGACGATCTGAATCTGTATAATTAGATCTGGACCACCCTGTAGATTGCATTGAGTAAGTAAAGCTGTAAAAAATATTGGTTTGTGAGTTTTCATTTAAGGCTATGAAGCACAAAAATGGGAAGATTTCAAAGGAGGGTGATTCTTTCTTTTCTATACCCACTGTGTATATAATATTCTTTAAATTTCTTCAAAGATTTAGTCATCACATTTTTGAAAATGCTTTTGTAACAGGCTCAATTACTTTTATAGACCACAGATTCCAATTCAAGTGACATAGAAATGGCATTGATTTAATGTGCTACTTTTTGATTTCTTAATCTCAGGGTAAAACTGTTTGTTGTGTTTAGACCATGATGGAGCCAGGATGGAGCTTTGACAATAAATTATCGTGTCAGAGAAATATCAAATATTGTAATTTACAGATAATGCACTCATAAGTTGTTTTTAGCGTAACATAAATACCGAGTATGTGTTCGTTCACTTTAAGCTTACAGACCAACTCTTACATAATTCCATTCCTCTTACATTCATGTCAAGATATGTGCCTTCTTTACTCTAAGGAGACTACTTTTACTTTAAGGAGAACTGAGCTGGTGTGCCAGAGATGCAGCTTCTCTATACACAACTGCTCCAGCATTTCATTAAAGCTTTAGTGACCGCTCCCAAGGTAAACCTGAAACAGTAAACTAATCCGTAATTCATATTTCTTGGAGTGTTACTCTGTGTTAAAATAGATACGTTCATAAAGTCGTCAATGCTTTTCAGTAAGAGTTATTGATATTTTAAGACTTTGTTCAGTGTGCTACAGTAAAGATATTTTGGGAAAATTTGACTCTGTACTGACAAAATGTCCTTGGAAAATAAGTGAACCGCTGAAAGCGAGTTGTTTTATATGGACAGACAGACCTGTTGGTTGTTGTATGTGCGTATACGCAATTTCACCTAAAAAGCAGATAAGGGATACCTTGAGACAAGGGTTTTTCTTAATAGGCATAATAGATTTTTTTTTTGGCCAGTAGATAAAGTAATTCAACTTTAACTATAGCCAAACAAAAAAGAAATAATAAATTGCAATATACTACCAATCACATTACTTAAGACATTGTAAGACACTTGTCGACATGGTATTTGAGCCATATAGAATGATACTAGCTAATACCCGCAGCTCTCTGATATAAAAATATGGACACAATTTTATTTCAGTTTTTGATTATGAACAAAGTCAGCACTGTATATGAATATTACACTTGTTGAGCAAGGAACTAAAATACTTCTCTGGATACAACATTAGATGTAGCATCCCCAAGTTTCAGAATGAATAGGAAGCTAGGTGAACTCACTCTGGAGTATGCCACATAAAGCTGGCCATGAGAAAAACAATCATCCCTCAAATCCACTCCGCCTCTTTTAGAGACTGACCTTGTGCTTTATTGATAGTCATTATAAAACCCTCTTTAGTTAGAAATTTCAGGCATTTGAATTGAAAAGGAAAGTCAGATGGTATAAGAGGAATATGTGGTATAAAGAGGGTTTCTCCCTGACCAGAGCCAGTAAAGATACATGATTCAATAACATTTTTGTGTAAAGCTTTTATTTGCAGTCTTGTACCATTGCACAGTTTAGGAGGGTTTAAGTTTCTGAAAAGCATAACTGGTGCTCCTATCTTTAAAATAGGTTTGTGTGGAGGAATGGCTGGAGGATTGAGCTTATGCAAGAACTCTACTGGGTAGTGTACAGCCTCTTCAACCTCTACTACTGAGTCAGTTGAATCATGTGTCATCTCGTGTATTTAGCTTTGCTAAAAGACAGTTATTTATTTTGGTAGCTTTGTCATTTTTAGGCATTAATATAGCTTGTTCCCTTTGCCAAGACACAGAGACCAGCACTGACCAGCAACGTCACATAAAAATATTAGTCACTGTATTTTAAATAGTTAATTTCACAGTAACTGGCAACGTCGCCTACCATCACGGTAAAGGAACGTCAAACTTTATCTGGAAGAATGTTTGGACATGTTGAATGCTGCCCGGTGCTGTGTGAATTAAATTTTTGAAACCAGTATGTCTGTTTCTTATATAATATTAAATTTCAGAAATGTTTTGCTAAAATGTTGCAAGAAAATTTTAAAATTGGCATGTGTCCCATTTTTCAACCACCCTGTACCTGTATATAGTTTTATTTTCATTTATACTATTTTTTGAAATTTAAAAATATAAAAAGAAACTGACACATTTTGGCAATTCTAAGAAAAATTATCATTTTGAGATATAAAAATTTTAATATTTAAGAGGTACTTTTACCCCCTCAGGGTAGGAGTTTTGCAAAATCTATTCTTTCCTCTCACCTAGACCCTAAAACAAACCTCAATGCCAAATTTCAAAATTCTAGGACTTGGGGTTTAGGATATGTGTGATGAATCAATCGGTGGGTTTTCAGTTTTATATATATATATATATATATATATATATATATATATATATATATATATATATATATATATATATATATATATATATATATATATATACAGTCATGTGAAAACATTAGGACACCCTTTGAAAGCATGTGGTTTTTGTAACATTTTTAATAAATGGTTATTTCATCTCCGTTTCAACAATACAGAGAGATTAAAGTAATCCAACTAAACAAAGAAAACTGAAGAAAAGTCTTTTCAAGATCTTCTGTAAATGTCATTCTACAAAAATGCCTATTCGAATCATTGCAGTGAATGTTAATCAAGTTCAGCATCTGAATCTGTATTTTTTTTTTTTTTTTTGGGGGGGGGGTGAGTTTTCATTTAAGGCTATGAAGCACAAAAATGGGAAGATTTCAAAGCAGGGTGATTCTTTCTTTTCTATACCCACTGTGTATATAATATTCTTTAAATTTCTTCAAAGATTTAGTCATCACATTTTTGAAAATGCTTTTGTAACAGGCTCAATTACTTTTATAGACCACAGATTCCAATTCAAGTGACATAGAAATGGCATTGATTTAATGTGCTACTTTTTGATTTCTTAATCTCAGGGTAAAACTGTTTGTTGTGTTTAGACCATGATGGAGCCAGGATGGAGCTTTGACAATAAATTATCGTGTCAGAGAAATATCAAATATTGTAATTTACAGATAATGCACTCATAAGTTGTTTTTAGCGTAACATAAATACCGAGTATGTGTTCGTTCACTTTAAGCTTACAGACCAACTCTTACATAATTCCATTCCTCTTACATTCATGTCAAGATATGTGCCTTCTTTACTCTAAGGAGACTACTTTTACTTTAAGGAGAACTGAGCTGGTGTGCCAGAGATGCAGCTTCTCTATACACAACTGCTCCAGCATTTCATTAAAGCTTTAGTGACCGCTCCCAAGGTAAACCTGAAACAGTAAACTAATCCGTAATTCATATTTCTTGGAATGTTACTCTGTGTTAAAATAGATACGTTCATAAAGTCGTCAATGCTTTTCAGTAAGAGTTATTGATATTTTAAGACTTTGTTCAGTGTGCTACAGTAAAGATATTTTGGGAAAATTTGACTCTGTACTGACAAAATGTCCTTGGAAAATAAGTGAACCGCTGAAAGCGGAGTTGTTTTATATGGACAGACAGACCTGTTGGTTGTTGTATGTGCGTATACGCAATTTCACCTAAAAAGCAGATAAGGGATACCTTGAGACAAGGGTTTTTCTTAATAGGCATAATAGATTTTTTTTTTGGCCAGTAGATAAAGTAATTCAACTTTAACTATAGCCAAACAAAAAGAAATAATAAATTGCAATATACTACCAATCACATTACTTAAGACATTGTAAGACACTTGTCGACATGGTATTTGAGCCATATAGAATGATACTAGCTAATACCCGCAGCTCTCTGATATAAAAATATGGACACAATTTTATTTCAGTTTTTGATTATGAACAAAGTCAGCACTGTATATGAATATTACACTTGTTGAGCAAGGAACTAAAATACTTCTCTGGATACAACATTAGATGTAGCATCCCCAAGTTTCAGAATGAATAGGAAGCAAGGTGAACTCACTCTGGAGTATGCCACATAAAGATGGTCATGAGAAAAACAATCATCCCTCAAATCCACTCCTTCCTCTTTTAGACACTGACCTCGTGCTTTATTGATAGTCATTATAAAACCCTCTTTAGTTAGAAATTTCAGGCATTTGAATTGAAAAGGAAAGTCAGATGGTATAAGAGGAATATGTGGTATAAAGAGGGTTTCTCCCTGACCAGAGCCAGTAAAGATACATGATTCAATAACATTTTTGTGTAAAGCTTTTATTTGCAGTCTTGTACCATTGCACAGTTTAGGAGGGTTTAAGTTTCTGAAAAGCATAACTGGTGCTCCTATCTTTAAAATAGGTTTGTGTGGAGGAATGGCTGGAGGATTGAGCTTATGCAAGAACTCTACTGGTAGTGTACAGCCTCTTCAACCTCTACTACTGAGTCAGTTGAATCATGTGTCATCTCGTGTATTTAGCTTTGCTAAAAGACAGTTATTTATTTTGGTAGCTTTGTCATTTTTAGGCATTAATATAGCTTGTTCCCTTTGCCAAGACACAGAGACCAGCACTGACCAGCAACGTCACATAAAAATATTAGTCACTGTATTTTAAATAGTTAATTTCACAGTAACTGGCAACGTCGCCTACCATCACGGTAAAGGAACGTCAAACTTTATCTGGAAGAATGTTTGGACATGTTGAATGCTGCCGGTGCTGTGTGAATTAAATTTTTGAAACCAGTATGTCTGTTTCTTATATAATATTAAATTTCAGAAATGTTTTGCTAAAATGTTGCAAGAAAATTTTAAAATTGGCATGTGTCCCATTTTTCAACCACCCTGTACCTGTATATAGTTTTATTTTCATTTATACTATTTTTTGAAATTTAAAAATATAAAAAGAAACTGACACATTTTGGCAATTCTAAGAAAAAATTATCATTTTTGAGATATAAAAATTTTAATATTTAAGAGGTACTTTTACCCCCTCAGGGTAGGAGTTTTGCAAAATCTATTCTTTCCTCTCACCTAGACCCTAAAACAAACCTCAATGCCAAATTTCAAAATTCTAGGACTTGGGGTTTAGGATATGTGTGATGAATCAATCGGTGGGTTTTCAGTTTATATATATATATATATATATATATATATATATATATATATATATATATATATATATATATATATATATATATATATATATATATATATATATATATATATATATATATGAGATAATGTTTGTTTTTTTTTTTTTGTTTTTTTTGAGTAACCTGCTGTCACTTTTAGTGATATGAAAAGGTATTTCTACTAAAGTACTATCTATACATACTGTACATGTGCATGTGCATATTCCTGTCTGTCCAGCAGTTAAACTCTGTTAGGCGTATTCAGTGTTTAATGTTTGTGATGTGCCGTCTATTGGGACGTGTTTTGTAATAAATGTGGTTATAAAATGTAGTGCGTTTTTCATTGCAACAGATGGCAAGCATTAGCACTGCTATTAAGAATCCTATAGCAAATGCTATATAATTTTGGCAGTAGACAAACCTTTTAATAAAAGTAAAATGTAAGAAATGAAGAACGATAGAATACTAATCTTGTTCTGGTGATCTGCCCTACTGTTTATTGGTTCTAGCATAATAAAATATGTTGCTTGTATAGTCCCATGAATAGCACAGTCCTGGCTACTGCAGAGATTCTGATTTGATTTTCTTTTTTTTCTGTCCGTAACAGAGTGGAGCATTTGTGTTCATTTTGGGTGTCATTTGGCTTCCTAGGACCCAACATTGAAACCCCCAGTGTCATGCCATCAGTTGGGGCTGTGATGATCATTTAGTGCACCTACAACCACAAAGAGTATTAAAAAGGTCTAAGTAGGTATGAGAGGGAGGAACAAAGAATAGGTGTGATTATTGGTGTGAGAGACGGGAAGATGAAAGAAAGAATCGGCTTGGCTGAACACTGCTTTTGAAGTAGCTAGGCCGAGAGCTGCAATTTTGTCCACTGGTCTATGGAATAGAGAAGATGAGGAGAGGCCAGTGAATTTAGTTGGAAGAGGGAGTTTGAAGAGATAGTGCCATCTGTAAGAGGGGCAAGACGCCCTGGGGACTTTGTCTGCTTTGGTAGTGCAGCTTGAATCCTTTGTGTTGGACCAAGATGCAGCAGGCAACATCATGGGTGGAGCATAGCACATCAGCATCTGCTAATGACCCAAGTAAAAAAATGTGAAAATAAGAAGTTAATGTTTTAACATAATGACAGGATGTCCCAATCTCTTAGATAGATAGATAGATAGATGTCACTCTGCTCACTTCCAGCTACACAGGCATGAGGGCTGGCTATTCTTTTCTGCTACTGACAGGTCTGTACTGTCTGATTTTGAAAAAAGATTTTAGGCTTTGAAACTCGCACATTCTTGTGTTGGTGAGGCCAGGTGTATGTATTGATCGTACAAAGGTTATTTCTGACAAGGCTATAAAGATATTGTTCTGCCTGTAGACTTAGCTGATAGTTCTGCCATACACTATTGTTTAGAAAAGTTCTTAATTCATTTTATAGAAAGTGTAACATGAAATGTCAGTATGAATGGAGAAATGGAACAAGAATTGAGTAAGTCTTTCTCAATTCTTGTTTTGTTTTTCAAAACAGGCATTTTTTTCCATTTTTCATCTGTAAACATTTAATGAGTGATATGTCAAAAACAAATACAGAAACAAAAGCTGTTTTTATTACTTTTAGTATTGATGACATAAAAATATGAGATAGTCCTTTACCATTATTAAATGAAACTGGTGAAAAATTGTACAGTGCACTGACAGTACAAGAGTTAAAAACTACTTAACTTCCACTGTTACTCATGAACATTTATTAAGTTTAGTAATTCTAATGATTAAGCACTCTACTCTGCAAATACACATTTTCATACATTTTTAGATAATTTCATGTAAAAGAAACCTTTTATTGGCTAACTTTAAAAGATTACAATATGCAAGCTTTTGGGGCAACTCAGGCCCCTTCTTTAAACAAGATGTAGGGTCCTGAGTTGCCTCGAAAGCTTGCATATTGTAATCTTTTTAGTTAGCCAGTAAAAGGTGTCATTTTGCTAGACTTCTCACTACATTCACGATGGCTGACACGGTACAACACCCTAGTAGTACAAAAGAAATAAATAGGGCTACTCTGTTTATTATTTTTGTGTGTATCATACAGTTTAACATTAGTAAGAAACAAGTATGGCAGAAGTTAAATTCATATTTATAATTACACCTTAATAATTAAGAATAACTAATAGGTACAATGTAAAAATAGCTTGTGAAACTTTTAAGTAAGCAGTATATATCAACATTGAACACTGTAGTACAATCAATGTTTGACAGTTAAGTTTAAAGCAAATGTATATTTACACTTACCCAGTGTTTCAGTTATCAATATCAAGCGTAAAAATTTTTCATGAATAATTGTTGTATTCCCATATCCTCACAATGATGCTGACTTAAAACATAGCATGCCTGTAAAAATAATTTATATAGAGCAAACAATACAGAATCCATGTAATATCTTTAAAGTTATGGTCAACCTTATTTTCTTTTTTAATTCAATATTTGCAATAATTAAAAAAACACATTTGTAAAAAAAAAAAAAAGGACCACTTTTGTAAATTGTTTAATCATTATTTCATATTAATTTATAAATTATGCTAGCAGCTTAACCAAATACTGGTCTTTAATTGATATAGTCCAATCAGCTGGTAGTACATAGAGGAGAGCGTGTGATTTATCGTGCCCATCTAGAGGAATGCCAATAAGTGTAGGAATGGAAAGATGAAGTTTAACTTGGTAAATTACTTAGTTGTTTTGCCATCTGCAATGACAGGAATTGATCAAATAATTTGGCACGAGTTCTGTTTTATTTTCTTTACCTTATTTTTTTGTAGGAGACTGGTCCCCCAGCTTTTAGAGTTGTATCAACGTAGCTCAAACACATTTGTTTTAAGAAACGGATTAATACAATGTATTGATAAACACAAGCATTATAGAAATAAATAAATATATATATATATATATATATATATATATATATATATATATATATATATATATATATATATTGACATATAAGACAGGCTGCAGACAAACTAGACAGGTCGACGTGTAACATAGAAAGGCTGGCTGTTTACTTGCTATTTAGAGTTCTAATTTACCCTGGCATAGATTAATAGTTTTACGATGCCAAGTCTTTAAAGATTATGTACGATGTTGTGCGTAGTTGTTGCGTTGCTGTTGCTCTAGGTTAAACTGGAGGGGTCATCTTTTGCTAGAGTGCACTCTTTCTCCTTGCTGCCTAATTCTTTGTATGTGGTTTTCTGTGATGTTGAATTCTCAGCTTTCTTTCTGCTGTTACGCCATTTGCTGTGTCTTCTGCAACTTCAGAGGAAAAAGTATTACTCATTCTGGCACAAAACTTTAAATGTAAAAGTTCCATTCTTGAAGTAATGGCTGCTTCTCGGCCTTCAGACTGGCTCAGTGTTTATCCTGGCAAACTAAGTCTCAGCTCCCAGGTTCAGAAAGACAAGATTTTTGTCAGCATCGGTTCTCCAAGGAAGAGCTCATAGTTTTTTTAGCTTCAGGTGGTAGGTTTCAGAGGTTTCCAATTATTTTGGAGAGTCAGAGCAGAGTTTCCACAGAGTTCCTTTGAAAGAGCCACCCAAGAGAGAATCAGAAAGCATCCAGAGAATATCTTCAGGTTGATACAGAGTGTTTTAAGGGAATGCATAACTCCTCCTGATTGGATTAAAGCTCTTTCTTTTACAGTTCTTTGTTCTTGCTTGAGTCCATTTTGTGCCTTCAAGCTCAAGAAGTCTCTACAAAGAGGCCTCTACAAAGATGTTTGTGCAATTCTGATTACACTTCTGTTATCGGATGAAGTCCAGGCAATTAGTTTCTGTAATTTTTTTTTTGCAGCTGGATGTCTGTTAAATCTACTTCCCTTAACAGGCCTGGAGTGCCACTAAAGCCTGAATGAGTAATGCCCACTTTGTCCGACATATACTTTTAGGTGTTTACTGCTTTCATTTTACAAATATAAACAGTTCACTAACCTGTGATTCAGACCATTTTTTGATGGTTACATGATTGTAATTCCAGCCTATTAATGGTTAAATTAGTGTAAATTTCTTTACTATAGCAATGGTTCTCAAACTCGGTCCTGGTGACTCCATGCGGCTGTAAATTTTTATTCCCACCAGTTCCACAACACTGAATTCTGAAAGAAATGCAGCTGCTTCAACGTCAGCCCGGCTAATGTGTTCATTTGTAAATAATGGAGATTACAACTATAAAAACTAAGTTTAAACAAGAACACTAAGTGATTCCCATACTAAATTCATAAGTGCTTGGTACATTCCAATAAAAAATACCAAACTTAGTTTATTTATTTCTACATTTATCCCCAAAACATTAAAACTGTGAAATAACAGCTTGCTTCCTTAGACTAGGAGTCCACTTATAACACAGAATTTGCTTGGAACAGAAACCTGTACTCTGCACTTGAAACCAAAAGTAACATTGTTAAACCCCCTTTCAAGTCTGTTACAATCACTTCTGGTAAAATAATAGGCCCAAAATAAAGTCAATGCATAGAGTCCCATGTCCCCTAATTCCATTACTGAAGCTGGGCCACATTGAGTATATATAGTGTTATTTTTGGACTTCGATAAAATTAAGTTTAACATCCCTCTTTTAGAACATAGCAACAGATTAATTATAGGATGAAAGTCAATGATAGCGGTAAGTGTTTAGTGTGATATCAGTCATTGTCCAACCCGCTATATCCTAACACAGGAGTCTGCTGGAGCCAATCCTAGCCAACACAGGGCGCAAGGCATAAACAAATACCGGGCGGGGAGCCAGCCACCGCAGGGCACACACACACCAAGCACATACTAGGGACAATTTGCTAACTACACACTTGGAGGACCTGGGAAGCGAACCCTGGTCCCCTTACTGCGAGGCAGCAGCGCTAACACTGTGCCACCGTGCCACCCTGCGTTTAGTGTGATATTCTTCATGAAATAAAATTTATGGCTAACATAGGAATTCTGTTTAAGATATACACAGCTAACAGATTACCTTCTTCTTTTTTATTTTCTTCAAATTGCATGCATAGCCATCTGCAATCAATTCACCTTTTAATGCTTCTTTTTCTATTTGCCTGCATAAAAGTCCAATCCTGGGTATGCAAACTTTCACTTTAAAATTGCGCTGACATCATATCTAAAACTATAGTGACTTCAAAATGATGTGGCTCCAGCAAATAGATGATCTCATACTAAATTCAGTATAATTAAGGCAAAAGGCAAACTGGCACTATGTCTTAATAAAAGAAAATGAAAACAGAAAAAAAATATCAGAAAATGAACTTCCAGGTAAAACCAATTTTGCTGAAATTCAAAGAAAGGGCTTTCAAGTCAGCACTCTGGTCAAATTATGAAAGATGTTTGAGCAAGGAAAAATATCATAAATAATGAAAGGAAGCTTGCTTCAAAAATAAATCAGTTTTGCTGAAATTCATGGAAAATAACTTTCAGATCAGCACTCCTGTGCTTGTTTAAGCAATCGGTGATGTCAAAGGTAAATAAAGAGGCACAAAAAAATGCTGCAGAGAGAATGCACCAAGCTGAACAAAATGAATTATCTGTACTTGGAAAGGCACTATTAGAAAGACAAACTGCAGTAAAGTGTATAAGAAAAACAAATGTAACCAATGAGAAATGATACAGTAGACAAAGAAGTGAAACATATTTTGGACATTCAAGTTAATTAGAATGAGGGAAAATTCCCAGACTTCAGACAGATGCCATGGGGGGAAAAAAAACAAAAGGCCAGTGAAACTCTAGATCACCTTTCACAATGATTACAACATGATGCCAGCTTTTGTTAACTGTGAGCACAAATCTCATTTAACAAAGACCAGTGACCCTGAAAAATGAAGAATTTACATTAACAACTGAAATGATTTTAGCACATTACAGTGCTGCTAATGGATCTCTGTTGTGAATATTGCATACATTTTGCATTTGAAAACTCTGCTGTGCTCTTACTCTTAAATTCAAATATTAGATCAATAGTCCATGGTTTATAATGGTTCAGGTCAGCTAGTATTAGATACAGGGCACCAGACAGAGCAAATAATGCTTTTTATTTTTACTTATGTAGTTTATTGTGTGAACAAAGTTATCCAAACATCAACCAGTACTGTTTGAAGATGCAATTGCTGCCTTACACTTAATAACTGCAATCGCAAACACTGACTCTGCCAAGACATGAGGAGATTTCAGTTTTATGAGTGTTTTTATGGCTTCCTATATGATTTTTACACCTTACAATTGGGGCAGTTGTGTCATATTGTGCAAGTGTGGTACAGATAATGTACATATGTGTTTGTTTTGTTTGAAGACCAGGAAGCTGTCAGTGTCAACACTTTTTTTCATGGCAGTGTATATCATAATACTGTAATGGAAAGCCTGTATCCTTTGTGGGAAAAGCATATGCAGCACCAAGGTCAAAGTATAATACATTTGTTTACTCTTTGATCTAAGGTGTGAAGTATAGTGGCCTGAATTCACAACTGTCATTAATATGGTACTTACCTTCTGAGTTGTTTGTTCTTCGGTTCCACTTGCAGATGGAGAGACTGCAGTCTTTGCTGGCAGACAATGAAAAAGTGAATCTGTGTGAAATAGAGCCTATCCCTTTACCACTGGAACCTCAGATCAAAATTAGAGGAATCCTTCCAGAGAAGGCCACTCTCTTTAAGGTACCTTTCCATCTTGAACCACAAGAATAGACTTCCTTGTTGGAGTATCCATCAGTTATGACTGAGGAAATGGGTCCATGTTCACAATCCTTTCTGTTAGAACTTGATTTAGTCATTTTCTCATTGCAGAGTGCTCTGATGCCAGCAAAGTTAATATTTAAGACCGAAATTGGAGGTAGCTATACGGTTATCTTTAAGCATGGGGATGATCTTAGACAGGATCAGCTAATCTTGCAGATCATTTCTTTGATGGACAAGGTAAGGTACCTGGAGACCCTCCTAGCATGGACTCTGTTGTGGTATTTCTGCTGAGCCTGTCTTTGACGCACTCTTCTATATCTCTTCCTGTAGCTGCTTCGAAAGGAAAACCTGGACCTCAAGTTAACTCCATACAAGGTGTTGGCCACAAGCACCAAACATGGTAAGAAGAGTTTTCCTGTATAGGTAGCCACAGAGAAAGGGGTTTATGATGAATTTGGAAAAAGCAAAAACAACAAAAGCTCATCAAGTCAGATGATAGCTTCTAAATCTGAGAATACCAAACCTAGATAAAAAAATAATTCCTTGATAGGCCGAGACCTGTTGCTGAACATAATAATAATACATTTTATTTATATAGCGCCTTTCCCATGCTCAAGGCACTTACAGAATATAAGAAAGAACGACAGGGTATACAGTATATAGCATTGTACAAACCAAATAAATAAACAAAGAAGATTAAGACAGTAAATTCAGAGAAAAGCCTAACAGACAACATAATTGATGGTCTAGCACACACACAGGTTACATGAGCACCTTGACAGAGAGGTAAACTGAGAGAAGGGTAATAAAGTCAAGTAGAGCTAAAAGCCTTCCTGAACAGATGAGTTTGGAGTTGTTTATTAAAAGAATTCATGGAGTCAGCTGATCTGATTAATTTCGGTAGCTCATTCTGGGCTTGGGCGCTATACAGCTGAAAGCCCTGTCACCAATGGAGTGAAGATTAGTGGAGGGCACAATAAGATTGCCAAAATCTCAGAGGACCTTAGTGGGCGGGCAGGCACATAGTGATGGAGAAGGTCACTGATGGCATGTGGATGTCTGGTACATGAAGAGTACAGTACTTCATAGACAGACTTTTTATGTTTGTTTCTTTTTGTCTTGTAGGATTCATGCAGTTTATTCAGTCTGTCCCCGTGGCTGAAGTTCTGGCAACAGAAGGCAGCATACAGGTGTGATCACCATACTGGTTCTATGTGGTAGGGAATAGAAATTTTTAGTGGGTTGATTAGTTTGTTTCCATCTAATAGATTTAAGGTGAAAATGCAAATTCAAAAAATGAGACTTTGCTTATGTCCACCTTTATAACTGTTTCTTAATTTAATTTTTACAAGCTTGTGATCCATTTGTCTATCATAACTAAATAATGGTTGACCTGCAGATGTGCTCTCCGATACTATTAATACACAGACACTGTTAATAGTCAGTTGACCTTATCCAACTGTTGTCTGTGGTAGCTGCTATCCTCGTACTGCCATTGCATGGCACCATTTATTCTCCACAGTATATTCTTGTTGTGATCGTCTCTTGCACTGATTTCCCAATTCTAGAAGATGATGATAATTTCAGTCAGTCAGTCCATGATCATCTACTGCTGAATGGCCACACTGATTTTGTTCCGCTTATTTTTGCACTTCTTAAAATATTAACTAAATTATGATTGCTCTCCTTTATCATTTTTCAGTAATTCTCTATCCATCCATTTTTCTTTTGCGTTTTTGCAGTTCAGGCCAAGGAGCTGGTCTCAATCCCTGACATAATCAATGAAGCCAACTTTATGTTGTGCACAATCCATTTCAGACCAGTCTTTTATACTGGGGTTATTTATACTTGTCAGTTAACTTAACATGCATGTCTTTGAGATGTGAGAGGAAAACAATATTACTGAGGGAAACATCCAGCAGTAAATACATTAAGAACGTGCAGATTCAATGCAGGCAGTGTTTCTCTAATATTCAGATCTGGTCTTCTGGAACTATGAGACAGCAGTAATCACCACTATACCATTTTGTCTCCAGCCCATTCTATACATTTTAAATTCTTTTTGCAATTACACATCGTGTTATGCTAATTGCCATACAGGTGTATTTTTTTTAAACTGACCGTGGTTGGCAAAATAGTTTATTAGTCAACAGCGCAATAATAATAAAATAATAATTCTTTACATTTATATAGAGCTTTTCTGACTACCCAAAGTGCTTTTCGTAGTGAGTGTGGAGCCACTTCAACCGCCACTCATGTGTAGCATTCACCTAGATAATGCAATGGCAGCCTTTGTTGAGTCAATGTTCTCGCCACGCATTAGCTATTATGTGGTGAAGTGGAGAGAGAGAGAGAGAGAGAGAATCAGAGACAGGTTAATTGGGCGCCGGAATGACTAGGCCATGAAGAGCAATTTAGCCTGGACACTGGAATACACACTGCTCTTTGTGAAGTACACCTAGGGATCTTTTTTGATTACAGAGAGTCATGACCGGTTTTAAGTCTCATCTAAAGGATGGCGCCATTTCTATAGCACAGTGTCCCCATCACTGCACTGGGGCATTGGGATCCACATTCTGTCCATAAGTTAAGCGTCCCCTTTGCTGGCATCACCAGGACCTCTTCCAGCAGCAACCTAAGCTTTTCTTAGATGGTCTCCCATCCAAGTTCTCAGTAGGCCCAAACATGCTTAGCTTCAGGTGGATGACCTCTTCTGAAGTGGGAAATCAGTCTTGCGCTCTGGTTTATTTTATGTCCTGTATGCTCTTTAGTTGTTAGCTTTGAGCTTGCAGTGTTTAGGAAAGGAGGGGGGCTGATCTGGGTAATTGTACATTCAACTCCAGAAATATTGGTACCCTTCATGAAAATGCGCAAATATTAATATATAAAAGTGACCACACATGCAATGAGTGATATTTTGTGCTTAAATAATTTGGCAAGACTCAAGCTTTTATTTTCAAGCAGGCCTTTGGAACAAAAGTCCTTTAGTAATACAAATGTTCACAATTGGGCAGATTCTATAAATATTGGAACCCTAAATGTCCGTATTTGGTGGAGCCCCCCATGATGAGAATGAAAGCACTCAGCCTTTATCTGTAGGTTTTAACAAGGCTGGAAAACACTTGTGGAGGGACCATGGACCACTCTTTCATGTAGAACATTTCCAACTCATGGAGATGCTTGGGTTTTCTCTTGTGAACCGCTCTCTCTTCAGTTGAGATCACAGATTTTCAATTGGGTTCAAATCTGGAGACAAGACGGCCATTGCAAAACCATAATTCTATGTTTCTGCAGCCAATTCTTTGTTGATTTTGATGTGCACTTTGGGTCATTATCTTGTTGGACGACTCAAACACTGCACGGTTTAAGCTTTCTTGCAGAGGCAAGCAAGATTTTGGCTAAATGTTCTGATATTTAATGGAATTCCTTATGCCACTGACCTTAAACAATAACCCCTGCCTGGACCACTGGCAGCAAAACAGCCGCAAAGAATCAAAGAGCCACCACCATATTTTACCATGGGTATAAGGTGCCCTGCTTTGTAAGCAGTTCCGTTTTTCACCAAACATGGCAATGGTGTACTTGGCCAAAAAAAGTTTTTCACATCTGATCACAACACATGATTCCAATTGTATCTCCAGTGTTGCTTGGCAATGGTGAAATGCTGAGATTTGTGTCTTGGTCTGTCTCAGGAGAGGCTTCTTTTGTGCCGCTCGTCCATAAAGCTTCTGGTCATGGAGGTGTCGTCCACAGTTAACTTTGAAACAGTGAATCCCCAAGATTTAACTTACTGTGATCTTAAGACTTCTGTTTGCCACTCTTAGCATCCTCCTCACTGTACGTGGAGGCAGATGCACCCCCTTCCTGGCAAATTGTCAGCAGTTCCTTGCATTTTAAACGTCTTGAATATGGCTCTGCTTGGGCTTACTGGAAATTTAAGTGGAATACCTATTGTTTGTATCCATTCCCAAATCTATGCAGCTCAACAATTTCTTTACTCATTTGAATCGAGAGCTCTTTGGTTTTATCCATGTTGATGGTAGGTTACCTCATTTTTATACCCCAGTGAAACAGAAAATGACCATAGACAATAGGTCATGGACACCAAAAGTTCATAGACACTAAAAGGAACATCAATAAACATTTTTCTCTAAAGATGGAAATTTATTTGGTCTTATTTATAGTATTCTTCAAGGGTGTCAATAATTTTGGCACATACGTTTTTGACAAGATAAGCTATTCTGAAGATATAACAGCACTTTTACAGGATTTGTTGTTATTAAATAAATAGTCAACAATTTCTCCAAAAATTTGACAAATATTAGAATCATTGTATGTACTGTCTATTTTATAATAATGTTTTTGTTCACATTTTTGTGGCGTGCCAGTATTTCTGGAGTTGACTGTACATATGATGTGTATTGCTGTGATGTGTCTGGTATGACCACATTGACCTTTAGGTTTTGTGTCTGCAGAATTTTTTCCGGAAACATGCTCCAAGTGAAAAAGGACCATATGGCATAAGTGCTGAAGTGATGGACACCTACGTGAAGAGCTGTGGTGAGTAGCTGCTTAGAAATTTCTACTACAAAGGCAGAAGCATTCTGTTTCTTTAGGTCTGTAAATACAATGATATCTTAGCTCTATGCTAAAAGAAGCTGAAGGAAAGTTCAGAACCTCTGATCACCCTTAATGGGTTGTTGGTAGGTATGGCAAAATCTTGCAAATATTGTGTCATCTTTGGGAGTTAAGTCCTGGTGGATCATACAAAGATCACTGCCAAGAGTTCAAAAAGGCAAGTACTTTCTGTCCCGCTAAACCCATGGAGACGCTGTTTTCTAACTTGGACGGAATCTTGGAGCAACCACCTTTGTCAAAGCGATTTCCATGGAATGAGCAGATTAGAGATGGCATTCTCGCATGATATGACCAGGCTTGCCACTGTGGAAGAATCTATATTCACTGAAAGCACTGGATTTTCACTTGTTTTCTCCTGAGAATGCAGGTTTGGCTCGGACTTTCAAGAGCCACCAGAGCACTGGGAGCTTGGGCTTGAACTAGCACTTGAGTGATGGGAGTAAGATTCTGTGTCTTGATGGCGGGTTGCTGTGAGACATCGAGACATCAAGCAAAGCTTTGGCTGTTCAGATGGACATTCAGAGGAGGAAAACTATGAACACTTTGAGGTTGTAGCTTTGGAATTTAAAACTCATGTCGATGTCGATCATAGGTTCTGGATCAAGCAGTCGTACTGGGACAAAACAGTTGTTCAGATCCTAGGGTCATTGTGTGTGTGTGTCTCTCTCTCTGTCTCTCTTTCTTTCTCTCTCCAAGTCACTTTTGTCTAACCAGCTCTATCAGAATTCAGAAGTCACTTCCAAGCATTTAACGAGTCTCCTCACTTTTCCCATTTAACACGTCATCTGTAGCAAGCTTATCTATGGTAAGTTCCACAGGGTCACTTCGATTCCAGCTTTGGATAAGATTCACAAAGTCCTGAGCTTGTCCCCTTATAATGCGATTAGGATCAGTCTGCCAGACTCATTACTTATGGTCTTGGCTAGGGAGCTCATAAAGTCATAATCATCCAGCCAATCGAGAGGTACAGTACAGGCCAAAAGTTTGGACACACCTCCTCATTTAATGTGTTTTCTTTATTTTCATGACCATTTACATTGGTAGATTCTCACTGAAGGCATCAAAACTATGAATGAACACATGTGGAGTTATGTACTTAACAAAAAAAGGTGAAATAACTGAAAACCTGTTTTATATTCTAGTTTCTTCAAAATAGCCACCCTTTGCTCTGATTACTGCTTTGCACACTCTTGGCATTCTCTCGATGAGCTTCAACAGGTAGTCACCTGAAATAAAACTAGTATATAAAACATGTTTTCAGTTATTTCACCATTTTTTTGTCAAGTACATAACTCCACAGGTGTTCATTCATAGTTTTGATGCCTTCAGTGAGAATCTACCAATGTAAATGGTCATGAAAATAAAGAAAACACATTGAATGAGGAGGTGTGTCCAAACTTTTGGCTGTACTGTATATTCAGCATAGCCTGTTGAGTAGCACCAATCAAAAGAGGAGCCAGAATGGCAGCCTAGATTTTTCTCTTCCAGTACATCACCATGGCCTTGTGCTCAAAGGTTTAAAAAAAAAAAAAAAAATCATTCTGGATCATCAGAAGGTGACATTTTCTGCAGCATATGCCTGGCATGAATAGAAACGAGAACCCTATGTTCTGGTTCAGGAGGAAGATTGACATCCTGAGAGGGTGCTGCTGCTGATAAGGATGCATTTTCTGCAACCCCAACTCGGGTACCGCTTGTCATGTTTTGGCTTGTGCAAAAACACATTCAGGACAAAGCTGGGCAAATAGGCTGTTGTTTTAGTACTTGAAGAAAAAGTACTGGAACTATATTTGAACACACAATCAAACTTGACAACTTCTTCTTTTGTCTTGCTCTGTCGGAGTTTCCTTCAAGCTAAAAGAACTCTCAAATATGTTCTCCTCTGAAGAGTTCAGCTGAAGGGAGGCAGGAATGGATCTGCAGGCTGTCTGCACAGGACAGAGAAAAAAATACTGCCTATATGAGTTGCCTTTACAGTCTTATAGATATAACTTAATTCATCCCCAGGATAACACAGTGTTGTATGTGAGCTATAGACTCTTGTCTGCAATTGATCACGTGCAGGTAAACTATTAAATTGTTTGAAAGTATGTTTTGCATCCACATGCTGTTTTGAAAGTTTGATTTTTCTATGGCTGAATCGGCTCCATCGAACGACAGCACAGCATATTCGGTCATAGTCAAATTAAATGTTTCTGTTTGCTTCTACAGCTGGCTACTGTGTAATCACTTACATTTTGGGTGTTGGTGATAGACACCTGGACAACCTTCTTCTTACAAAAACTGGTAAGGAAACCTACAGTCATCAAATAGGAATATCTCTGCTTCTGAAGAATTTAGTGTTTTGACTTGGAGAAAATGAGGCAGTACAGAGGAGAGTATTCTCCTTGCTACTGGAATCAGAAGGGGGCGATGCATGTTACTAGTACAAGTAGCACTTGATTCATATTGACCAAGGTCAAAGTTGCTGAAACTAGAGTAGTAATGACATGCTGATATAATGGTAAAAGAGTGTTGGGGAACCAACAAGAGACGCTTTTCCTGTGGTGCTTGTTTGTGTGTTAATTGTGGATTTCTGTTAGCTGACTAAGCTGTTCTATAATACCTGCTGCTTTATATAAGGAACTACCTTTTCATTGTAATTATTGTTTTTTTTTTTTTTCCCCCCTGTGTATTCCGCATCAAGCTCTAATGCATTCTTGTAGAGAGCTAAATATGAAAAGTACAATATAAAGAGTGAGTGAGTAATGATTAATTTACAGAACAGATGAATCATAGACAGCTTGCAGCCTTATAGCAGTAGACACATAAATAATTGAACTCAACGAGAAAGAGTAAGGAAAAAAGTGTCCTTAATGGAATTAAAATTAGCATAGTAAAATTTCAGAAAATAAATAGCTTAGCCAGAGGATATGTCATAGTTTTTTTTTTTATGGTAGCTAGGAGAAATGAGCTCTAGGATTAGTTGACATCTGAAACACTGTGACAGATTCAACCCTTGTGATGTTGTTGTCCATGGCTTAAAAAGGTGTCATTTAGATATCTAGCATACTGGTCCTAACTTCAGAGGAGATGCTGGCGCACACATGTTGCTGCCGCTCCTCCCTTTTATCAACAATTTTCGTTAAAACTTGCATTAAACCTAAACTTTCTGCAATAAGTGCCTTGAGCATGGGAAAGGCACTATATAGATAAAATGTATTATTATTATCTATGGCAGGCACTTAGCCAATGTCTGTCCCTCTGCTGTTGCCTTCAGAGGGTCCAGAAGAGTGCTCAGAGAGAATCAGCGTTACTGATTAACTTGTTAAATCTTTTTGTATCTTTTGCTCTAATGCTGCTCTCCCAAGAGTCCAGTGCATAACGGAGCAGGCTTGAAACCTCTAAACAGATGAACAAGTATTATCACCCTTGATCAAAGGACTTGAGTTACATTCTGACAGTCCAGTCTGTTGTGGTCATTTTTCTATTTGGCTCTTGTATTTGCAGTCCAATCCAGATATCTATCCTGATGCATCTTCCACATCCTAGTATAACCAAACCATCTAAAATTCTTTTCCTTGAATGGAAAATGAACCCAATAAAACTTTTCTCTTTCTTGTTTTTGATAACATTTAGCAATAGATGGCTCAACTTGTATCAGTCAATTACCAGATCTTTGATTTCCTTCTTCCACCTAACACTTATACATCCCGTGATGGAGGAGTCCTTGTAGCATGTCCCCTCTGGAGTATTTGATGTCTGAAAAGGAAGAAATCTCGGACAGTTCCTTTGGAGATTCCTGTGTTGCTAATGACTCATTCTTGTACATACCTCTAGGACCTCAGACTATAGTCTGCATATCAAGTAGTCAGTAAAGTAAGACCCTGTTGGATCTTAGCTTATCTCACAGAAGTAAGAGTTGATGATGGTAAAAGTACTAAAGACGGCAAAAACATGATCAGTAGGTCATTTACCCAATGGTACGGTGTAATTAATCAAAATTTGGTTCTGTTTCTCAGCAGTCATAATTTTATGTTTTGACCATGATAGAGTTGTCATCGTTCTCCACAGAAGGTTAAGCATTAGTTCACCAAATTTTCAATTTGTTAAAATAAACTCTGATCGTGGATCTGTCCACAGTGAACCCTCATCAGCTAATATTGCATTGTTTAACTCAAGATCTCTTAATGGCAAGTGCTGGTGCTATCAGAATTCATTACAGACTCCAACCTTGACATGCTTTGCCTAACAGAAACGTGGTAAAAAACCAAAAGATTTTATGTCTCTCACAGAGGTGACACCATCCGGATACATTTACTTTGCAAAGCCTCGCAGCTCGAGACAAGGAGAAGTCGCAGTAATTGTTAAATCTGAGCTAAACATCAACATCAACTTTATTCTCCAGTTTCATAGTGTACAGTCTGCTGATATTATAGCCAGTTACTGTTTAAATAATTAAAGATAATGTGCTGTCATATGTGTATGTATATGTTATTTTTTAAGGTAAATAATTTGTCTAAAATTTTTCTGTCTTTTTACTATGCCTACGTTTTACTTGAAATAACCTGTTCTTACCAGTACACCGCTATAGAAATCCAAAAACAATTTTACAACACA
The DNA here is from genome assembly GCF_016835505.1 of Polypterus senegalus. Classification (NCBI taxonomy): domain Eukaryota; kingdom Metazoa; phylum Chordata; class Cladistia; order Polypteriformes; family Polypteridae; genus Polypterus; species Polypterus senegalus. The sequence continues at coordinate 221,183,342 of NC_053157.1, forward strand.
CGTGAGATTTTTAAGTGAATTTAAAAAAATACATAAATGAAATGCAAAAAAATATATTTGCCCGTTTGCATTTCTGCAGATTGCATGGCATTCAGGTTGTCAAGCAGAAACCACAGGGGCCTTGACATATTTTTTAAAATTCAGCTTTACTGAAGGCGCAGGCACATAAAATATTCACCATATTTGTTATGTCTAAAATAAAAAGCACAGAAAATAACCACCTTGGCAACCATACAAATTGTTGTAATTTTTCAGTTGTATTATGCAGGTGAAAAGCAACCCATTAACAGTGGTAAACACCCTTATTATGGATGAGAAGCTTATAAAATTAAAGCTGTGTTAATATCTATTCTGTTTAGTAACTTAAAGGTGCAGTTGAGTAGATGACATTTAAAATGGCTTAGTAGGCATTCATGTATTTGAAATGCTTCACTATGCAAATCAGTTCTCTGCCTTGCCCTGGATTGAGGTCATAAGCTGTAGAAGATCCTCTCATCAAGCATTCAAGTCTTTCTACCCTTTTTAATTCTGTTTGCAGGGAAGCTCTTCCACATTGATTTTGGCTACATCTTGGGACGAGACCCTAAACCTCTTCCACCCCCTATGAAACTAAGCAAGGAGATGGCTGAAGGAATGGGTGGCATGCAGAGTGAGCAGTACCAAGAATTCAGGAAACAGTGCTACACTGCATTCCTGCACTTGCGCAGGTGAGCTTAATACACCAATTGCAGGATTTTGAGTGACTGTAGGTTACAGTGTATACACCATATGTCTTGGTGGCTTAGACAATTTGTGTGGAGTTGCTCAAATGACAAGAATACCAACGAGATGGTATAGGAAAGGGTTAAGGTCAACAGAAGCCCTCTTAAGACAAACAGAGAAAGAGAGAGATGGGAGTGGCTGGCATGGGGTGCTGAAAAGAGGTGTAGCAGATGTCCGTGCAACAGCTAAAGAGCCACTATGAAGAGGTTCACTACATGTATGTGCTACATGCTTGAGAAAGGGGCATTGGCACTAGTACCAGAGTCAGAGTTTCAGTCTTAATAGGACCACGCTGTGTTTTCCACAATATCAGGGGGCAGTTGACCCAACTATCAGCACGAATGAGAGAGTGTTGTCAGTAACATATACCTACTGACTGCCAGAGAGCACACTGTTTCAGAAGGAAACCAGCAGGACCAGACCATTCCTCTAGTAGAGCAGGCAGCTGGATGCTAACTTCTGGACACAACTCTTTAAAAGCAAAATAAGGCATGGGGGTGCAGGGACCATTACAGTGAGTTATATCACAAGTGGTTATGACCATAGAAGCAAATTGGGGGATCAACAAGGTGTGACTCTGAGATGGCATTTAAAGTGAACAAAATCTTACTGAATGGAGTGGAGAGTATAGTACTAGACTAGCATTCAACTGGTGAAAAGATGAGAGGCCAGTTATTCCAGCGTTGTATGCAGTGAACTTCTGGCTGAGTGCTCAATGATTGCCATATCTCACAAACATGACTAAGGTTTGAATGTTTCATTGCTAGTCACAGAATACTATGACTGAGTTGATGGCGAGGCCACACTATACAACTGTGGTCACAGATGCGAACAGCGACTGTCCACAACTCACTTAAAATTATGTAAATGAAAGCTATAACTGAAAATAACTAGAAAAGTCATATCAACAACTCCATTGTTGGTGTTATTTAACAATGAGCGACTATTAGATGCACTATAGCAAGCCCTTAGAGCCCCTATTCTGACATATTACCTGATTTTGTTTATGTAAATTAAGGTAATGAATGTGTAAATTGAATTATGTTTTGAAAAAGAACCTGTAAAAGTAATGTCATACATGATTTAAAAATCTAGTATGATAGCTTTTTAGCACTTCTAAGAAATTGTCTTGTAATTGTTATGGACAGTTTCATCATAAATCAGTAAATGACCCTTTAATCATTGATAAAATTAAGTCTGGCAGGTCCCACTGTGAAAGTTTGCCCAAAGACTTAACCAGCTTGTCATGTTGTATAATTTTTTCCAAATGTTTTATGCTATGTTGTAATTTTAATTAATTATAGCTGGGGCATTTTTAAACTGCAGACTTATTAGTGTGAATCAGTCTTATTAAATTAACATCTTTAGTTTCCCAAAGCATATGCTAGGATACTCTTGTAGATTTTAGCTAATCTTTTAATACTTTGCAGTCATACGTTCTTACTATGTTATGGAAGCTGAATGTCAACTCTTTTATCTTTAAATGATTAGGATTATTCATTATTCTGGAAAACTGAAACTTGTTTGCAAAAACAGTGGCCATTGATGGTACTTTACAGTATTGAGGGATGTTATTTTAATTGACTTTAGTGATATTACACAATGAGAATGTTGAGCAACGAGCACATCTTTTTACAGTTTTAGGATGAGAATCTGGTTAAATTTGTCCAGGCCTGAAGCATACAAGCACACATGCCTTAGATGGATTTGAAGCAGATAGTTTGTAGAGTCAAATCATTTAAATGAACTAAAGACAAATTCCTCATAGAGGAACAGAGCAAAATATCCTCACAACTAAGAAAATGTTTGGTCCTCCTTCCCACTTGGGTACAAATGTCCTTGTTCAGTTTCTGTAGCTTTGCTCAACTTCACCCTTTAAAGAGCTTGTGTAAATATTTGCTACTAGCTACTACAACCAAGACTGCAGCTGTGGCCTGGGGATCCTCGCCTTAAGCCCCCATCATACTACACAACATTTCCAGTAAGTTTCAATTGTAGACTTTTGAGGGTGTTGGTCAGCCCCAAACTACCGGGTCCATCCTGAGAGCCTCTTGAATCCACCACCACCGATAACGTACCCAAGGGATGAGCCAGACCATTGAGGACACTCGCAAAAAGCAAAGGATGGGTGATGCGGTGTTCAGTGCTTTTATTAAAACATTCAAAACAAGCAGTCATCCCAAGAAGTAAAGTGCAAAAAGTTCAATAAATAAATAATCCAATAAAAACATGTGAAGGTGGAGTTAAAATTAATGAAACAAATATTGCTTATAAATTAGGTTAAAATTCCCAGGCAGATAACTGTCCTTTTAAAAAAAACTCAGTCCCTAGTGCAACCCTCTTATCCTGGTGTCTCCTCCCCATTTTCCTGACTGGACCATGCAGGAAACCGTTAGACACAGACAACCTTCTTCAACAGGCCCAGCCCCCTGCTTGTTCCATGGCTCACCAGCAGGGCTCGCCATCCGGACCTAGGCACGGGTCCTTATAGTCCATGGACCACCAGCAAGGCTCGCCATCTGAGCCTTTCCAACTCCTGCTGCCTACCTAAACTTCCACAGAGAGTCTTTCGCACCACCAGATCACTCCAGCTCCCCCGAGTCACTCAGCCATAGTGATCCACTTTAAAGCTCCCCTGAGGGACTCTCCTCACAGCTGCCTGCCTCCTGTCTCACTTGCGCTCTCTTTCTCTGTCTCTCGCTTGCTCTTGCACCAGTTCTCTCACCCATCTTCCTGCCTGCTTCTCTTTCTTTCCTGTCCACTTTTTCTCCCAACTGGTCTCTTTCCTTTTTCCTCTTTATCCTCCATTCTTCTTCCTCCATGATGGCTTCCACTTAAATGCCATCGTGGACACAGAGTCTCAATTGCTCACCACAGAAAGTCAATTAAGCAATTAAGACCGGCCACACACTCAAGTGTAGGTGCGTCTCCTCTCAATTACCTCACCAACCTACCGCAGCTGTGCAAGCACACCCGCCCACGTAGTTCAAGCTTGGCCGTTCCATTAATTATTTATTTAAATGGGCCATGCTTACAGAGCCTTGGACCCAATATTCCATAAGACTTCATTTATAATAATCTTAGCAACTCAGGGGCAGTTGTGGCTTTTCTCCTGTCACCGCCAGTCACGTAGTTTCATAGCCCCATTGACCCAACAAAATCAAACAGGTTATGGAGCGGGCTCATGTGTATGTGCTAGAGGTGAAAACCAAGAGTGCTCATCCGGATCTTCAATATGGTCCTGAAGAGAGTTGGACTGTGAGTGTTTTTTGGCTTTCACAAACAGATGCTAGAGGCCTCTCTGTTGTACCAAAACAAAATTGAAAAAAGGAAAGTAAAAGGACAGAGATTGTAGCTAAATTTGGCATACTTTGAAAGCCTTCATACAGGCAGCACATTATTGGCTGTCAGAATGAATCAAGCTTGGGAAATGTGAAACTGAGTTGATGTCTTTAAAAAGTCGAGGAATTTCCTAGTCACATTACCTGATGTTCTCAAGGAAACGCAATTAGACGTACCCCCAACTAGAAGTCACGTAATGTATTGCCAGCTTTGGACTTCAACCCACACTATGTAAGCCACTCTACTTGTGTGGTATCAGCACTTTATCTATACAGCTGGCTGATCTGGCAAAAAGGGTGTGGACTTTAACTCTTTCGAGACTGGTGTCGACATATAATGATGTACAGTAGTATCTTCATGCAGCTGCCAGTCGCTACATGAAAGCGTTCAGCACAACAATCAGCTAGGGACTGATCAGCTGATGCTAGTACATCACTTTCGTTTTTGATCTCCAGATCACTTACATCAAAATCGGAGTGCGGTACATTTGAGTCCATTTCAGCAATAATACATAAAACGTCTACAGAGTATTTTGCCTTGTGCATTCGCAACACTCTCTTATCTGATACTCCTTTAGCTCCAGCGGCTGGCACCTGCATGAAGACAGGCCAAAAAAAATTCAGCCCTCAAAGAGTTAATGGCCATAGGCTTGCAGAATGTACAATTAAAGAAAGGGCTTTAAACTGGAAAGATGGTTGTAAGTCAGGGGATGATTGCTTTTTAAGAAAGACGTTGACTTTGGTTGATGGTATTTATGAAGTAAGTTGATCTAGCAGAAGTTAGCACTGTTTAATCATTTAGATTCCCTTTATCTGTTTTTTGTATATGAATTATCTGTTAAAATTCAACATTAAAATTATGCAGAGACGGAAAAAGTCTATAGGAGTGTTATTACCCCATGGCTTGCAAACTGGATGAACTTCTGTTCGATTTTTTTTTTTTTCTTTCTTTATTTCGCCGTATACATTTACTTTTTTTTTTTACGAATTTGTTAGTTTTCACATACCCCTTGGGGTCAGAGCACAGGGTCAGCCATTGTATAGCGACCATGGAGCAATTACAGGTTAAGGGTCTAGTTTAAGGGCTCAGCAGAGTAGGATCTCTTTTGGCAGTGACTGGATACCAGCACAGATCCTTAGCCTCAGAGCCACCACTCCGTAGTTTGACAGCCCCATTGACTCAGTCAGACCAATTTGTGGCTTGACCCAACAAAATCAAACAGGTCACGGGGCGGGCTCATGTGTACTGTATGTGCTAGAGGTGAAAACCAAGAGTGCTCACCCGGATCTTCAATATGATCCTGAAGAGAGGTGGACTGTGAGTGTTTTTTGGTTTTCACAAACAGATGCTAGAGGCCTCTCTGTTGTACCAAAACAAAATTGAAAAACAGAAAGTAAAAGGACAGAGATTGTAGCTGAACTTGGTATGCTTGGAAAGCCTTCATACAGGCAGCACATTATTGGCTGTCAGAATAAATCAAGCTTGGAAAATGTGAAACTGAGTTGATGTCTTTAAAAAGTCGAGGAATTTGTCATCCTCTGCAACTCCTAGTCACGTTACCTGATGTTCTCAAGGAAACGCAATTTGACGTACCCCCAACTAGGCAGGGCCAAGTACATGGTGTCATAAATTTTATAAATAAATAAATTTAAAATCATTTTCGAAATTGTTTAAAAACAGGATCATTTCATGCAGTCTCAGTTATTGATCAGACTGTGGTTTCAAATTTACTTTGAGAGAGTTGCATCAACCAGGTGAATACCCATCATCATGCCAGCTGCTTGCGTGAAACTGCAACACCAACGCATTTCACCTGCTGCCTGAATGTATTACATGCCTGTCAAATGATTGTAAAAATGGTAAGCAAGAAAGATAAAAAGTCGCTTAACTTACCTATAAATAAACGGTAAAGGAAACAAGCTTCTGGTGCGTGGCTCCGTGGGTCATTATGCATACCATGAGTAAATGGGTACTCATTACTTATATTCGTGGATTTTAAGTAGAGTTCAAAAATTATTGGGATACCAATGGGGTTGCCCCTATTAATTTTCCAATCTATAAATCACAATTCAACGCTTGAGGTCACAAAAATATAACCTGGGTAAACAGCCTCATTGGCTATGAGAACAAGCTTTGGCTCCAGAGAGCTGGTCTGTCACTGGGAGTTCTGTCCTTCCACTAAGTCTGTGCCTAAGTGAGACGCCGACATCAGTAGGTGTCAGACCTTAATAGGCCCGCTGTTGAAAGGGGCGGGGTTAATTTCCCTCAAGGGGTGTCTTGTCACTGCTGTGGAGGAGTATTGCATACCTGTGACGAGCTGGTTGAGCGTTCCTCTGATGCACATGTGCGGCACGTTATGCTGTAAATAACCAAAACAATCGAATGGCCTAATTATCTGCATATTGTATTATTTGAATATTTCTAAGACACTGTCACTTATCAGTAATCTATCATAATGACTAGTTATCCATCATGGTCTGTTGCAGCCAACAATTTTAATTTGATACTTCAACATTGATTGTAACTTTTAAAAAATTTATGTTTAAGAAATATAAACTACAGTACTAATGCATCAAATTACATTCTACTGTGTCTTGTTATTTTTAAATCTGACTCATTGTTGCAAAATATTTAATGAATAAAAAGGTAATATCTGTCACTATGTGAAGTGTTCCAATTTTCAAAACAGTCAAGTCTCTAAACACGTTTCTGATGGCCTACTTGTGTTACTCAGTTGAGTGGTGGTGGGTAATAGGGATAGCACGTGTACCTGCATTGCCAGTACTAAGTTGTTAGATATCAAGTGTGATTAATTTAAATATTTTAAAAGCACTCAGTTTTATTAGTGTTAAAGTTTTGTGTTGAGAATTGTCACTTTTTCATACATGTTTTTTTTTTTCCTCTTTAGATATTCCAACCTCATCTTGAACCTCTTCTCCTTGATGGTAGATGCCAACATCCCAGATATTGCCCTGGAGCCTGACAAAACTGTAAAAAAGGCAAGAGTCATTGGCACTGTGTGCTCGATCCAAAAATGAAGAACTTGGTACTAAACCCTGCCATCCTAACATTCCTAATCTAATTCAAAAATATATATATTTTTTGTGTCTGATTTACCTTGTTTCATGTTACATGTTGCATTTTAGCTCAACATTGGTTAGTGTGATAAGTACTGGTTAGTACACTTGTCTTAACAGCACCAGGAGGTTGGGTTCAACTTTCAGCCCATCATTGTCTATGCAGTTTGCTTGTTGTTCTTATACTTGTGTAGATTTTTCTTCATGTTCTTCATATTAATTTAAAACTGTTGACTGCCTGAGAATGACTGAGTGTGGTTGTGTGTGAATTTGTATGAATTTCTCTTACAGTGGACTGCTGCCCTGGCCAGGATTTGGTGTAGCCTTCCACATTATACTGCTGATGTAGGCTCCAGCCCCAGCAATCCCGGAACTAAATTATTTGGCTTTAAAAATGATGGATGAATGTCACTGCGTGTCACTTATGTATTTTACATTATTAGTACAGCATGTAATTTATTAAAGATTATTAATTTTTTCAATAATGTTTGCAGTGTAGATGGTTTCAGGCCCATTATACTGTGGGTAATGCAGCTCATGTAAAACAGTCTGGATCTCTGGCTTGGTGTTTAGCTAGACTGATATTTGAGTGTAACACCATCCGTCTACTTGAGACACAACAGCATTCAAACAAACTGTGTTCTCTCCTTTTCAGGTACAGGATAAGTTCCGACTGGACCTTTCAGATGAAGAAGCAGTGCATTACATGCAGAGTTTGATCGATGAAAGTGTTGGAGCTCTCTTTGCAGCTGTCGTTGAGCAGATACATAAATTTGCACAGGTCAGTAATTGTGAGGTAACAGATTGTGATTGGAGAAAGTTGAAAATTGGTGCCTTTCAGTCTAACTAGGTCATTTGTGACTGTAGCGGATGTGGTTAGTGGGTTATTGCCAGCCACTGAGGCTTTCATCTTTTCGAACCATTTTCATTTAGTATTTTTTTTTGTGTGTGTGTGTGTGTGTGTGTATAGTTTCAGTCTGATCGCTGCCTGCATTTACATATTCTTTATGTGCATTTCTTCCCATGTCCAAAAGAATTGCAATTTTAAAATGTCCCAGCTTTAGAAAGAGTGCAGTGTAGTGGACTGGCACTACTTTCGAGGACTTCATCCCCATGTTCCTGACTGGATATCAAGTACAGATAATATATTTGGCTAATGAATTTTACTCTTTTTAACATTTTATTGAATTTATTAAAATCAAACAACATTCCATACAAGCAAGTCAAATTTTACAAGGCTAGGTTCAAAGTCAACCCCCACCCATGTGAATTTCACTCTTGATTATTTTGCTTGTCAAACTGCTTGATAGCGTGAAACAGTCTTTTCTAAGGAAAAGAAGCAAATACATATACATTGTATTGCCAAAAGTATTGGGACACCCCTCCAAATCATTGATTTCAGGTTTTCCAATCACTTCTATGGCCACAGGTGTATAAAATGAAGCACATAGGCATGCAGACGACTTCTACAAACATTTGTGAAAGAATGGGTCACTCTCAGGAGCTCAGTGAATTCAAGCCTGGTACCATGATAGGATGTCACATGTGCAATAAGTCCATTCGTGAAATTTCTTCGCTACTAAATATTCCACTGTCAACAGTTAGTGGTATTATAACAAAGTGGAAGCAATTGGGAACAACAGCAACTCAGCCACAAAGTGGTAGGCCAGTAAAATCACAGAGCGTGGACAGTGGATGCAGAGGTACACAGTGTGCAGAAGTCGCCAACTTTCTGCAGAGTTGATACCTCCAGACCTCCAAAAGCTCAAGAACAGTACAGCGTAGAAAGCTTCATGGAATTGGCTTCCATGGCCAAGCATCTGCATCCAAGCTTGACATCACCAAGTGCTATGCAAAGCGTCAGATGCAGTGATGTAAAGCACACCGCCACTGGACTCTAGAGCAGTGGAGATATGTCCTCTGGAGTGACGAATCACACTTCTCTGTCTGGGTTTGATGGTTGCCAGGAGAACGGTACTTGCCTAACTGCATTGTGCCAAGTGTAAAGTTTGGTGGATTATGGTGTGGGGTTTTTTTTTCAGGGTTTGGGCTTGGTCCCTGAGTTCTAGTGAAAAGAAGTCTTAATGTTTCAGCATACAAAGCCATTTTGAACAATTTCATGCTCCCAACTTTGTGGGAACAGTTTTGGGCCGGCCCCTTCATGACTACACACCAGTGCACAAAGCAAGGTCTATAAAAAAAATGGACAAGAGGGTTTGGTATGGAGGAACTTGACTGACCTCTGCAGAGCCCTGACCTCAACCTGATAGAACACCTTTGGGATGAATTAGAGCAGAGACTACGAGCGAGCCTGGCCTTCTCGTCTAACATCAGTGCCTGACCTCACAAATGCTCTCCTGGAAGAATGGTCCAAACTTCCCATAAACACAATCCTACACTTTGTGGAAAGCCTTCCCAGAACATTTGAAGCTGTTATAGCTGCAAAGGGTGGGACAACTCCATATTAAAATCTATACATTAAGAATGGGATGTCACTAAAGTTCATTTGTGTGTAAAGGCAAACGTCCCGATACTTTTGGCAATAATAGTGTACATATTATCTTCATTATTGTATATTATTGGGTTGTTTTCAGTCTGTCAGTTGTATAAATAGGTCGTAGGTAAGCATAATGATGATGACTTCAATAAAAAAGCAAACTTGTAAACATTTGAATTAGTGTCTTTTCACTGTCCATCTTCTGAATGTACCTAGTCTATTGCTAGGAAGTGAGGAGCAGGTGTCTGTCCTAGAAACCCTTGGGACCAAGAAGGTGCCAACACCCGTTAATCACACGTCACCCTTGTGTGCCTCTTCACTCATTTATCCTGGGCCATTTCAGAGTCACCAGCTGATGTAAGCATTTCTATGAGGGCTGAAAACCAGAGCACCAAGAGAAAAATCTGTACAGACTCCATACAATCAGTCCCTGGAAATGTGAAGCAGCAGAGCTGTCCGCTGCACTGCTATGAGAACCCCCTTTCCTTAATATTTGAAATAAGCAAATTTAAAAAATGAACCGATAGATAACTTAGTCCGTAGAGTTCAAACCTGTAGAGAGCATCCCAAAGGAGCTAAGCAAAACCACTAGAGGTCACTCTTAGACTGCTTTGTAAGTCACACTTTGACTTGTAGACAAAGGCATAGGAATTCTCAAAAAGCAAATCCTGAAGCTGCAAGCCAAAGAATTCTGGGGTAGTGTTGGTGGACTGAATTGCTAGGCTCATGCGTTTTACCAGCAAGGTAATTTGACTCCAGTTCTATTGGACCTAACTTGAAATGTTTAAGTTCAATTGCAAGTTTGAGGTTACAAGTTAAATTAGTACTTCAGCAGTCTAATGCAAGATCAGCAAGTTTTACCAGTCAATGTTTATGATAAAGGGAATATTCAAAGGTATTTGTCTTTAGAATTCTCCAATATTTGTGTCCATCTATTGACTATTATGTCACTTTTCCCTTTCAATATTTTCACAAAATAAGGTCATGTTTTAATTGTGTTTTCACAGTCCTATACAATCAGTTAAAATTAAGTAGCACTAACAATCCATGCTGCATAATTATAAATGCTTATCAATATGTAATAAGACTTGATTGATTGAACTGCAGAGGCATAGTTACATTTTTAATAGAAACCTGAGGTATGTTGATTTTGTTTCAAAAGTTTAACCCATTACTAGGTAATGTAAATTCTGTAGTGCGGCTTCTATTCATTTTAGGATGAACGCAATGCCTCAATTATAAAATAACAACACCCCAAAATCTCCCCCACACCACCCAGACACGTTGCTTCCACAGTTTTAGCAATATGTAGGAATACAGTGGTGTGAAAAACTATTTGCCCCCTTCCTGATTTCTTATTCTTTTGCATGTTTGTCACACAAAATGTTTCTGATCATCAAACACATTTAACCATTAGTCAAATATAACACAAGTAAACACAAAATGCAGTTTTTAAATGATGGTTTTTATTATTTAGGGAGAAAAAAAATCCAAACCTGCATGGCCCTATGTGAAAAAGTAATTGCCCCCTTGTTCAAAAATAACCTAACTGTGGTGTATCACACCTGAGTTCAATTTCCGTAGCCACCCCCAGGCCTGATTACTGCCACACCTGTTTCAATCAAGAAATCACTTAAATAGGAGCTGCCTGACACAGAGAAGTAGACCAAAAGCACCTCAAAAGCTAGACATCATGCCAAGATCCAAAGAAATTCAGGAACAAATGAGAACAGAAGTAATTGAGATCTATCAGTCTGGTAAAGGTTATAAAGCCATTTCTAAAGGTTTGGGACTCCAGCGAACCACAGTGAGAGCCATTATCCACAAATGGCAAAAACATGGAACAGTGGTGAACCTTCCCAGGAGTGGCCGGCCGACCAAAATTACCCCAAGAGCAGAGACGACTCATCCAAGAGGTCACAAAGACCCCAGGACAACGTCTAAAGAACTGCAGGCCTCACTTGCCTCAATTAAGGTCAGTGTTCACGACTCCACCATAAGAAAGAGACTGGGCAAAAACGGCCTGCATGGCAGATTTCCAAGACGCAAACCACTGTTAAGCAAAAGAACATTAGGGCTCGTCTCAATTTTGCTAAGAAACATCTCAATGATTGCCAAGACTTTTGGGAAAATACCTTGTGGACTGATGAGACAAAAGTTGAACTTTGGAAGGCAAATGTCCGTTACATCTGGCGTAAAAGGAACACAGCATTTCAGAAAAAGAACATCATACCAACAGTAAAATATGGTGGTGGTAGTGTGATGGTCTGGGGTTGTTTTGCTGCTTCAGGACCTGGAAGGCTTGCTGTGATAGATGGAACCATGAATTCTACTGTCTACCAAAAAATCCTGAAGGAGAATGTCCGGCCATCTGTTCGTCAACTCAAGCTGAAGCGATCTTGGGTGCTACAACAGGACAATGACCCCAAAACACACCAGCAAATCCACCTCTGAATGGCTGAAGAAAAACAAAATGAAGACTTTGGAGTGGCCTAGTCAAAGTCCTGACCTGAATCCAATTGAGATGCTATGGTATGACCTTAAAAAGGCGGTTCATGCTAGAAAACCCTCAAATAAAGCTGAATTACAACAATTCTGCAAAGATGAGTGGGCCAAAATTCCTCCAGAGCGCCGTAAAAGACTCATTGCAAGTTATCGCAAACGCTTGATTGCAGTTATTGCTGCTAAGGGTGGCCCAACCAGTTATTAGGTTCAGGGGCAATTACTTTTTCACACAGGGCCATGTAGGTTTGGATTTTTTCTCCCTAAATAATAAAAACCATCATTTAAAAACTGCATTTTGTGTTTACTTGTGTTATATTTGACTAATGGTTAAATGTGTTTGATGATGAGAAACATTTTGTGTGACAAACATGCAAAAGAATAAGAAATCAGGAAGGGGGCAAATAGCTTTTCACACCACTGTAAATCTAGTAAGTACTGTATATGACTATCCTGACAAAGATCTGATCTTTAGCAGCCATATAATGCACACCTATATGTTACCATATTAAAAGTGCATATTAACATTTTATTACATGGAATGAAGTGGAAGAATTGCATCCGCTTGAGAAAATGATATTGTCTATCTCTATTTCTCCTGCAGTGAGGACACTAGAAAGTAACATTTGTAATGGATTTAAATCTTTTAAATCTCTAACAATGCTTATAATTGTGCCATTTTTCATTTATAGTCAATGTAATGTTTTTTCTTTTTAACATATGTGGACATATCTAGATTTGATCTTCATATTAACAGTGTCTTTAGCTAAAGTTAATATAACTGAAAGAAAAACGATGAAAACTGGACTTTAAAATTATTTATTCAATGAAAAATGAACAGATATGCTATATGTAAGTGTAGAAAAAGTAAGTATACCCTTGGCTCAAATAGCTGGTATTGCCTCCTCTGGTAGAAACAATCTCCAGTACGCCTCTACAACTATGACCTTTTTCAGATGGGTGATGTTTGATGGGTGCCTTACGTGCACAGCCTGTTTCAAATCCCCCAACACCCATTGAAACATCAGGATGGGATTCAGATCAGGGCTCTCACTAGCCTCTTCCAAAACATTTCTTTAGCCATTCCCTAGTGCATTTACTGGTATGTTTAGGGTCATTGTAATGGTGCAAGGTGCAGTTTTGGTTGAACTTCAGTCTTTGTTCAACTGCCTTCTGGTACAATAAAGAACTCGTTGGGAATACTGTGATGATGAGCTGTTCAGACCCTGATGCAGCAAAGCATCCCCAAACCGTAACATTTTCACCATCATGATTTGCAGTTTGTATCAGACTCTTGTGGTCAAATTCTGTCCTTGGTTTTCGCAAAACTTGTCTTCTGGTTTATTGGTCAAATAACTCTTATCTTTGTGTCATCTGTCCAGAGCACATTGTTCCAGATGTGCTGGTGCTTGCCTAGGTGTTAGACAAACTTTATTTTTGCCGTAATGTTGTTTCTGGGTTCCTCCTTTGCACACCTTCCACGCAAATCTATATTGTGTGCCCTCTTTGTAATGGTATACGCCTGCACTTTGACATCAACAGTGGCAAGAGATACCTGTAGGTCCCATGCTTCAGGGGCTCTTAGAGATTTATTTTACCATAGGCTGAACCTGCTGGGTTGACCGGGCCTGAACAACTTGGTAGTTGTTTGAAGTCGTCTCCACTTGTAAATAATCTCCTCTCCTGGACAGTGGAATTGGTCAGTTCCAATTGTTTGGAGACCTTTTTAAATCTCTACACAGACTCAAAGGCATCTATAAGCATCTTTCTAAAGGCCTCAGAGAGCTCTTTCAATCAAGGCAAAGTGATAACGCACACTTTAACAATAAGGACCAAACCAAACAAAATGTCTGAGGTTTAAATAAGACCATTTCATCTAATGATGTTCTGATCATTTGTGGCTGATCCGGTGCAGCTGATTCAAATTTTTGGTAACTGGGGTAGAGATAAATGTAATGATGTGTTTACTTTTTTACTTTTTCCACATGCATAATTTGCATTTTTGTTTATTTAAACTGTACAATGGACTACAAATGTAAATATGGTATGATGTCTATTAAAACACCTTTATCTATAGGCGTTCAAATTGTGATATATCCACATATGTTAGAAAAGAACAAACATGTTATTTGTTGCACTTACTTTGTCACATGCATGCGTTTGTGTGGGTGTGTACATGTCTCTGATAGAGTGACAAGATATTCATTATTTTCAATCCAAGGACAAAAAGGTTTTAACTAAAGCATCAATTTGATGGTCCTGAAGCCCAAACAACCAAGCTTCACTGAAAATTTAACAGCTGAAAAAAAATCAATGAATTGTAATGAAGATATTTTGCATTTAATAGTCAAAAGGGCCATCTTAGTGCAGATCAACAGTGGCTTCAGAATAGCTCAGTCAGACAGCATGCTAGCAGCTTCAAGGTTCAAGCTCTGTTTGCACCTCTTTTTAATCTTAATCTTTTTATATTGTGTATATAAAAATATATGCAGATGAATACTTATCAACACTACATAAGTGATCTCATAAATGATTTACTATAAAAGAATTTATCATAAAAGTATTGCCCCACATTGATAAAAAAGATGTTCAGCCATTAGCATCTATTTATATACAGTGTGTGTACATATATACAGTATGTATATGTATATATGTGTATAAATATAAATATATATATATACATATACATACTGTATATATGTACACATATATATATATATATATATATATATATATATATATATATATATATATATATATATATATATATATATATATATATATATATAATGGTTGTAAATCTTTTATTTTTTAGATCAGTGTGTGTTATCTATGAATGTAAAAGAGTGTTTGCCTGTAAGTAGCACGGTCAGTGAAGTTATTATCATATGATGCGATGATCACCAAAGCACAAAGATGTAAATAAAGTAGACAAAAGGGGAAAAACAAAACTGAAAAAAAAACCCTCAACTTCCCCCAGAGTAGACATGGGAAAGTATCCTTATGTGGAGATGCCTTGTCTCATTGAATTTTAGTTAGTGACCACTTTCCTCTAACTGATGGGTTGAATGGTCTTGTCGTTGGCAAATGGCCTTCTGTTGTTTTAATTACTTTGCTAACTGACACCTTGTCTGTCTGCACTATCTGACCGTTTAACTAACACTTTTCCTCTTTTCCCTTCCAGTACTGGCGGAGGTAGGCCCATTGAGGACAAATGCACAACTTGCACTAATTTTCCAATGATCGGGGCAGCAGCACGTCGTCAGCAGTTTGAGGGGAGGACCTCACCAGAGCAGGAGCCCGGTCTTCTGAAGCAGTGGATTAAACCGCCTCCATCGTCTTCTCCTGAGTAGATAAAGTGAAGGAGCAAGGGTGGGGTGGGGGGGATGCATACCAGGCCCAAACCACTGGGGTCAATTGCTGAGAACTTTTTTTCATAGCATCTAAAGTGTTCCCTCATGTTGCCATTTTTATGTAATAAAATATTTGATAGTCTGTTCCAGACACATTATATAAACCAAGCCAAAATCAATGTGTTGACTTGTCCTTCTGGGCCTGTTTGAGTTCTAGGTAGGTAAGTTTGCTAGATTTACACTTGGGACTGATTTGTTTGCAGCAGTGTTGTACAAACATTAATACAGTAGACTGTTCCACTGAAGCAATAATGTGAATCAAGAAGAAAGGAAATGAGATCTAATCAGACACATAAGACTCCCCATTTGAAAAACAATTCTGCAATCTCTGGATTTTTAGAGAAAATAAAATTCTTTATTTTCTGACAATATGTTTTGACGATCTCAAAAATTGTGTTAGAGAGTTTTAGTCAAGGGTAGCCTTAAACTATCACTTAGCATTGGTGAGCTTTATATATTCTGGTTGAACATGGGAGGCACATCAGATCTCCCAGACCTACCTTGGGTAAAGCAAGACGCATCAGCAGGAATGGTCACCTTGTGTTGTAATAAGTGTGTATGTATTTACAGTTTGTGCTGAACATATAGGTTCAGGGAAGACAACATTACAGGTCTTACACTGGCATCCTTGACTATAAACCTACAACTTCCAAGGACAACCTGGGCAGTGTTGACAGCACCAGGAAGCTAGAAAGCTGTTTTAGACAAAGTTGACGGGAGATCCTGTTGAACCAGGTGAGTCTTTAATTCGGCTTCCCACTTCAGCTGATGGTGGCTGTTGTCTTAGCTGACCATCTGTTGAACATCTGGCTTCTGAGATGCTGCTGCATTTGTGCTGATTGGTTCTGTTTATGCCGTAAGGTTAGACGTCCGTCCCAACCATCCACTCGTGTGGCAAATGGGTTGTCCTTGTGTTGTCATGAAGCCGATGCAAGCCAAAAGCTTCACAGTTCATCATCAGAAGTAATGTGCCTGTCAGCGTGGAAGCCCAGCTACTGGCTGGCAGACCTATCTGAGAAGTTAAAAGAAATGCATTAATGGGTTGGGTGTTACCTAAAAAAAAGGTTTCTATCAAAGTAACTTTACTGCATTCCAGCTTTGATTTGAAACATTAGTAAGTGTCAGCACGCGAATGCAATTGCATTCTTCTATGTGTGTGTGTGTGTTTATATACAGTATATAAAATGTGAGCATAGATAGAACTTTATTTATACTCAGGAGGAAGTTTGGCTATAAGAAAATGTATATACACACACACTATGCTCTGAATACACCCCAGAATGACTAAAAGGCAAGAAATGTATTAAAAAGAAAGAAAACTTCTGACTTGGCAGTCCCAATGAAGCGTTATACAGACGTATTGCTGTTGATGTAAAGGACATCCATTGACACACTTCTAACCCTAATTTCATTTCACTTTTTTGACACTGATCATCTGCAAAAGACTCTTCTATGTTCAAGTTAAAATAAATCTCCACAAATGAATCAAAATTTATTGCAGTTCGTAAACATAAAATTATTGACTGCTCAAGTGTTCAGCCCATTCGAGTCCGCATTTGGAAGATGTGCCTTTGTCAGCCATGACAGCTGTGAGACTCCATAAACAGACCTCACTCTGCCAGGTTAACACATGACACAGTGACACTGAAAAACCCAATAAAAATAGAAATCCAACAAAAAAAATTTTATTGACAGCAATTGAACCTCTACAACTTGCCTTTTAAGAGGCAGTAATCTAAATTATCAATGTCTGAAAATTACGTCCTGTAGATGGTGTCCTCCTGTACGTATGCATTCTTCCAATCTGCTGTTGAGGTTCCCCATTGATTGATCAACATCTCAGCTGGGATACCACAAATTTTGTCTTGAATTCTTTGTTTCAATTCATTCAGTGTCCTTGGCCGAGTCATGTAGACCCGACTCTTAAGGTAGCCCCACGAGAAAAAAATCACAAACGGACAAATCCGGTGATCTTGAGGGCCAGGGAATGTCACCGAATCTTGAGATGACACGGTTACCGAACAATTCTCGCACAGCTGCCATTGATTGCCTTGCAATAATAAATGGCGAGATTTTTTACAGCTCAAGGTCCCTGTTCCACATGGCTGCCACTACGCATTTCAAAAGTTCCCGTTTTTCTGTGTCACCCTGTACTTTCAATTTTTTAATGATTGGTTAATTTTATCATGAGAAAGTCACAGTCAGAATTAAAGAGGGGAATCTGCCCTTCATAATATTTATTGAAGTTAATGCATTGGACAGAACAGATCGCCTCATATCAACACTATAGTGGCTAAAAATGTGAGCCATGAAATAGTGTTGCAAGGTTTTGAAAACTTGACTGCCTGCCATTTTGGAGGGCATTGTGACTCGGAGTTCATGAGTCTAACTGTTCTGTAAAAGGTTTTGTATATTGTGAAGGATGGCCGGCCATTTATCCCGGCCAATACCCCCAAGCCGCCAGGTGGAGCCCTCCTTGCAGCGTGGAGGTCCCCAGAAGACCAGCAGGGCATCATGGACAATGGAGTTTTTATGCAAAGCCCTGCTGGATGCCGTGGGGGCCACAGGAGGGAGCTGCAGGGAGGACCGAGGGCTTCTTCGTGCCCTGTGACCCGGAGGTTCGTCATAGGAAGAGCAACGGACTTCCGGGTTGAAGAAAAGGACTATTTACCCTGACCCGGAAGGAATAAGGACTTGTGGACTGTTGGGCAGAAACACCTCCGGGTCAGGGATTATAAAAGGACTATGGGAACTCACAGACAATGAGCTGAGCTGGGTGGAAGGGTGGCAACGCGTCTGGGAGCTGGAGGATTGTTTATATTGATTTATTGGAATTTATATGAGTATTGTGGTGGAGAGTGTGCTTTGTGCACTGTGGCGACAAAATAAAGTCAACTTGAGGACTTTTACCTGGTGTCTGGAGTCGTGGACAGGGGTTCAAGGGAGCGAGAGGCCCCCTATCGTTCACAGTGGCGTAGCCGGCAGGATACTCTAGCGTCGTTTGCAGAGGACCTGAATAAAATATTTCTGTGGGTAACGAACCCCGAGAAGACTACGGAATCAGGAATTACCACAGCATCGCCAGAACCCGAAAATTCCAAGTCCAAAATGGGAAAGAAGAAGGGCAAGCAAAGCGACAACGCCAGCGGGAGTGCCGTAGGTGCAATGGCTGACGCCGGGAGGAGTTAAGGAGAGGCCTTACAAGTCCGGAGAAACCTCCAGGAAGCAACGATCCTCTAAGGTGCGTGCCGGGAACGACACTAAAAATCCTTTTATTGTTTCTCACCTTGTCCCGTGCATGTACCTTGGAGATGACCACCTGGAGGCTCCGAGGGAAAAAGGAGACTGCCCCGACGACGACGGCCTTCTCCTGTCGAAGCCAGAGCGCCTAGAAGTCCACTTCCGCATGATGGCAGCCTACGAGGGACACGGTAGCAAACCCGGTGCATTCTGGGAAGGAGGAGCTCTGCGTCCTGCTGTTTGCACCTTCGAGCCCGAAGGAACGGACTTGGTCTTTCCGAGGGGAAGGGGAGGCAGCGAGGCATCGCTCAACCCACAAGAAGGTAAGGAGGGTCGGGAAGTAGCTGATCGGGATGTCGCAAAAATATTAAAGACAGACCGCAGTTCGCCGAAGAAGGCAACTCGACCCTCTGAGAACTCCAAGTCCCAGAAGCCTCCGCGAGACCCGTCAGAGCACGTGCCTGAAGCGGGCGTGCTCATTGGCTCCCGGACGGCAGAGAAGACGGACAAGGAAGTAAGTCTTATGCCGGTCGAAATAAATAATTATATAAACTTGCGGGAGCTCGAAAAACTAATCGAGCCAGTAGCGAGTGTCTTACAGGTCCTGACGACCATTGAAAAGATTGTTGGGGATTTGGGAGCTGCAGCCAGAGAGCCGTTGGAGAAGGTGAGGGCCCACGTGCGGCGATTTGGTGGGGAGCCTTCCGTAATGAATGATGCGGCGATACAGGTAAGCGAGACCCGTATCGTACATAATAGAGGGACGCGGTGTGATCCGGGCCCGCGTTTAATAAGTAGCGGGTGCCAATACACGGCGTACCCTACAAGAGAGGCCGGTACGTTAACCGAGTGGTCAGCGGAAGGGCTAATCGATCCGGGGCAGCTAGACAGTGCTGATTCCCGGAGCGAGACGGCCCTTAAGATGCCGCCACCGGTAATTTGTAAATCAAGACGGGTGCAGACAGTAAAGGGACTCTCGTCTTGTAATAGAGAGACTAAGCCCCAGATTAAACAGGAGGGCTCTAAGATTAAACCGAGGACTCCTGACAAGAAAGAAAAAGAAACAGAAATAGAGAAAGCACCATTAGAGGCGGCAGGGGTTTCTCTCCCAGCAAAAGGGGCGGACCTAACATTTCCTTATTGTTTTCAGTCTCGTAGGGGGAGAATACCAGGAGGACAGAGGCAGTGTTACGGGTGCCGAAGGTTGGGCCATATTTGGCGGAACTGTCCTTGGAGAGAGGGGGACAAGATGTCGATTTGGAATAATATTCCCCCTAGGTTCTCCAGGGACCAAGATGGTCGAATTAATCAAGGCTCAACCAGGACGTCCTCTTGGAAGAAGACTTCCCTCTCGGGGCAGGCCGCTCCGAATAATAATTCGTCACTTTACTGTGAAGGATGGCCGGCCATTTATCCCGGCCAATACCCCCAAGCTGCCAGGTGGAGCCCTCCTTGCAGCGTGGAGGTCCCCAGAAGACCAGCAGGGCATCATGGACAATGGAGTTTTTATGCAAAGCCCTGCTGGATGCCGTGGGGGCCACAGGAGGGAGCTGCATGGAGGACCGAGGGCTTCTTCGTGCCCTGTGACCCGGAGGTTCGTCATAGGAAGAGCGACGGACTTCCGGGTTGAAGAAAAGGACTATTTACCCTGACCCGGAAGGAATAAGGACTTGTGGACTGTTGGGCAGAAACACCTCCGGGTCAGTGATTATAAAAGGACTGTGGGAACTCACAGACAATGAGCTGAGCTGGGTGGAAGGGTGGCAACGCGTCTGGGAGCTGGAGGATTGTGTATATTGATTTATTGGAATTTATATGAGTATTGTGGTGGAGAGTGTGCTTTGTGCACTGTGGCGACAAAATAAAGTCAACTTGAGGACTTTTACCTGGTGTCTGGAGTCGTGGACAGGGGTTCAAGGGAGCGAGGGCGCCCCCCAATCGTTCACAATATGAATACTGTGAAAGATGTTAAATGACTTGGAAATTTTCTTGTTTCCATCCCAACTAACACTTGTCAATAACCCTGTCACAGAGGCATTGTGCGTGTTCCTTTGTTTTAATGCTGTAGTTTTTGGCAGGAATCTGTTGGACCAGTAGCGGCCTCTTCAAGATACAGTCAGGATTTATACTACAATCAACCTCGAGTGGACGCGGCTGATCTCCATGACTTCTAGAACCAGCAGGCTACATCAGTGGTGGTACAGGAATTTTAAAGTAAGGCAAGTGACTATTTTGTGTTTAATAACCATGATAACCAAATTGTAGTGATTTAGTTTCACTTTGACATACAAGAGTCATTTTTTTTTTTTCTGTTGATCAGTGTCAGCCCGGGATTCCCCCCTCAAGGTTGATAAATATCATGGCCGGTCTGTATACTGATACTGTGAGTGCTGTACTGAGTGGAGTCAGAACCTCTGCGGTTTTTTTTTTGCTCCTACTCTGTTCAATGCTTGCATGGACTGGGTTTTGGGCAAAGTCGTGGGGTCCGCCGGCTGTGGGGCATCTTTTGGTGAAGAAAGATTCACTGATCTTGACTTTGCAAACAATGCTGTGATCTTCATGGAGTCGATGGAAGCTCTGATCAGGGCTCTCGAGACACTTGAGTGAGGAGTCTGAGGGTCTGGGCTTGTGAGTGTCCTGATAAAAACCAAGTTTGTGGTCTTTAATGACCTCTTGGGCACAGCCATCAGCAGTGTGTCTGTCTGTGGAGAGAGTGTCGACCTTGTTGAGAGGTTTACTTACCTTGGCAGGACATTCATGTCTCTGGTGACTCTTCCTATGAAGTCAGTAGATGGATTGGGAGAGCATGGGGAGGTCATGAGGTTGCTGGAAATGGATGTATGGCGCTCCTGATATCGATGCATAAGGGCGAAGATCCAAGTCTTTAGAGTCCCGGTGCTTCCTGTTTTGCTATATGGTTATGAGACATGGATGCTATCTGCTGACTGGACTCCTTCGGTATTGTGTCTCTTCGAAGAATCCTTGGGTACCGCTGGTTTGACTTTGTGTTGCTCACAAAGTCCTGAATTAGGCACATTACCCGCATTGTGAGGGAGAGTCGGTTACGGCACTACGGTCATGTGGCGCAATTTCCCCAAGGGTGACCTGGCTCACAGGATCTTTATTGTTGAGGACCTAAGCAGCTGGACCAGGCCAAGGGGATGTTCACGTAACACACCTGGCTGTGGCAGATAAGATGATCATTTCGAGGAGGGTGGGGACTGAACCCTAACCCTTAATGAACCCTAACCCTTAATGGTGTGTCTGCCTGAGGGATTTCAATGTATGGTGGGTGCAACTACAGCCTGTAACGGTGCATGCTCCCCAACCAGACCTCAGTGACAGACCTGTTTAAGTAAATCCACAGTGATTCAGTGCTGCAAAACAATAAAACCTGAACAAGTGCTGCACTTTCATAGGCAATGCATACTACAAAAGTTTGGAATCACCCAGAAATGTACATGTTTTTGATAGAAATTGAAACTTGTTTTTTTTTCAAGATACCATTAAGTTGATTTAAAAATACAGCTAAGACAATACTAGTGTTGTTAATAGCTATTACTGCTTTAATTTATTATTCACATACAACCGCAAAGCCCTATTTTCAGCAGCCTTTCCCTTCACTGTCCTAATGGTCAACTCATTTAGCTTATCCATAATTAATAATGTTTAATAACTGGTTATTAGAGAAACCTTTGGAGTTGCATTAGCACCACTGAAACCTGTCATTACGTTCACCTGGGTGGTAAGAAAGTTCACATTTGATTTCAAAACTGGCCAAAATGAAACGGCTTTCTCAAGAAACATGTCCCGTTAACTTCATTTTGCAAAAAATAAATAAATAAATTCTATTTGAACCCTTAACTTAGTGAAATAAAAAATACAAATAATAAAAATATATACAAATTTCGCTTTTTTTTTTTTCGTACAAACAAGAAAAAATAGGTAAAGGTTATTTTATCATGGACTACATAGAAGCTAATCTTAATTAGGTTTGTGATGAAGGACATGAGGTTCATATTGCATCTCTAATCTTAACATCTATTTTTTTTTATTTTTGGTAGTAAATATGTTTTACTAAGGTTTCTTTTTTAGACGCACTGGCCATTTTATTAGGTACACCAGTCCATCTGCTTGTTAACTTGCACATCTAATCAGCCCATCACATGGCAGCAACTCCATGCATTTTGGCCTGTAGAAATTGTCAAGATGATCTGCTGAAGTTCAAACTGAGCATAAGAATGGGAAAGAAAGCTCATTTAAGTCACTCTGAACATGGCATGGCTGTTGGTGCCAAACAGGCTGGTCTGAGTAATTCAGAAACTGGTGATCTACTGGGATTTTCATGCACAACCATCTCTAGGGTTGACAGGGAATGTTCAGAAAAAGGGAAAATATCCAGTGAATGGCACTTCTCTGAGCGAAAATGCCAGAGATCAGAGGAGAATGGCCTGACTGGTTTGAGCTGACGGGAAGGAAGCAGTAACTCAAATAACCGCTTGTTACAATCGAGGTCTTCAAAAGAGCATCTCTGAATGCACAACATGTCGAACCTTGAAGCAGTTGGGCAACAGCAGCAGCAGACCACACCGGGTGCCAATCCTGCCAATTAAGAACAAGCAACTGAGGATACAATTCACACAGGCTCACCAAAAACTGGACAACAGAAGATTAGAAAAATGCTGCCTGGTCAGATGAGTCTCGATTTCTGCTGTGACATGGAGATGGTAGGGTCACAATGTGGCGTCAACAACATGAATGAATGGCTCCTTCATGCATTGTATCAACAGGTCAGGCTGGTGGTGATGGTGTATTGGTGTGGCGGATATTTTTTTTTTTTTTGCCGCACTTTGAGCCCCTTAGTACAAACTGAGCATTGTTTAAATGCCACACCGTACTGGAGTCTTGTTGCTGACCGCGTCCATCCTTTTATGACTACAGTGGTCCCGTCTTCTGATGGCTACTTCCAGAAGGATGATGTGCCATGTCACAAAGCTCACATCATCTCAAACTGTTTCTTGAACATGACAATGAGTTCACTGGACTCAAATGGCCTCTGTAGTCAAAAGATCTCAATCCAGTAGAACACCTTTGGGATGTGGTGGAACGGGAGATTCACATCATAGATGTGCAGCTGACAAATCTGCAGCAACTGCATGATATTATCATGACAAAATGGATTAAATCAATTAATATTTCCAACATAATATTTAAGCTATGCTATGAAGAATTACCGCAGTTCTGGGGGCATAAAGGGGCCCAACACTGTACTAGCAGGGTGTACCTAATAAAGTGGCCAGTGAGTGTATATATACATGTATATAATGATCTGACTCCCGGTCCACATCACCTTGTACTGTATGTCCACCGCCCATCTCCTCTAGCACACATAGGGTCCACGTTATTGATTTTTAGAATCTCTACTTAAACACAGAGTTGCGGAAACCAAAGCCTGCTGTGGCAGCATTGGGTTCAAACAGAGAAGCACCTTGAAGTGGGTGCCAATCCTTTGTAGGATGCACTCCCATTCATAACCAAGGACTTTAATGTCACACACCAATCACATCTGCAAAACATTAAACTGTGGGAGGGAAACCACATGAATGGAGGAACACCCTGAGTGACCAGGCAGGGGTTCTAATCCAGGAGTTGTGCCTACACACGTCACTTCTTTAATGGCGTTCTTGATCCACTTGATATACTGTATGCCAGCTGAAGATCTATAAGTAGGTCCACCAAGAAGGTCCCACTTCTTCTGCCTCACCTTTTCTTCATCCCCAGTTTGTTTGCCCTCCCCTTCAGAGCGAATGCCTGTCACAGAGTATGTTAACAGGGCATCGGGGAGTGTCGCTCTCCTTATAACTAAACTCCATTCCTTCTCCCCATTGCTACCCAGTTTGATTAACCCTGGCCGATCCATCAAGATCTTCACACTCGGCCCTCTCTGAACAGTCCTTTCATTACAGTTGTACCTGTGCTTCTCTGTGTTTAACGTTGACCCCTACACCAACCCTCACAAAATCCTGTCTCCTCATCTTTTCTTGTCACTTATCTTTTTAGCCTCCTTGGGGAAATGAAAGAGGCTGCCAGCGCCATCGGGGGCTGATGAACTCGGCTCACTGCAGCTTCTTGTTGATTTTACGGCCGACTTTGATGGATGGTCTTCATCCCCGAGAGGAGCCCAGACCACTATGAGCTTTGTGTCCCCGGCCTATTAGTGTCAGCAGCATCGGGAGACATGCAAGAACAGATGTTCAGTGGCTGACACTCCACTACCAGCAGTGCCAGTCGTTCCTTCTGGCATAAATGGCTTCACAGAAGGGCTGATATGTCTCGTGTCAAAAGCAGTGATGGAAATAAAATGATCAGCTTTGGCTGTAAGTGCTGATCACTTTATGACTCCCCCTTTTTCACCTTCCTTCTGCCCATGGTGGACTGTTTACTTCAAGGTGTTCATATTTAAATTCTGTCACAGTGCATTGTACTTGATGGCTAGCTCCTTGGCGCAACACACACTGTAGGGCAGCCAAGGATGAACAGATTTCCTGGAGGTGGGATACTTGTAGTCCTATATTAAGAACACTCCACTGCACCCCTAAACTTGCCTTCGAACCACATTACTATCTTGTGGGACTGTTCAAGTTTGGGTGAATCGGTGGCACAAAGCTTAGCACGAGGTTCCAATTCCACTTTGTCCTTGTGGAGTCTGCACCTTCTCCCAATACCTGGGTGAAGGTTCCACTGAAAATAAATATAATGCTCAAAAAAATTAAAGGAATACTTTTTAATGAGAGTATAGCATCAAGTCAATGAAACTTCTAGGCTATTGATCTGGTCAGTTAAGTAGCTGAGAGGGTTGTTAATCAGTTTCAGATGAATGGTTTCACAGGTGGAGGCCACTGACATTTTTCCCTCCTCATCTGTTTTTTCACTCATTTTGCATTTGGTTATGGTCGATGTCACTACTGGTGGATACCTGGACCCTACAGAGGTTGCACAGGTAGTCCAGCTTCTCCAGGATGGCACATCAATACATGCATTGCCAGAAGGTTTCTGTGTCTCCCAGCACAGTCTCAAGGGCATGGAGGAGATTCCAGGAGATAGGCAGTTACTCTAGGAGAGCTGGAGAGGGCCATAGAAGGTCCATAACCCATCAGCAGGACCGGTATTTACTCCTTAGGGCCAGGAGGAACAGGATGAGCACTGCCAGAGCCCTACAAAATGACCTCCAGCAGGCCACTGGTGTGAATGTCTCTGACCAAACAATCAGAAACAGACATCATGAGGGTGGCCTGAGGGCCCGACTTCCTCTAGTGGGCCCTGTGCTCACTACCCAGCACCATGGAGCTCGATTGGCATTTGCCATAGGAAATGAGAATTGGCAGGTCCGCCACTGGCACCCTTGTGCTTTTCACAGATGAGATCATGTTCACCCTGAGTACATGTGACAGACATGAAAGGGACTGGAGAAGCCGTGGAGAATGTTATGCTGCCTGTAACATCGTTCAGCATGACCTGTTTGGCGGTGGGTCAGTGATGGTCTGGGGAGGAATATCCATGGGGGGGATTGCACAGACCTCTACAGGTTAGACAACGATACTTTGACTGCCATTAGGTATCAGGATCCAAAATACAAATCCTTGGACCCATGCTGGTGCAGTGGCTCCTGGGTTCCTCCTGGTGCACGACAATGCCCGGCCTCATGTGGTGAGAGTATGCAGGCAGTTCTTGGAGGAGGAAGGACTTGATACCATTGAATGGCCCCCATGCTTGCTCACCTGACCTCAATCCAATAGAACATCGCTGGGACATTATGTTTCTGTCCACCCCACACCTCAGACTGTGTAGGAGCTCAGTGATGTCACCAACAATGTTGCCAAGGGAATGCATACAAGCACATGGGGGCTATACAAACTACTGAGTACGATTTGGAGTTGCTGCAATGAAATTTCCTCAAAATGGACGAGCCTCCCTGCCCTATCATTTTTTTCCCTTTGTTTTTTGGGGTATCTTTGAATTTAGCCCTCTGTAGGTTGACAATTTTCATTTCCATCAAACGATGTGGCATCCTTTCGCTCCTAACACATTACTTTATCAGTCCATATCAGTAGAGATACCCAGAAGGATTTTTTTTCCCGTTGAGATCTGATGTGTTTTCAAAGTGTTCCTTTAATTTTTTGTGAGCAGCTCACTTGCAGTGATGTTTTTAATTAGCAACTCTAAAGTGACTTAGTGTGAGGCTAACATCACGGAGGGCATCAGCTTACCTGTCCGAGGGTTTTAGACAGTGCGATGTCACAGTAGGAAGCCAGAAAAGCTGAAAAAGAGGAAAAATAAATAAAGTCACAAAATGGCGAGGCGAAGAAGGCTGCAAGCGGAGGTTGAGCACACTGACAGACAGACACGCAGCGGGGCACAAGGGGATCGGCAGGACGAGGCCGGACCGGATCACGCCGCTCCGCTCCGCTTCTCCTTCACGCGGCTCTCCTCTGGCCGCTCCATCACTGCGCGCTGCTGACTCATCGGCTCCCCGACACGTTAATAGCTGAGCCATTAAAGCAGAGGCAAGCGGAGACCTTCATTCCAAATCGGAGAAGGCGGCATGTTAAGTTAAAAGAGGTGTTCACGTAAATCAAGGGAAACTAGGTAATGATAAATAGCCATGTTCAAAATAATAATCATAAGCGCACTGGGTACATTTAAATCGCGGCGATCAGGTAAAGCAGAAGGCACTTGCTGATGTCGCTGTTCTCGTGAAGACTTTCAGGTAACAAGCTGTCCATTAGCACCCGAGCCTACCCAGGCGGACTTCGATCCGCTTTCAAAGGCAGGTATGCCAGCATTTGGGTCGGGGTTGGGGGTTGGTTATCGGGTGGAATGCAGGCATTAATGAAGTAACACATGAAAAGCTCACGAGGTGAATGAGAATCCATTTGAATCAAATAAGCCATTAAGAGGAAGTCAAACAAGATAGACAAACACAGGGAGAAAATATAAATGGATCAAAGCTCAATCGTTCAGACTCGCTTAATCCATTAATGTCATGATGACGGGCGGCAGGGGCGTCTGGCAGAAAAAAAAAATCAAACCATCCATTATATCCTAACTACAGGGTCACGGGGGTCTGCCGGAGCCAATCCCAGCCAACACAGGGCGCAAGGCAGGAAACAAACCCCGGGCCGGGCGCCAGCCCACAGCAAGGCACACACACACAGATCCACACACCAGGGACAATTTAGAATCGCCAATGCACCCAACCTGCATGTCTTTGGACTGTGGGAGGAACCCACGCACATACGAGAAGAACATGCAAACTCCAAGCAGGGAGAACTCGGGAAGCGAATCCGGGTCTCCTAACTGCGAGGCTGCAGCGCTACCACTGCGCCACCGTGTATTAACAATTATTATAAAAAAAAATATATTATTATTATTATTATTATTATTAAATCTCGGGTCCCTGGTCTGTACGCAGACACTGCAGGCAAATTGCCTTCATAAACAAATTGAATCCCCATAATGTTAAATGACTAAAACAACATGCAATCATTTAAAGTTATTTTTGGTAAGTACATGGTGATGAGGATGATGATGATGATGATGCTTAATTTTTGTTTCTTCTTGCCTTTCCTGATCTCAACAAGAAATCAAAGCGATTTAGCCAAGCACCTTACATTCTTAAAAATGATGGTGCCATTGGGGATCCACTTTTGGCTCCCAGAATCCCCCATTCACATGAATGTTCCAGAAAGACCCTTTTATTTTTTTAGATCTGTCACCAGGTCCATACAGTGAATAACCATGAATAGATGGTAACAGATTTGTGAAATGCAAATATCTCCAGATTTTAAAAGGATGCTTGCTGCACACAGTATAACAAAGGCTCAGTTCAGGCTTTCTTAATCTGTTAGTGTACTACTTAGGTAGCTTACCATACATTAAATATTTTGGTGTCTGTATACATAGTAAGAC
Organism: Polypterus senegalus; assembly: GCF_016835505.1. Classification (NCBI taxonomy): domain Eukaryota; kingdom Metazoa; phylum Chordata; class Cladistia; order Polypteriformes; family Polypteridae; genus Polypterus; species Polypterus senegalus. The sequence continues at coordinate 221,212,144 of NC_053157.1, forward strand.
GTTTTTCAAAGCACAAAGATCCAACATCTTATGCAAAGAATCCATCCCAGAATGAAATGGTGCTTGGTCAAGCAAGGGACTTCCGAGGAACCCCACAACCCAGTAAAGAACCATAAAGCGTCTTTAAAGCACCAGGGTGAGTGCTGAGCCCACAAGTGTGATCTTCTGCACTTCATAAGCTGATGGTTGGCCTGGGAGCATCTTTAGGTTCTGATCAAATCCTTTCTTCAGTGTAGCTAATGCTCCTATTGCAGGGGTGTCCAGCTCCGGTCCTGGTGGGCCGCAGTGTATGCAGGTTTTCATTCTAACCCTTTTCCTAATCAATGAGTAGTTTTCACTGCTAATTAACTCCTTTCCCCTTCATTTTAATAGCTCTGTTTTTAAGGATTCAGTCCTCTGAATTGATTCGTTTCTTCATTAAATGGCAGCCAAACTTAAATGAGATGTGAAATGAGTCGACAGATGACCAGCTAAATCGGAAAGTCAGACTCCAGCCAATTTCACTCCAACCAGTTTCTTAATGAGAATCCGATTCTTGCTGTTAATTAAAGCCATCATTGAATATCATGACTTGTTGCTGCTCTCGTTCTGCCATGGCAGACTGTGGCTTTTCAGTTTTTTCTAAGACCACCGTCAAGATATTTTGCTGACCTGAGCAGACCAACATGGCTGAGACCTTCACCTTTCTTTATTTGCAGGTGTAACAAAAGGTGCTATATAGGTGCCTGACCTGACACAGACGGACATGGAGGCACATATAAAATGAAAACCTTTTTTATTTTCTCTTCAGCCATGGGGCACGTCTTCCCCGTGTCCCACAGCCCAACACAGTCCCAAAGCACAACAAAGACCCATAACACAGTCTTCTTCTTCTTCTTCTTCTTCTTCCACCACTCCTCCTCAAGCTTAGTCCTCCTCCTCCCAACTCTGGCCCCTGAGTGGTGGTGGCTGGACCCTTTTATAGCCCACCTGGAAGTGATCCAGGTGCTTGACCACCTAATCCCAATTGCACCTCCTGGTGGAGCTGAAGAATTGTCCAGCCGGGCTGTGGAATCCAGGCAGCTCCCTCTAGCGGCCACCTCAGCTCCCAACCAGGCTGTGGAGGACTCCATCTCCCATGGAGCCCTGCGGGAGGATGGGGAATCACTGTTGGCCACGTAGGCTGCCACCAAGCATCCATGGCTGCTCCCCCGGAACATATGCAGCAGGGGCGTCCCAGCCAGGCATGGGCCCTGGCCACCCATTCCACAGGTTAGCGGCTCATGTGGCGGCTCATTTTGCATCTCATTCTTTTGTTTGGCTGCTCATTAAGGAAAAAGAAACTATGAAGGGGTCCGAGTCACGTCAATTAAAACTAAAGCAAAACAAGTTAATCAGCAGCAAAAACGGATCACAAATTAAGAAGATGGTCAGAATGTAAACCTGCAGCCACTGCGGCCCACCAGGACCGGGATTGGACACCAGTGTCTTATTATAACTGGCATGTCTCTTGTTTTAGAGTTCCACATCCTGCTGACCTCCATTCCCAGGTCCTTGTGCTTTTCAGTATATTTTAGCATGATGTTCAAATCATCGAGAACAGTTGTATTGATCAACAGGCAACATGTAGCACGATGTCAGGACGACTAGCTAACCTGATTCTGTCGGTAATTATCAGGATGTTCCACATGGTGATGGTATTGTTGACGTTAACAACGCAGGCTTGTGTTCTTAGTAATTTACCACTTCAACCCCCCCAGGTTGTCTCACGCAGCCCGGTGAGCACAGCTGGCGACTTTATGTGTACTCAGATGGGGCTGAGTGTTGTGGAGCCTGCAACGGCAGGACTTTGGTGTTCTTCTGCAGGTCTTGTTCCATAATCTTGTGGTATCTGGTGTTGAATGCCTGTCCCAGAGCTACAATGATCAAGCTCTCCGTCTCTCCTTTAAGACTGGAACTGCTTAGACCATTATCAACACACACACACACACACACACACACACACACACACACACACACACACGGTCTTTCCCAGTCTCAACTCAAATGTCCATACAATGGCTTGCTCTTGAGTAGTTTGATTTTCTCTTTATGAATACTGCTCTGAACTTGCTTATTGTAATAAAAAATTATTTTATTTTCAGTTCTTTGGAGCTCTTTTTCAATGAAATAAGATTTTAAGCCATTTCCAATTTCTTTATGATGGCAATTTCCCGGCGAGTGCTGTGCAAACCTAAGATTCAACCCAGCAGGAATGTGAGAAGTTCTCATCAGTTCCATCTTCTGTACTTCATGGGTTGGGTGTTGTCCTAGCAGCTCCAGCAGATTCTTTTTGAATCCTTTCTACCTATACCTTAGAGCCCTGACCACGTTAGTCTTGGTGCCCCACATCCTGCTGATCTCTCCCTTTGGATCTTTATGTTTGCTTTGCTTTTCAGTTTGTTTGAGTGAGGCACACTTGCCATCTGAGACTGGTGTGTTGATCTTCTTCTCCTTCTTGTTAGGGACCACCATATCAGGGCAGTTAGATGAAATGACGCGATTGGTTTACACGTCCATGTCCCACATGATGGTAGTGTCTCTAATGTTGCCATGTGCTGGTACCGAGTCTCAAACATTTGTCCATCTAGTGCACCACAGGTTGACAGCTGGCAAGCTGTTGTGCCACTTTAGATATTATTATTATTGTTGTTGTTGTTTTTATTATTAATAATAGTTATTATTATTCCAAGTATTTTCTGGGATAGCACAGTTTTCTGTGGTGTGTGTCTGTGTACAGTTAAAATTATGTTAACATTTGAATAGCGGAAACAATTTATTCACAAAACTTACATGGCAATGGTTCACCACGACCTTCCCATCGACCTGGAAAGGTGTGGTCGAGATAAAAATAATCCATTAGTGTTAACATAATTTTGACTCACCCTGTATATTAAGGTACGAGGTGAAACACAAAAATAACTGGACTGGACGTGGGGCTTTCCTGGAAACCTGTCTGGAGGTTGGCCAAACATGAATCATAGAACTATACCCCCTCCTACATGCCTTCTCAAACCACCGACCTGCTAGGTATGTCCTGTGAATAGCCCAGTCAGTGTTGGCACAATTGCTACACAAGTTGCCGCTATAATCTTCTTCTTCTTCTTCAGACTGCTCCCGTTAGGGGTGACCACATCGGATCATCTTCTTCCATATCTTTCTGTCCTCTACATCTTACTCTGTTACATCCATCATCTGCATGTCCTCTCTCACCACATCCATAAACCTTCTCTTAGGCCTTCCTCTTTTCCTCTTGCCTGGCAGCTCTATCCTTAGCATCCTTCTCCCAATATACTCAGCATCTCTCCTCTGCACATGTCCAAACCAATGCAATCTCGCCTCTCTGACTTTGTCTTCCAAACCATCCAACTTGAGCTGACCCTCTAATGTCCTCATTTCTAATCCTGTCCATCCTCGTCACACCCAATGCAAATCTTAGCATCTTTAACTCTGCCACCTCCAGCTCTGTCTCCTGCTTCTGGTCAGTGTCACTGTCTCCAACCCATATAACATAGCCGGTTCTACTACCGTCCTGTAGACCTTCCCTTTTACGCTTGCTGATACCCGTCTGTCACAAATCACTCCTGACACTCTTCTCCTCCCATTCCACCCTGCCTGCACTCTCCTTTTCACCTCTCTTCCATAATCCCCATTACTCTGTACTGTTGATCCCAAGTATTTAAACTCATCCACCTTCACCAACTCTACTCCCTATATCCTCACCATTCCACTGACCTCCCTCTCATTTACACACATGTATTCTGTTTTGTTCCTACTGACCTTCATTCCTCTCCTTTCTAGAGCATATCTCCACCTCTCCAGGTTTTCCTTAACCTGGTCCCTAGTATCGCTACAGATCACAATGTCATCAGCAAACATCACAGTCCACGGAGACTCCTGTCTAATCTCATCTGTCAACCTGTCCATCACCATTGAAAAATAAGAAAGGGCTCAGAGCCGATCCCTGATGTAATCCCATCTCCACCTTGAGTGCATCCATCACTCCTACCACAGACCTCACCATAGTCACACTTCCCTCGTACATTGCTGCTATAATGTCGGGGGAATCAACATCAAATTTCTCGCAAAATTAACCAAAACAGCCACAGAAACTTATGAAATGATTGAAACAGTGTATGATGATAACAGATTGTCTCGCACACAAGTTTCTAAGTGGCACAAACGTTTCAAGGAAGGACGAAAGGGGGAGGGGGTGCTTCACTAAGACAATGCTCCCGTGCACGATGCTTTTTCCATAAAGCAGTTTTTAACTGATAAAAACATTCCTGTTCTCAATCATCCTCCCTAGTCACCTGATTTAGCTCCCTGGGGATTTTACTTGTTCCCGAAAATCAAAAGTGACCTGAAGGTAAAACACATTTTTCTTCAATGGATGAAGTGAAGACAGAAAAGGCAAGCCAGTTGAAGAGCTTCAAGTGTGAAGACTTCCAGGACTGTTTCAATCAATGGAAGATACGTATGGAGTGGTGTAGAGATCGGGAGGGGGAGTATAGAGAAGGTGACAATGGGTAGAATGCTGTAATTCATTTATATTTTTTACTTCTTACCAATCCGGTTATTTTTGTGTCTCACCTCGTATATGTATTTTAGGGGATTGTGTTTCCTCACGATATGGCGTGTCTTTAAAATGGCTGCTTGTTGTGTTTTTTTTTTTTTGTATGTGGATTGGTGTTTATGTAATGTCTGTGGCTTTGGTGTAATGTATGTGGGATGACACCAGTGCTGGACACAGCAATGAGCACAATTATCGTCTCGTCCTGAGTATTTCTTCTGTCACTTCTGTGCAATTTTTGCGTTTTGTCTTTGTGTGTGTTTTGTAAGTTGTGTATGTGTGTGTTTGGCACTGCAACACCAGTACTGTCTCTTTCTTTGTTTTGTTTGTGTACCGGTGTTGTGTGGTCCGTTATGGTGGATAGTTTTGTCTGCCGTCGCACTGTAGTTTATGTGTGACTTTTTAAGCGCTGTGGTAGCCTGTTTGTGTTGCAGTGCCAGTTCTCGATGTCTGATTGTGTCTGATGTGCTGTGTTGTTTCTTGATGCTTGTGGCCGTATCTGCATGTGCTGTCTGCAGTGTTAGCGTCCTCAAGAAAATATTTTCTGCAGTTTGTTGTGTTTATAACTTGTATGACCAGCATAAGCTCTTCAGTCTCACCAAACATAATATCGGCTGCTTTACACAATGTTATCCACACAAGGTTTTATTGTTCTTAATTATTATTATTGTTGCTAGTGTTATACACGTGCGCCTTTAAGACAAGCTTACAGGCTCTGATGGTGGTAATTCATCACCGAAAGTGACATCTAAGGTGGTTGGGCTGTCAATCATCCAGTCTGTAGTGAGATGAAGAGAAGAGGTGTTAGTAAACAGCACCACCTTGTGGATCGGCGAGGAATCGCCACCACTAGAGCTTTTAAGCTGTCCCCAAGGTGCACGTGTGTGACACTATTAACAATAATTATTATAATGACAACACGGGACCAAACGTAGCTAGCAGTCATTTAAAATAAAGAGAAAAGATTGTATTTAAAATATAATAATCTGCAGAGAAGAGGAACTACGAGTATACTGTGTTTGAACAGTTTAAATTAAATATGCAGCTAAAGCTCTGTCATTCAACTAAAATTTGTTCATCGTTCCAATCTTGTCTGAAGCTGTTTACAATGAATCACCCCTCGAGTGATACCATCAAGCACCCACATCTCTAAGGCACACATTCTGGGGATGTCACCTAAACCATGCTGGACAATAGTGTCTCTGTGTCTTTCAGATAGCTTTGTATTTAAAGTTACTAATAACGTTGTTACAGCAGTGTCTGAGGTAACACCAGATGGAATCCAAAGTGCTATAAAAATCGCCACATTATTGGCCCGATGACTGACTCTGCTCAACTGTCTCTAATTTGAGGGTAAAGCAAGGATCTACATGATCTCAAATTGGAAAAACAAAAAAAGTCAAATTCTCTTTGTAAGGATCTGTCCAGAATTTTTTCAGAACTTTTGTAAAAACTCATTAGTGTAAATCAAAAATATCATCCTAGACCTGTGCTCAACCTTTTATTTTTTTTTATTTCTTTTGCTGCTTTATCCAAAACAATAACAATCCAAAAGTGGCTTCACAGCAGTCCAACCTTCTTTGTCAGAAACCAAGTTTTCAACGATTCTTGGAGGAGAACTTCGCCTGCAGTAGAGGAACATTGGAGTAAAGTACAGGGCCTGCCACGGCTAATCCATTAATACTGTTCAGAAAAGCACCGCAGAATGGAGCAGAAAACATCAAAACCAACCCTGAATGTTATTCATCCTATCGTGATGATCAAGTTTAATTGTTTTTATGTTCTCAGAGACTGCAGTAAGAAATTATAAAGCGCTGACAAAAAGTGGTTAAGTATTTTGATAATCAATTATTATGACTAAACCACCACATTGTAACGGCCGACCCCTTTTACCCAGCCGGCAGCTACACCTCCAAGACCTGTGGCCTGGATAATTTACTGAGAAACCTTACCTGTCAAGCCGTACTCCTACACAAATAAACTTTTCCCCACAATCGACGGTTTAAATGCAATAACACAAAGGCAGAATGTAAAATTAAACGGAGTAAATGTATTAAATGAAACAAGACATGCCACAAAACAAATGCACACATAAATATTCCTCCACCCCAGCAATCCCAAGACAACACCGAAAAATATACATACAAAACCCCTCCCTTGTCCTCGTAACATATAACACACACCACGCAAACGACCAAATGACTAGCAAACAGAATGATTGTGAACTTGAGTCCGAAAGTGAAAAATGTCCTGAATACGGATGACTGATTAGCGGCAATTGTGGTGTTTGAATTTCCCGGCGTTTGGAGCAACCTCACCGTGATTCCTCGGCGTATGGTGGATGATGAATCGACCCCGGGGTCTCAGCAGATGCAGGTTGAAAGACAGTCCGGATGAATGAAAAACAAACTGGAACCAAGCGCAATAAAATGAGTCAGCAAGCAAGCAAGTTGTAGTAGTGAACACAAAAACGTCTTTTCTTTTTCTCCTCCTTCCTTCCACTTAAATAGTCGGTGACGGTAGTAATTGGTTAATTTGACACAGGTGTTTTCCAGATTTGTGGTTGTGAACTCCTCCCATCATCCGTCCTCCTTTACGGGGACAGCATTAACTGATACACACACACACAGCCAATGGGACAATGAAACGAGACACACTCAGAACTGACATTTAAACACTAACTATGTGGCACCGCTACAACATCATAGATTTGAGTCGTATTAAATCTGTAATACTGAGCCTATTATTATTATTATTATTATTATTATTATTATTATTATCATTACTACCAGGGGGCTTTGCCCCCTGCTTGCCAACCCCCAGACCTGTGCTACGCGCTAACCTTTTTGCAGTTCTGCCACTCGCGTATGGGGATGTGGATGTACAGATTAAACAGATTTTTCTTTTCATGGGAATTGTTACATATGCATAATAGAACTGTTTTACATTACAGCGAGTAATTAACCATAGTAAATAAAAAATAGTAAAATGTAATAATTTGAAAGTAAGTTATGTTTCATGTTGCATCCATCCATTATCCAACCCACTATATCCTAACTACAGGGTCACAGGAGCCAATCCAAGCAGGAAACAAACCCCGGGCAGGGCGCCAGCGCACCACAGGGCACACCCACACTAGAATTGCCAATGCACCTAACCTGCCATGTCTTTGGACTGTGGGAGGAAACCCACGCAGACATGGGGAGAACATGCAAACTCCACGCAGGGATGACCTGGGAAGCGAACCTGAGTCTCCTAACTGTGAGGCAGCAGTGCTACCCACTGCGCCACCGTGCTGCCGCCTTAGAGTTCTTCGTTGCATAATACGATTTTGTTCCGTTTGGATTTGAAATTACCATGCAAATACTTTTTAACTTCAGTAAAAACATTTTTTTTTAATTAAATTTTTGTCAATATTGCATGGAAATTTGTTTCTGTGTTTGGACTTTCATCATGACAATGTGACGTATAACTGTCCGTGATTGAATTTTGTTTCTTTCTCCCTATTAAATAAAATTAAAATGTTTGGCTCCGATATTTGTTAATTGTCTTTGCAAAAGCTATTCTAACGGGAAACTGCAAACATCTTAATACAAATGGCATATCTCGATCTCTGTGTAATGTTAATCCCCTGAAGATGTACTACAGTACTTTTCTTGGATACGTCCTTCTTTCTACAGTAATTCATGTGTTTGAAGACTGGAAGGTGTTAATGGTTGTAGATATTCTTCGTGATATTGTAAGTTGATGTTTTCATCTTTCACCATCACCACTAACTGTTTCAGCACAGTCTACTGATAGGCAATTTAACCAGTTTGCAGTGTTACTGATCGACAATTTTGGCGTTAATTCATTTGACTTCCTTGTTTCTCGGTGCTAGGATTGCCCGTGTACTCATTTCATCTGTCGATAATCCTTTGTGATGAAATTCTTCAATAAGATTTGGACATAATACGTCTTCTGTTATTGGGAACATAGTGAGGAAAATGTTAACATGTATAAGAGCTGAGAGCGCAGGAAGTGTGTCTTGCAAAAGCATTCACACAACTGAGAGGTGAGAGGGTGGGAGTGGCTGAAAAAATCTCATGGCCAAAGTCTCATCTCGCAGGACTTGAAAATAATCTCTTCAAAAACATCTCGTCTTGTTGCAGGATTTTTTTTTTTATAATAGAGAGATTATTACTATTATTTATAACGCAGAGCCTATGTAATTACTATATTACATTATTATTAGTTACGCTGGTTGCCGCACCCACCACACGATGAACCACATTGAGATCCGAGGGTAGCTTTGCTTTTAGTCATTTGCTAATTCCAACTTTAAAGGTCACTGAGGTGTCGAGAGGTGACGTTCATGTCTCTGGTGACTCTTCCTATGAAGTCAGTAGACAGATTGGGAGGACAGGAAGGGGTCATGAGGTCACTGGAAAGTTGTATGTGGCGCTCCCGTTACCAATGTAAAAGGACGAAAGTCCAAGTCTTTAGAGTCCTAGTGTTTCCTGTCTTGCTATATGGTTGCGATACATGGACGCTATCCAGTGACCTGAGACAAAGACTGGACTCCTTTAGTCTTTTTGGAGAATCCTTGGGTACCATTGGTTTGACTTTGTGTCGAATGAGTGGTTGCTCATGGAGTCCTGAATGAGGCACATTACCTGCATTGTGAGGGAGCGTCAGTTATGGCACTACGGCCATGTGGTGCGATTCCCCAAAGGTAATCTGGCTCACAGGATCCTCATTGTTGAGAACCCAAGTGGCTGGACCAGGCCAAGGGGGTGCCCACTGTTACAGGAAGGCGCTATATTGGTGCCTGACCCGACACAGACAGACACGGGAGGCACACTGATAAAACAAATAAATGTTTTATTACAATTTCTTCGCCTGTGGGCAACACCTTCCCAGTCCCCACAGGCACAACACAGTCCCACAGACAAAACACCGCACTCTTCCTCTTCTTCCAGCACTCCTCTTCGTCAAGCTTTGTCTCCCTCCTCCGGACTCTGGCTCCTCAAGTAGTGGCTCCAGGTGCTCATTGACCTACTTCAGGCTGCACTTCCGGGTGTGGCTGCAGTCCAGCCCACATGGGCTCGTTAAGCCATGGAGCCCAACAGGGATGAGCTCCGGTGTTCCACCATTGTGGTCCTGATGCAACCCAGGGGGGCTGCCATCAAGTGTTCCAGGAAACGTAGGGTGAAGCCCATGGGTGTTTCCCCGGATCCAGTGGTAAAGGGGCATCACGGCAGGGTATGGGACCTGGATGCCCATCACAGTGCCCCTCCATCAGCTGATCCCCATGGGGCACAGCAGCTCGTCCCGTGAGGGCTGGTCTCCTCCTGGATGGGGAGTCGGTGTCCTTGGGTCCACGGTTCTGTTCTGAAGTGACATTAGAAATAGACCGGAAGGTGCTGCCCTGAAGCCTGCATTCCCCGGGCGTCCTCCAGGGACAACACTTTCAGCCATGGCCATTACGGTTACAATTATTGCAATGCCGCCCCCTCTATTTTGTGCCCTCTGGTTTTGGAAGCAGGTTTGAAACATCTGCTCCGCTGTCTGCCCAGCTGAGGGTAGCTGGTGGCTCTGCCCCGACTGCCTTTAATTCAACGGGCTCATGCTGCACACTGTTTGGAGTTCCCATTTTCCTTTTCCAGGATCTCCTCTTCCTCTGGGGCGCAACGACTGTCTGGATCCCCTTATGGCAAGAAAAGAGATCCCTTGCTGTCTGCGCCCCGATAGACGCCTGTGAGATCGACGCCGGCAGTAGGGGCAAGGTTATTTGGCAGACAGCATTTACCAGCTGCCTCCCTGCACACCCTTCTGATGTGCAATCAGTCATCACAGCTGCGTCCCTTGTAGGAAGTGCATCTATTTGGCAAGCGGCACTGGCGTATGCCGCTTCCGTTTCGCACTGTCCTCCCATTAGGCGTCCTTTACCTGTACCGCCACATCCGTCCAACCAGAGATTCCAGCATCGCGCCACTTCAGCCAGGCAAGGATGGCCCCTATAGGCACAGCGACCTTCTTCTCCAGCCTCTCCAGTGTCTCCTGGAGCAGTCCCAAAACCTGGAATAAAGACTATACGGGTTGGAGCACGTCCTCCAGCTCCCGTACAGGTGAACGCAGGTTTGTTTTCTTGGCTGGCGGTGGACTCAGGCCTATCTCGTCCAACCCCGCCGACTGTGAGCCATCGAGGCCCTACGAATCCTTGCAGGCCCCTTTGGATGTTCTTCAGGATCGGGGTGAAGGTTCATTGCCCCTGCCTTCAGTCTTTGACACACATCCTCCACCCCCTTACCTGACGCGGTGAGGTCTTCCTGGCTCTGCACCGCCTCCTCCTCCACATAACACCTGGCTGCCGCAGATAGAGGTCATTTTCAGAGGGTGGGACTGGAGCGCGTGTCTGCCAACCAAGATCCCGAGCTGTTTCATCGTGTGATGAGTGCTGGCAAACATGCTGTATCAGTGCATGCGCCCCAATCTGACTGAACCTGAGATACTGACCTTCTGCTTTCAGAAATGCAGGAACCAACCCAGCGTTGACCAGTTGCCGTCATGTCTCATCTCATGGAGCATGTAGGCTTCACTCAGGGCCACCCAGTAATTTGGTGATTTACATCCCAATGTCGTAGCTACTATTTCTCACTTCATCTGAGGATCCTTGCCCCTCCTTACGGTTTCCCCTTGACTTTAAATTATTATCACATTAACACCTTTATCCAAGGTGACTTAAAACATTTAAGAGATGCAATTGGTTACATTTTTCTTTCCCCCGATTGGAGCACAGGCAGGTGAAGTGACTTGCTGGTGGTCTCACACTGCTAGTAGAGGGATTTGAACCCACAGCCTCCATAACCTTAAGCAGTACAAGACACTGCCTGTTTGCCTAAGTGAGTGAGCCAGTCAGGAGGCTCTGCTTCTTCAAGTGAAGTGAGGATGACCAGACACGTAGTAAGAAACAATTCAAGCCAATCCCACCCGAATTAAGACAGGAAGCTCATTTCGACATAAACCCAATTAACGTTTCCAATATACTGGGACCCCTGATTTTGTCTTAACGTTGCCAATCTGAGTTGCCTTCTTTATTTTAAGGCTTGTTTTCTTCTCTCACACAAACCCTATGTAGACGTACAGCACATGAACTCTAATAGTTTTTGCTGTGTCCTACACTTTGTGCTTCCTGCATAATGTCCTAAATCTGCAATAAAAACTGATAGAGTAGTCGAATGAATTCCCATCTTACCACTGGTTACTGAAAAGAGATGCGTCCTCCAATTCGTGTCAAAGCTTTCCACAATGGTAATGGAGCTCAGGGCACCGTTAAAACCTGACAAGCCTGAGTAGAGACTGTGATGAGGAACATCTAGCGAGAGACCTGAGGAGAAAGAACTCAGTTAGTTTACGAGGTGATTATGATTCCTGCAGCCCCAGGGCAGCCATTTTGTTTTTTGCTTGACCTGCCAGAAAGAGCTTCACTGCACCCTGCACACGTGACAATGAATTTGGACTTTTCTCCCATTCATCATTTGCTGTTCTGATGCAGTTTTCCAGTTTTGATTGCTGCCTTGAGTCTTTATTGTAATAGAGTGGACTTGAGGTCGGGTCACATCTCTTTCATGCTGAACGCAGACATCAACTCCCTTATGTTTTTCGTTCCCCTGTTATTGGCTTGGCAGGACTGACTAAAGTGTGACCGTCTGTCTCACTGGTTTGTTTTGTTCTTGTGAATTTAATACGAAGCAGACCATACTAACCCTTCAAGTTGTACTTCCTTACCTGCAGCCATGCCTGTTATGGAGCCTAGAAGGGCATGGAGGCAAACCAGTGGAGAGAAGAGAGTGATGGCAAGCATGATGATGAAGCTGGATAGAAGACTGTCACAAGCAAACACTTGGCTTACTCCAAGGGGAATGGCCTGACATAGCTATGAAAAAACAAAAGCAGGAAGAGAAGAGGGCTCAGTGATAGAGAACGCACTGTGGGCATCCAACAAACCGATCAGACGCAATACTAAAACCACCTGCCTAATATTGTGGAGGTCCTCCTCATGCTGTTACAAACAGGAATGGATCCCACAAGACCTCTGAAGGTGCCCTGTGGCATGATCAGCAGATTCTTTGATTCTAGTAAGCTGCCAGACTGGGGCCTCCATGGATCAGACTTGTTTTTCCAGGATATCCCACCGATACTCGATCAAATTGAGATCTGGGGATTTTTAAGGCCAAATCAACACCTTGAACTTTTTGTCATGTTCTTGCAATCATTTCTGAACATTTTTTGTAGTGTGGCAGGGTGCTGAAAGAGGCCACGGCCATCAGGGAATTCAGTTGCCATAAAGGGGTGTACATGGTCTGCAACAATCTTTAAGTGACATCCACACGAATGCCCAGCAGAACGTTGCCCAGATCATCACGCTGTCTCCACCAGCATGCCTTCTTTCCATAGCACGTCCTGCTGCCATCTTTTCTCCAAGTAAACGATGCACACACAAACACAGCCATCCACGTGTTCTAAAAGAAAACGTGATGCATCAGACCAGGCCACCATCTTCCAGTTCTGACACGCATGTTCCAGGTGCTTTCAGCAATGGACAGTGCTCAGCAATGGGGACTCTGACTGTTCTGCGGCTGTGCAGTCTGTTGTTTCTGACGTCTTTATTTCATGGCCAGCATTTTGTGCTATGTTAGCTCTTCTGTGAGATCGGAAAAGGTAAACTGGTCTTTGTTCCTCACTTGTATCAATAAAATTTGGGGACATATGACCCTCTCACTGGTCCATCAGTTGTCCTTCTCTGGACCACTTTTGGTAGGCAGTAACCTCTTCATACAATGAGCACCCCACAAGACCTGCTGTTTGGAGATGTGATGACCCAGTCGTGTAGCCATCATAACATGGCCATTGAGAAAGTCGCTCAGATCCTTATGCTTGCCATTTTTCTTGCTTCCAACACATCACCTTCAAGAAATGACTGTTCACGTTCGCCTAATATATCCCTCCCCTTGACAGGTGCCATTGTAATGAGATGATCGATGTTATTCACTTCACCTGTCAGTGGTTTGAACGTTGGAACTGAAAGGTGCGGCACCTTTAACAAGCAAGTGTGTCTCAGTGTGCCTCTGATGGACTGGGTTCTATTCCCTCATGCGTGTCCCACACCCAGTGTTTTTAAGATGGACTAGTGTCTTTCCAATCTCTGGTTTTACATTTGGAGAGAATGTGTGGATAGACTTTAAACAGTAAGCACTCTTCATACCAAAGCAAGTATGATCAAAGACATGATGACACTGATAATAGACTTACACGGACAAATCGGGGATGTGCTGGTGGTCTGCACCATCATTTGTTCCAGCCAAAGATTAAATCCAGTCACTGGCCAACCTATATGTGTGTAAGTAAACGAATTTTGTAGATAGTAAAAAAATGAATGGTGTGTACTGTGCAATGTGTATTCCAAGAATTTGAGGATTATAATCTATGTTTCTTGCTTCACAAGCAAGTGAAGAAGCCGGCAGAATGTGAACTGAGACTGAGATAAGGTGGGACTGACACCGCCATACTGGCAAACAATGGAAAGTCTTCCCACTGTCTTACAGAAGGTTCATTTCAGGGGTCAGGTATAGTAAAGGGTGTTTAGATTTACTTTAGTGGTTGAGCTACCTGTTTAAGTGGCTTCATTGGACTCATCTGAATCATCAATAAGATCTTGAACTAATGGTAGTGTTTCTAACCCTCTTTAATAAGTCTTAAATATATAATCAAATAAAATGTATATTGTTATAAATATAACATGTATTAACCATGCTGATAATCCATATTGTATAATATACTGATGCTCTGTGCAAGAAAGGACAGAGCCGACTATACTTCCTTAAAAGGCTGGCGTCCTTCAACATCTGCAATAAGATGCTGCAGATGTTCTATCAGACGGGTGTGGCGAACGCCATCTTCTATGCGGTGATGTGCTGGGGAGGCAGCATGAAGAAGAAGGACGCCTCACGCCTGGACAAACTGGTAAGGAAGGCAGGCTCTATTGTAGACACAGAGCTGGACAGTTTGACATCCGTGGCAGAGCGACGGGCACCGAGCGGGCTCCTGTCAATCATGGAGAATCCACTGCATCCACTGAACAGGATCATCTCCAGTCAGAGGAGCAGCTTCAGCGACAGACTGCTGTCACCGTCCTGCTCCACTGACAGACTGAGGAGATCGTTACTCCACCACACTATGCGACTTTTCAATTCCACCTGGGGGGTAAATGTTAACATTATACAAAGTTATTGTCCATCTGTTATACCTGCCTGGCACTCTCCACCTTGCATTTTTTAACTTGCACTGCGCTTTTATTGCTCTTTAATTAATATTGTTTTTATCAGTATGCTGCTGCTGGAGTATGTGAATTTCCCCTTGGGGATTAATAAAGTTATCTATCTATCTATCTATCTATCTATCTATCTATCTATCTATCTATCTATCTATCTATCTATCTATCTATCTATCTATCTATCTATCTATCTATCTATCTATCTATCTATCTATCTATCTATTTAATATTATCCTCCTTGACAGCATGAAGCATGACAACATAGAGAAAATACTTAAGTCAAAAGAGACGATGAGTTTGAGAATCATAGATGTGGATAATGATTCAGAGTGAGAATCAAGCAAATAAGAATTGGGTGGTTCATTCTCGGGTAATGATTCAGATCGAGAATCAAATGAATGAGAACCATGAGACTCCTTCCAGGGTAATGATTCAGTTCCCAAATCAAATAATCAAGAATCATGTGACTGTTTTAGTGAGTAATGATTTAGTTCAAGAAGCAAATGATTGAGAATCGTGGGACTCGTTTTTGGATAATGGTTCGGTTCCAGAATCAAATGAACGACAATCCTACAGCTAATTCTCGGGTAATGATTCAGATTGAGAATAAAATTAATGAGAATTGTGCAATTCATTATAGGTAAATGATTTAGGTCTAGAATTAAAGAAATAAGAATCGTGTGATAGCGTTTGTGGATAATGAGTTAGTTCAAAAAGCAAATGATCAAGAATCATGGAACTAATTTCTGGGTTATAATATGGATCCAGATTCAAATTAACAAGAATAGTGCAGCTTATTTTCTGGTAATGATTCAGATTGAGGATAAAATGAATGAGAATCATGAGATGCGTTCTTGGGCAATGATTCAGTTCTGGAACAGAAGGAATGAGAATCATGTGACTGCATTTGTGGGTAATGAATCAGTTCCTGAATCAAATGAATGGGAATTGGGCAACTGCCTTTGTGGGTAATGATTCCGTTCAAGAAGCAAATGAACGAGAATTGGGCAACTCATTCTAGGCTAATGATTCAGTTCCAGAATCAAGTGAATGAGAATTGGGCAGCTAATTCACTGGGGATGATTTAGCTCCTGAATCAATTGAACTAGAATCACATGACTGTGCTTGTGATAATGATTCAGTTCAAGAAGCAAACAAACAATAATTGTGTGTCTAGTTTTTGGGTAATAATTTGGTTCCTGAATCAAATGAATGAGAATTGTATGGTTATTCTCAGGTAATATTTAAGATTGAGAATCAAATTACTGGGAACCATGCAATCCATTGTATGGTAATTTTTCAGTTTCAGAATAAAAGGAATGGGAATCATGTGACTGCATGTGTGAGTAATGATTCAGTTCAAGAAGCAAATGAATGAGAATCGTGTGAATTGTTTTCGGGGAATGATTCGACTCCAGAATCAAATAAATGAGAATTGCGCAGCTCATTTTCAGGTAATGATTCACATCGAGAATCAAACA
Source organism: Polypterus senegalus (assembly GCF_016835505.1). Classification (NCBI taxonomy): domain Eukaryota; kingdom Metazoa; phylum Chordata; class Cladistia; order Polypteriformes; family Polypteridae; genus Polypterus; species Polypterus senegalus. The sequence goes on from NC_053157.1 coordinate 221,228,531, forward strand.
AATGAGAATCATGTGACTTGTTCTAGGGTAATGATTTAGCTCCTGAATCAAGTGAAGGAGATTAGTGAAGTTTATTTTCAGGTAATGATTCAGATTGAGAATCATGTATGTGACTCGTTTTCGGGTAATGATTCGGTTCTATAATCAAATGATTGAGAATCGTGCAGGTTATTCTCACTTAATCATTCAAACTGAGAATCAAATAAATTAGAATTATGCAATGCATTCTAGGGTAATTATTCAATTTCAGAATTAATGGATTGAGACTTGTGACACTGCATTTGTGGCTAATGATTCGGTTCAAAAAGCACATGAACAAAAATCCTGCAACTCATTTTCGGGTCATGACCGGGTTCCAGAATCAAATGAATGAGAATCGTGCAGCTTATTCTCAGGTAATGATTCAAATGAGAATTGTGCGATACATTCTAAGGTAATTATTCAGTTCCTGAATCAAATGAGTGAGTGAGAATCGTGTGCCTACATTTTTGGGTAATGACTCAGTTCAAGAAGGAAATGAATGTGAATCATCATTCTAGGGTAATGATTCAGTTCCAGAATAAAAGAAATGGGAATTATGTTATTGCATTTGTAGGTAATGATTCAGTTCAAGTAGAAAGTGAATGAAATTTGATCTAGAGTAACGATTCAGGTCGAACTTGAAATATTCAAGGAATGATATAAAAACGCACATACTAAAGTAAATTTAAAAGCAAGTCAATTTTAGAACTTAGAGTAATATTTTATAAGGCATGTTTGTCTAATTTGTTGAATGTACATAGGGATATTCATGTAGTAGTTTAAAATTATGTTACTATATTCTAGGACTGGTAAAAGAATTCCACTAATTAGTTGTAAAAAAAACAACAATATAATATAAATGTGTTGATGAATGAGAGATTCAACAGTGACAGAGTTATTGTTTGTTTGAACTTGTAAGAATCATAAACAAAGTGAACCAGATTCGCAAATCAGACAGGAAGCGCTTGAAACATCGACCTGCGAAATGAAAGACGCTGATGACATCACCGATGGGCGACAGCACTCCTGTGGAGCTCTGCTGTGGCAGTCATTCGTGTTTGCGAATCGATTTCTTTGACTCACTGAAAAGAGTCGTTCAGAAACAATTAATCATTCCCAAATCACCCATCACTAGTCAGGCAACACCATGGAGGAAATTAAATAAGGAAACTGCAGGAGCGAGAGAAGAGGAAGTCTGGTATGGCACCGGACTGAAAACTTCTAATGGGGTGAACATTTTTGTATAGACACTGTAAAGGTCCTCAGAGGTTGTACTGAAATGCCACCTTAGATGTGATGGCATGAGAGACAATCTCAGACAGCAGTAAGAGTTGCAAACTGATGTGTTTTTGGGGCATGGTAGTGTACAGCATTGATTTGTATAGACTGTCAAGTTATCTAGCATAGAGCAATTCATTTAATAATAATGGCTGCACTTAATTAAGCATTATTTTACTTAAAATGAAGACATATTCTATACACATGTGAAGCATGAAGATAGGTTGGCTTGTTTCAGTATTATTACTTGATACACTTGATGCCTTTCTTTGTAACAATGGTAACGTTCAACTCAATAGGAGTCCAATATACTGTAACTAAAGAGCCTTCGATGCAGTAGGGTCAGCATAACTCAGCTACTTTACTTGAATTAGATACTCGGTACACATTACAATGCTGACCTTAGAGCCTGTGAGCCTCCAGTGTAGCCGTCTGATGTCACCGAGTGTTGTTAAGAAAGGGTAGGCCTCTGGAAATGCCTAAGGTGATGTGAAGTGACCCCAGGTCTGTGATTTCATCGTCGTCACTTCTGAATCCCTTTAATCATTAGAATGAGCCGCTCCTCAGGGATTATTCCACCTGGGCATCATGAACTGGGAGAATCAATGAACATCAGGTAAGCTGATTAGTGTTTTCCATTTAATACAATGACATTTACAATGACGAAGGAGGAATGTGCTGCATGCTGGTTAAATATGCAAGTATGAATTTCATTCTACTATGCACACATGACAATGACAGATAGACAGAACTGTGAGACACTATATGATAGATAGATAGATAGATAGATAGATAGATAGATAGATAGATAGATAGATAGATAGATAGATAGAACTGTATGGCACTATATGATAGATAGATAGATAGATAGATAGATAGATAGATAGATAGATAGATAGATAGATAGATAGATAGATAGAACTGAAAGGCACTATATGATGTATGGATGGATAGTTAGATGGACAGAACTGTAAGGTACTATATGATAGAACTGTAAAGCACTCTATAGATAGATAGATAGATAGATAGATAGATCTATAAGGCACTATATCATTTTCCAACCCGCTATACCCTAACACAGGGTCACGAGGGTCTGCTGGAGCCAATCCCAGCCAGCACAGGGTACAAGGTAGGAACAAACCCTGGGCAGGGCGCCAGCCCACCGCAAGGCACACACCCACACACCACACACACACTAGGGACCATTTAGGATCGCCAATGCACCTAACCTGCATGTCTTTGGACTGTGGGAGTAAACAGGAGCGTCTGGAGGAAACCGATGCAGATACGGGGAGAACATGCAAACTCTACACAGGGAGGACCCGGGAAGCCAACCCAGGTCTCCTTACTGTGAGGCAGCAGTGCTACCACTGCACCACCATGCTCCTCGAAAGGCACTATATGATAGATAGAACTGTAAGGCACTATATTATAGATAGATAAACCTGCAGATGCTTATTAGTTACAGTATCACAGAACAGAATGTCAGTCATTGGCACAGTCTATTGCACATGGCGTCATTGCCTGTTAAGATATCTGCCAGAACAGCTTAATTTAATTCAGCACACACAGGGCACAAGACCACCTCAGCCAAGGAGTGACTCATTATAGAACCTCGTGGCCAAGGGTAGAAATGACCTTATAATGTGCAGTCTGTTTAGCCAAAACCTCATTCAGGGGAGAGAGAAGCTCATTGTCCAAGATAGCCAGTAGCTTCCTTATGTCTGGCTGATCTACCAGTTCCTCCATTGTTTCCAGCAAGACTCGATCTATCTATCTATCTATCTATCTATCTATCTATCTATCTATCTATCTATCTATCTATCTATCTATCTATCTATCTATCTATCTATCTATCTATCTATCATATAGTGCCTCACAGTTCTATCTATCTATCTATCTATCTATCTATCTATCTATCTATCTATCTATCTATCATATAGTGCCTTACAGTTCTATCTATCTATCTATCTATCTATCTATCTATCTATCATATAGTGCCTTACAGTTCTATCTATCTATCTATCTATCTATCTATCTATCTATCTATCTAGATTTGTAAGGCACATGCTCAAAGACAACCCAGTTTAATGCTCCTGTCGATTATTGATTTCCCAAATGAATGCCCGTGCACTTCAATAATATGAGCTGCCTGTCAAAGAGGTTTAGTATGCAGGCGCATGTTCTCACTCCTTTGTGCTCTCTAATGTCACCTTGTTCACTTGGACACACACACACACACACACACACTTTTGTTTGAGCAGCATCTCAAATCGGTGAAGCCTTTAATTTTATTTTTCTTGGCGTGATAGTGCAGATCGGTCTCACACTACTGGTTCCTTCCAGGGAGCCTCTTGAACCCGCTACCATCGATAACATACCCAAGGATGAGCCAGTGGATGAGGACACTCACACAGAGCAAGGGGTAGGTGCATAAAAGTGCTTTTATTAAAAACAGTCAAAAATCACCATGTCCAAATAAATAGTGCAGTACAGATCTTCAATAAATAAATAATCTGTAAATTCAAAGTCAAATTAATAATCCTTTAAATGCGAGGTTTAAAAAAATCGGCAGGAATCTATCCAGGTGCATCGCTTTGAAAATGTACATCTCGTCAGCTAACACTATTGCAGCCAAGGAGACTACTAACTGGCAGTTCATCCCACCTTCTGCGTCCGCTCCTAGGCTCGGACCCCTGCAGCCTTCTGTGGCTCCAGCAGGGCACTGCTCCAGCCCCCAACTCCTGCTGCTAGGCTTGCGTCTCTACATTCCATGGCACCCGCGCAGGACACCTCATTGAGCCGTCCAATTCCCCTTCAGCTTCGCTGCTTTTCTCTGGCCTTATATTGTGAGTCACTCTAACCAAGCCGCACATCACTCTCTAGTTGCAGATCACTCAGCCCAGAGTGATTGCCTTCAACTTCTCATCATCGGCCACACGCTCCCTAAGGGACTTCCACCTGGTAGCCTGCCTTCTATTGTTCCATCTCGTCCACACGCTCACACACACCGCCTTCCTCCACCTCCTCCCTTCTTCTCTCCCGATCCTTTCACCCAATCGATCTTCCTTTTTCTTTCTCTATGCCGACTCCCCCTTAAAATGCTTCCATGGGTGCAGCGTCTCAATCGCATACTGCAGAAAGAAGATGAAACAACTGCGACAGCCCACACCTTCACGTGCAGAGGCGTCTCTCTTCAACTACCTCACCAACCTCCTGCAGCTGTGTGAGCACACCCACCCATGGAGATCGAGTCAGCCATTCCATTATTTATTTATCTAAAACGGGCTCCTGATCGTTAAGCCAAGAACCCGCTGTTCCACATGGCCTGACAGTATCCATCCTGGTGGGGTCATCATCTCTGTTTCATCTTCTTGTGCACGTTTTTTTTTTTTCTCTCCTTTGCGTAATGAGTTCTTCTTCCATATTACTTTATATGGCAAATCTGATTTTCGTCTGGAATGAGCATGTGCCACATGTGCTATTGCTATTGCTTAGGGTGTTCATCAAGAAAAGGGTTACTGAGAGTTTGCCAAAATTGGGGAAATACGCCTTTTAAGGGGAGGACACAACATGGACAGGACAGTTGGGGCTGAAGATTCTTTAACAGGAAAAGAAGAGGGAGAGAGAGCAATGGAGCAAGGAGAAGCAACGAGTGAGCACCAAGAATCCACCTGCCGGAAGAAGGTTTTTTTTACGGTACTCGGTGATACAAGGGAGACGCATCTCTGAAAACAAACTTTTCTGGTTTCACCGGGGCAATCGACTGTTTGAGACCGGTAGGACAGAACCTTCTTTTTTATCGGCTCGGCTGCTGGAGTACCACCGTGAGGCTTCCAGCATTAAACCTCACTCGGGAACTGTAAGGACAGTGAACTGATTAGGGAAACCGGGTTATCTCACGTGAGAGCATCTCGCCCCCTAATCTGTGGAAGGTTGTTTGTGATTTTTGTTATTGTTTCCGATGGGAGTGTTAGCTCCTTGGAAATATGTTCTTTTATATTGCGGCGTTTTAATAAACCTATATTTAAATAATTATAAATTATAACAGCGATATCCGTCTTTTCAACGTTAGGCGGCGACAAAGTCACAGAAAAGACAGAATATACTTAGCTTGTTTAATGCGGCTTACGTTGCTGTACAGACAGGAGAAACAGGCCAGCTTCATTTTACCGAGGATTTCTTTTGGGGACCCGGTCATGTAGAAACTGCTCTTTTTTTGTCACAATGGAGGTGGATTTTGGACCAATTTCTTTCGCCCACACAGTTTCTCAAAGTTGGCAAGGCTCCAAGCTCTTTTATATTGTTTTCTACACGACCAGGCTCCCATTACAATTCCAAACAAGGCAGACAATTTCATGCTGATCATCAAACAGTCGGTTCAAATGACACTCAGTCCTTTTTAGGGTTTACAACACAGCCTTCCAGCTGTCCCTGTCTGTCTTTATGCTTTGCTTGGCCCAGCAATTCTGAATGCTGACACTCTTTGCTAAATCTGGCTCAGCTCTGCATGGCATGTTACACAGAAAAAGAATAAAAAATGCGTATAAAAAGATCTAAAACAGATGCAGTGACACAACTCTTAATATTATAACAAACTCATTATAACAGTTATCTATTTGTTTGTTGGGGGAATTTCGTTTTTTTTTTTTTTCTTTCTTCGTTGTAATGCTTATTCTCTTATGCTGATCTGGGGCATGGGGTTAGGCCAGGGGTCCTCAATCAGAGCCGCAGTGGCTGCAGGTTTTTGCTCCAACCCAGTTGCTTAATAAAAAGCACTTATTGCTAAAGTAACACTTCTGCTTCACTTTAGTGATTTTGAGCCCTTATTGCTTAATTTTGTCTTAAACAGCTATTTTAATTGCTCCTTATTATCAATAACATGCAAATGACAAGAGAGAGCAGCATTTCTCCATTTAGCTTATTTACATGTACACCTGTGTGTATTTATCGGGTTTAATTAAATACTTGGAAGAAAAATGAAGAGAAAAAAGTGAAGGACTGAGAATTACTCGTCCATTTTAGCCTTCAAATCATTTGCATGATAGAAAGGGAAAGAAAATCTAGGATATGAGAATGACCTGACATAGCAGAGTTAATTTAATTTCATAGCTTGGTAGTGCTTTATTGGCAAGAACTGCTTTCTAATTAAGCAACCAGGTCAGAACAAAAACCTGCAGCCACTGCGGCTCTCCAGGACTGGGATTGAGGACCCCTGGGTTAGGGGGTCAAAAATAAGGACGAGCATTGGTCACGTTACCCCAAAAGATTTTAATAACGAACTGCATTTCTCTAGCAGTATTCTGATCGTGCAGCGACCCAGGGTTTAGTTGTCCTCCCGGGCTGATGGTAGAGAATGAGAGTGGATGGTGGACTTTAGTGCCTCCTTGTTACTCTGGTTAATGAATTGCCAGTTTTGATCTCAGCTTGTTTCACCACATTGTCTCTTCTCCGGACAAACATCCATCCATTATATCCTAACTACAGGGTCACGGGGGTCAGCCGGCGCCAATCACAGCCAACACAGGGTGCAAGGCAGGAATAAACCCTGGGCAGGGCACAAACACACACCAAGCACACGCTAGAGACAATTTAGGATCGCCAATCCACCTAACCTGCATGTCTTTGAACTGTGGGAGGAAACCCACGCAGACACGGGGAGAACATGCAAACTCCACGCAGGGAGGACCTGGGAAGTGAACCCGGGTCTCCTAACTCCAAGGCATTAGCGCTACCACTGTGCCACCTGTGAAAATATCATTTTCATTTCAATTTTGATTATAAATAGAGATAAATGGTTGTGTATTGATATTATACAAAGTGTTATAAACAAGGCTCCCCTGATTCTCTCCACTACTCTTCTGCATATCTTTTCCGTCCTAGCGGTACACTTTCATCAAGTCTTTTGCCACGTCAAGAATCCTCCAGTGGTCACGGCAAGTTTTCTACATAATAATGTCTTGACATATATAGTAACCTCAATTCATTCCACTTTCATTCTTAGGGTTATCGGGGTATCCATCACAGTAGCATCAGAAAGAATGCCAGTCCATCTTGGTGCTAATTTCGATTCACCAATCAAACTGCCTGCTCCTCTTTTGGGATGTGAAGCAGAACCTGCAGACTTTGCACCCACAGTGTCATGGCCAGGATTTCAGCCCAAGCGTCAGGAGTTAATAGGTGGTAACCAGCAGTTACATAATGAAGAGGTTTAGTGAGGTCTTGTATTAGGCCTGATGGATAAATAAGAGGAAGGAAGCGGGTTCAATTAGCACTTGAACCGACAACCATAATAACCCACCACCCCACCCTGAGCAGTTTGTTTAACCTGCTGGCATTCAAATTACATGAACACGTAACATGCCAGAAGTGTAAATCGCTTAGAAATGGTGAAACACGTTATGTAAAATGTGGTGACCAAATGGTCAAAAGGGTTGTCATGGAGACACAGCTGTTATCGTTGCCCTTGGAGTGTTTTTTGTTTTTTTTTTTTTTAACCTCACCCGCTGGTTGTCATGCAGACTTTATGTGATTCGATTTTTCCCAGTGACAGGTAACCAGACCACCCTGGCCCACTGGTGAAAGCTTGGACTAAAAATCGAATCAGGCCTGATATGGACTGGAGACACTCAGATAAAAAAAAAAATGCAGAAACGGACACTTCAGAGCTACAGACGATTAAGTAATGGACTGAACGCGAGAAAGACAAGGGCACAATTTTGGCCTTTTTTTTTTTTCTCAACTTTTGAACCGTGTTGGTTTTTGAAGTTTAAAGTTAAGACCTGAACTGAGTAAGCTTGTAACGTCTTGAGTTAAATAGCATGAAAAACATGAAAAACATGGGATTGGAAAAACACCGAACTTCTTTATGACGCAGATATTACACTCTGAAATATTACAAGTCCAGGATGGAACAAAAATGGAGTAACATAAGAGGAGGATCAGAACGATTTTTGGACATTTTTGTCTTTAAAAAAAATTGAATGAAATTTGTAAAATAGGTGGAATCATCTTGAACAGTGCTTCCCGATTGGGGGTGCTCGCACCCCGCAACTGTTGCTGGGGGTACCAGAATCCATCGAGGAAGAAAAATGAAAAACATTACAAAATCTTACTTTATCTATCCATTCCTAAATAATTAAATGGGCAGGCTATTTCGAATCAATGCAATACGCTGCTTGTTAAAACGGATGACTCCCGCTCTTAGGCCGTGGTTATACTTCACGCAACACGACACATGCTGCAGCGGACGCTCCTGCTACGCAAGTGTTGTTGTGTTTATACTTGCGCGCGTACTTTACGTAAATCTGGAGGAATCCACCAGGTGGCAGTGCGAGATATTATCACGATGAGAACAGGTTCGGCTTCTCTGTGTCGTGAATTGCCTGGAACAGCCATTAAATTCTGATGACACCTTACTGCAATATCTCTGAAAATGATGTTTATTGATTAAATCCATCAATCCAGGGATGTGTCCATTCCAGCAAGCATTGGGCACGAGTGAGAAACAGTCCTTTGACGAGGCCTAAGCTCATCGCAAGGTGAATACAAGCACACACATGCACTATAGCGTCATTTTAGCGGCACCAGATCCCCAAATCTGCATATCTTTGGAAGGAAACCGGAGCACAGTGTGGAATACCAGCAACATAACTCCCTGCGAGACAGCAGTGCTATCGCTCCACCACCGTGTCACCCCCATGTGGGTAATTATTAACAGTATTCATTATTTAAACGAAATTATATGTAAAATGTAACATACATGCTTTAATGCATTTCATCATGAAAGTGATATCTGTACTAATAAAAGGCAAAGCCCTCACTCACTGACTCATCACTAATTCTCCATGTTCCCGTGTGGGTAGAAGTCTGAAATTTGGCAGGCTCATTCCTTACTTACAAAAGTTGGGCAGGTTTCATTTCAAAATTCTATGCGTAATGGTCATAACTGGAAGCTATTTCTCTCCATATAATGTAATGGAGTTGAGCTGGATGGCCGTGGGGGGCGGAGTTTCGTGTGACATCATCACGCCTCCTACGTAAGTACGTAGAGAACAAGGAAGACCTCCAAACAGCGCTGAACAAAAAACGCCATTTCACAATTGAGAAGGCAGAAAAAGATTATGAAGCAAGTGATGCATACAAGTGTATTCATAAATACAAGCATATTCATAAGTACAGCTACTGCGGAAACAAAGCACGGCGTGAACCGTAAGTTTATATTAAGTTTATGGACACACTCCTGCTGCCGTTTGTCATGCCTACGGTGAATGACGGTATTCGCGAGATACAAGTTTACTGAGAAGACACGAGGTATAAACAAGACTTTGGATCACTTTGTAATGGAGTTAAAATTGCTGTAGCAAGAAACTTTTAAGTGCCGGGTCTTAGCTAACATTAAATAAACACATCCTCCAAATACGAACCTGATTGCAAGAAATAATGATGATCAAATAATCCTTGATGACAGCAACACTCACAAAACAATTACTGTATATTGACAATCATGTTACATTATTTTTAAAATGTTCCCTTTTCTTTTTCATAACTTCTTTAACACACTACTTCTCCGCTCGAAGTGCGGGTATATATATATATATGTTTATATATACCCCGATTTACATACTCTCAAATAGACCAGCCACATGCCGTGGCGCAATGGTAGAGGCTTCGCCTCTAGCGCCGAGGTTAGATTCCCGAGAGGGGATGGACTGAGTATGTAAGCGCACCTCCCGATTCATTTTACCCTCGCATCCCCTTGGTTTGAGACGTATGAAAAAATATGCGGTTAACGCAGAATCATGTTACGTTATTTTTAAAATGTTTCCTTTTCTTAGCACAAGCACAGCTGAGAAGCTTCGATGCATGTACTCCATAACACGTTAAAAAAATAACGCATTTAATCACACTTTCAATTCCAAGCAAAGGGGAACTTTTGTCAATGCTTGATTTCCTGGTACATCCACAGTACCGCCGCTCCCTATCGCAGAGTACGCAGTCTGCGTAGGGCACCAACCCCCAGGGGCACCATCCCAGCTGCTCAAAAAAAATCGTTTTTATATATTATAATAATAAATTAATATTAATAATATACATATACAAATAAACAAAAATATAAACGTATAAATTGCATTTTACGGTGAACGCAGAGTAGGCTAAGCACACGTGATGACGCGCGTGCCCTCATCTCTGTTACGGCTGCCTATTTGGCCAAAAATGATACTAATTGACCAATATGCCTGCTCCTGGAAAGAGACATCAACAGTCCGGCGCCGAGAAATGAAAGAAAAGCCCAAGATGAAGCCCGTGCATGTACACCAAATCTCTGGATTGCTCTGCGCATAGCAGTGACTGACGCTCCCTGTAACTGTTGCCTCTGCTGAGCGAAGTTTTTCTAAAATGAAGCTCATCAAAACGTACTTGCGCTCATCTATGGCACAAGAGCGCATGAGTGGTCTGGCAACTGTCAGCATCAACTCTGAATTAGCAAAGGCTTTATCATATCAAGTAAAAGCAGAAGTGTGCCTTTGTAAATTTTGAACTTTGGAAAGCTCCAGCAGATGACAGTGTCGATTTTATTTGAGTTTATTATTGTTTATTTTATTTATTATAAATGTTTTATTTAAAGTGTCATTTTAGTTTGTATTTTTTGCTGTAGAGCTACAATTGTAATTTATAAATGATACAATTTATTTATGTATTTACTTTTATTTGAATAAAGTTCTATTTTGGCCCCAATAGTAGGTGTTTTTTTATTATTTTTACTTCCGTAATATTTGGGGGAGGGGGCACAAAAGTCAATTTCTGCTTAGGGCACCCATTTGGCCAGCAGCGGCCCAGTACATCGATTACATCGATGCACACATCAGAGCTACAAAAATGTTAGAGTCGGAATAAAGCGCGTTCCTACGACTGATCGGAGGAAAATTTCATTTCAAAAGATTACCCAACAGAAGCCTTGATAAAAGCGTGGTTTTGTGCACACTGAAAAGCAAGCAAAATTAGATGCATTACAGAAAGCGGACTTTGTGGCTCTTACTGGGGATCATTGGACTTCCGTGACCGTTAGTAATTCTAATTACATCTAATTACAAAATGTTCAATGATCACACTGTTTTAGCCTAATGTACAAAATAATTTTGGCTAAGGTTACTCAGAGTTTAAAGATTAAGTTGGTCAAATTACCTTTTATGTTTCTGACTTATTTTAAGAAGAAAAACTGCACTTTATGTTGAAATTTTGGTTATTATTATTTAAAGACAATACCATTCTGAAAATGTACTTAAAGCACTTAAACTACCACTTTATTTTTAAGTCTGCCCAATTTTAGCCAGGGATGATATTTTTGTTTCTGTTTTGAATTGAAATGCAGTTTAAAAGCATTTTTTTTTTTTCAGAAATTACAAGAGCTTGAGTTTACAATTTTCATGTCCATGTCTATTATTTGATTCTGTCGTCCACTAAAACCCTTTTAAGTAAAAAAAAAAAACATTTGCGATTTTGGGCAAATTTTCATGTGTTATTACATACGATTAATCAAGATTAATTCTTACACAGCCTCTAATTAATTGGATTAATTTTTTTAATCGACTCCCACCCCTAATATATATATATGTAGATATGTATATATATGTGTGTGTATATAATATATGTGTATATACACTCACCTAAAGGATTATTAGGAACACCTGTTCAATTTCTCATTAATGCAATTATCTAATCAACCAATCACATGGCAGTTGCTTCAATGCATTTAGGGGTGTGGTCCTGGTCAAGACAATCTCCTGAACTCCAAACTGAATGTCAGAATGGCAAAGAAAGGCGATTTAAACAATTTGGAGCGTGGCATGGTTGTTGGTGCCAGACGGGCCGGTCTGAGTATTTCACAATCTGCTCAGTTACTGGGATTTTCACACACAACCATTTCTAGGGTTTACAAAGAATGGTGTGAAAAGGGAAAAACATCCAGTATGCGGCAGTCCTGTGGGCGAAAATGCCTTGTTGATGCTAGAGGTCAGAGGAGAATGGGCCGACTGATTCAAGCTGATAGAAGAGCAACTTTGACTGAAATAACCACTTGTTACAACCGAGGTATGCAGCAAAGCATTTGTGAAGCCACAACACGCACAACCTTGAGGTGGATGGGCTACAACAGCAGAAGACCCCACCGGGTACCACTCATCTCCACTACAAATAGGAAAAAGAGGCTACAATTTGCACGAGCTCACCAAAATTGGACAGTTGAAGACTCGAAAAATGTTGCCTGGTCTGATGAGTCTCGATTTCTGTTGAGACATTCAAATGGTAGAGTCAGAGTTTGGCGTAAACAGAATGAGAACATGGATCCATCATGCTGTTACCACTGTGCAGGCTGGTGGTGGTGGTGTAATGGTGTGGGGGATGTTTTCTTGGCACACTTTAGGCCCCTTAGTGCCAATTGGGCATCATTTAAATGCCACGGGCTACCTGAGCATTGTTTCTGACCATGTCCATCCCTTCATGACCACCATGTACCCATCCTCTGATGGCTACTTCCAGCAGGATAATGCACCATGTCACAAAGCTCGAATCATTTCAAATTGGTTTCTTGAACATGACAATGAGTTCACTGTACTAAAATGGCCCCCACAGTCACCAGATCTCAACCCAATAGAGCATCTTTGGGATGTGGTGGAACGGGAGCTTCGTGCCCTGGATGTGCATCCCACAAATCTCCATCAACTGCAAGATGCTATCATATCAATATGGGCCAACATTTCTAAAGAATGCTTTCAGCACCTTGTTGAATCAATGCCACGTGGAATGAAGGCAGTTCTGAAGGCGAAAGGGGGTCAAACACCGTATTAGGATGGTGTTCCTAATAATCCTTTAGGTGAGTGTATATATATATATATATATATATATATATATATATATATGTTTATCTGTGTGTGTGTGTATGTATATATATATATATATATATATATATACAGTATATATATATATATGCTAGCAACACTCATGACAATGACAACACAATTACAATGTCAATCATGTTACATTATTATTAAAATGTTTCCTTTTCTTTTTCATGACTTCTTTAACACACTACTTCTCCGCTGCGAAGCGCGGGTATTTTGCTAGTCAAGATTAAATCTAAAGATTCTAAATGTCCTTTGATCAGACATTTAATTTGTTCTGTGTGGTGATCTTTTGCTGCTTGCCGCAGCTGTCAGGTCCAAGAAGCTCGTAGCGATTCAAAACTGGGATGACGTTTACGACCGTCTGCTTCAATGATAAAGTAAACTACGAGGTTAAAGTGGACATTTCGAGATTAAGGCCGAAATTTCCACTTTAATCACAAAGTACACGTTTTCACCGTGTCCTTTATTTTTTCTTAGTGGCTCAAATACAGCGCTATACATTATGTTGGTGTTGTTAAGTTGCAAAAAAAAGACGGCACAGAAGATGGTATGTGAGACTTTTAAAATGTATCGTGCCATTACGATCGGGAATATGCGACGCTTGAATATAAAAGCACCACAGATGCATCTGTATGTCGGCATTTTGCTTCACCACATCGAAGCATTCATCCCGTAGGATCTCCATAGAGGCTTTCTGCCACATGTAGATAGTAAACAGAGACTCTGACGTCACGTTCCGACTTTTTGCTGGTACTGCAACTCGTGCACACGTCGTGCTAATTTCTGATGACTTCCTCAGAGGACGCATGAAATGAATGCTGGGAATGCGTGGCAGCCATGATGCGGGCGCGTACACGTTCTGAGCGTGAAGTATAAATGAGCCTTTACACGCACGTAGTGCTGCGTGGTTATTATGAAGTATCGTATGTGTTCAAGGTCTATTTAAATTTTAAATATAAGTAAGTTTTATTTAGTCGACAGAAATATCTTTGGTAGGAATGTAAGTTAAATTTAGTCATCATTGCATACATTTTTCTTCACTATAGAAATGTAAAGACTAAATTCAACTTACATTCCTACGAAAGATATTTCTGTCGACTAAATAGAACCTACTTATATCCAAATAGAACTTTCAAATCTGAGCGCGCATTTTAGATCGACTTGACGTGCACTACATCGAGCTCGCGTGCTATCGTGCTCTTGCCTGCCTGCCTCAATAAGTTACCGTCGCTTCGCTCTTACTTTTTTACCGTTCAGTTAATCATGGCTAGTCGCGAAAAAATTAGAACATGGAAGGAGGATTACACTGAGTATGACTTTACCAAAACAATTATTGATGGCGAATAAAGTATCCATTATTCATAAAGCTTCAATTGGTGATCTGTTTTTCTGCGTTAACCTCATATTTTTTCATACTTCTTCTCAAACCAAGGGGGTGTGAAATCGGCCTCGTCCGTCACAGGGGGTGCGAGGGTAAAATGAATCGGGTAGCGCTGATCTTGAAGATACAGAAGAAGGTCTAAATCGGTGCCATCACTGTTAAACTGCTGTGAGAATATTATCGATTCTATTTAGTTTTCTGTCACATTTGCATTATTCAGCCTTGACCACGCCCCTCCACGCCTCTCACCCAATCATCACATTTCTAAGGACCTGCTCAGAGGACGCGTGGAATGAACGCTGGGAACGCGTGGCAGCCATGATGCAGGCGCATACTCGTTCTGAGCGTGAAGTATAAACCAGCCCTTACTGGGCACATCCTCTCTCCAGACCACCCTGTGACGCTCTCAGTGCTGCTAACTCGCCCTCCAATGCAGTCGCTGATAATGGCAAAGCAGAAAAGCAAATTATCTGTTCAAGTACGTCGAATTTTTGGGAAGATACTGCAGCATCAAAGCCAGATCTGCCAGGCTGCAGGATAGTTTTTACCCCCAAGCTGTGAGACGCCTCAACACCAGGCTGCCCCCTGGGATCTTCACACGGCCTCAACCACCTCTTAAAACACAACTTTTATAGATGTGAGGCACTTTCCTGCAAAGACGAGTGGGCATGTAGAAAAGAACTGAAAATCTCATAGTGACCTTTAAGTATTTGGACACTCGTGATATCCTTCTGCTGTGAAACATTCTGACCTGTCATAGTTTACACGTGTCTTAAATAACTATTATCATACACTGATCATTTCTGTATTATCTATTATTTATTTATTATATTACATATTTATTGGCTATATTTATGTATCTAGATTGCAAATACCATACATTGCATCAATCTTGTCTTTGTACAATGTCTTGTCTTTTTTGTGTTTTAATTTTAATTTAAATTTCAATTCTGTTTTTAATTTCATTTAATTTTTGTATTTCATGTTGTTACACTATGGACCCTGAGCTTTACAATTTTGTCTATCTGTATACTTGTATGTGGTTGAGGTGACAATAAAGTTCGCTTTGCCTTTGACTTTTGATTATATTTTGAGAACCATGCAGTTCTTAGAAGGCACTGTTAACTCGGAGTATTTAGTTTATTAATAACGTTATAATAGTTACGCTTGTCCATCCATCCATCCATTATCCAACCCGCTGAATCTGAACACAGGGTCACGGGGGTCTGCTGGAGCCAATCCCAGCCAACACAGGGCACAAGGCAGGAACCAATCCTGGGCAGGGTGCCAACCCACCGCAGGACACACCCACACACCAAGCACACACTAGGGCCAATTTAGAATCGCCAATCCACCTAACCTGCATGTCTTTGGATTGTGGGAGGAAACCCATGCAGATACGGGGAGAACATGCAAACTCCACGCAGGGAGGACCCAGGAAGCGAACCCGGGTCTCCTAACTTGTAATTTCATTAACTCTGTAAAACACTTCCCAATAGTGCCTTTTGTTACAATGTGGCCAACTTCAGTATTGCGACTTTGTGATTAATATTTCTCTAAGATTTTGCAAGTTTATGTTTCCTTTATGTGTAATTTGAGAACTAAGAATAGTTCTACCAGACCCCCGTGACCCCGTAGTTAGGATATTGTGGGCTGGATAATGGATGGATGGATGGAATAGTTGAACTTTAACTTTTTATTGTAGACCACACACACTTACTTATATGTACCGTACATCTATATCTGCATATTAAAGTTAGGATCTGAAATCTCCTTCCCAAGTGTTTTAATGGACACTCTGCTGCGAATGCCAACTATTCCTGCACAAGCAGCAGTTCTTTAGTTGTCTCTCCATTTCAATTGTATCTCAAAAGTCACTTTGGATAATGGCGTCGGCCAAATAAATGAATGTAAATGGCTGTGAAAAAATCCATTCACAATTTCAGCAACAAATGGTGTGAAAGATGCCTAATAAAACGAACAGTGATGGATTGCTAAGCTGTACGTTGCTTTCCGCCATTGTCCAAACATATCATTACTCATAAAGTCATGCACGAACTGAACAATACTATAGTGTACTTATTCTTTCTTAACTTTAGTGCTAATTTATCAGAGCAGTACAATTGTGATTATTAAAAAGTAGCAAAGTATTCATGCAACTGACTCACCTTGATGAGTTCCACTGGTGGGGTGCCATTTATTGAGATGTGGGAAGAACCTGTGGTGGGGCCCCGTGGCGGCCAAGTAGAGAAGTAAGATGGTGTTGAAGGGGAAGACGCTGACTGGAAGGTTCATGGGCTCAAACAGAGAGGTCAGACTACCATAAATAATGGTACTGAAACGAAAAAGATTTTGTTAGGCATCATTTCTGTCTACATAGAGCTCGTCGTTGTAAAAGGGAGTGTAGCTGCGTTTTCCCAAAATTACCAGTTCTGCAGCTTCAACTCAAAAAAAATGGGATTCAACAAAAGCCTGACACGTAGAAATGATTCCACAGACAAAATATCTTGGTTTTTGAAAGTTTAGTTAAGTTTTGAAGTAAAACAGTTCACACAAAAAGAAAAGATTAAAATAACAAAAAAGAAAAAGTTAATGTTAAGAAAAGTTCAATTCTAAGCTTAATCTTATTACATCTCAAATCGTTACTATTTACTTAACATTTCTGAACCATTTCAAAACGGTCAGAAAACTGTATGCTTATCCCATTTCTAAGCTTAAAATGGGTCTTTCAAATTCCTCTTTACTGGGACCTGTTCTAAACAAACTGAGCTTATTATCACGCTGTTATTCAGTTATAGTAAGAAGGTTCTATCTCTTGTTAACTATAGGGGGGAAAGACTATACCATAAGCTATGACTATGAAAGACATTAATATTCTATTCAAATTAAGCAAACATCAAAATGAGTTTAACTCAAAAACTTTAACTTTCTAAGATTGGCTCTTACAGGGAGGTTTAGATGACAGGACTGTAAAGTCTACCGATGACATCTGTACACGATGTCATGTGGATGTGCGAGTGTGAGTATTTCAGATGGAAAATGTATGACTAGCGGAGATCCAATCACAACTTGCCTTTTGAGTTTACAACAGGCGGGTCTCCCTTAAGCGCTCCTCCAGGTATCTCTGTCAGTCCCCAGGAAGACTGCGGCCCCATCATTTTTGATTTTTCATTAGTGTCCGTTTTCGCCTTTCATCCACACTGCACTAAGATTTTCAAGTCACAAAGACGGAGACTTTTAAAAAACGTTCTTTGAAAAGATCAGAGGGGCGTCTCAGTGAGGACGGGCGAAAACAAAGCAGACGTTACTCGCACTCTGGTTTGTTCTTCTTTGATTGGATCCTGCTCGTTACAATGACCCATTACCTTTATGGAAGAAAAACAAATCCCAACACAGCGGACATTGAGGCGTTGCTTTGCATGGCGTTTTCGTTTGGTTGCTTACCTGTATGCATGTTTCATTGGATTTTGCGCTGCATAATCGTGCAAAGGGCAAATAACTTCCCAATCCCATGACTGGCAGCCTTAACATCCCTTCAACGATCGCTGGTTTTGGGTAACACTGAGCATAAACTGAACGTTTTATACAAATTGTAATCAAGTGACTACTCGTACTGCACAACAGTCATATAGTTGCTCATGCATAGCTGGACAAGCGGGTGGTTGGGAAGGCACAAACAATACAGTCTGGGGATACGTAATCGATGTCATTTAGCATTATGTGTGTTTGTTTTGGACTCTCCCAGTTAACATTTTGTTACAAATGCGCATCGGAGGATCTCCTTACAAGGTATGTAAAAACCTGCCGGGACGAGAAGGGGCAGGCACCCTCGATAACACTGTCTTCTCCTTCTCTCCCCGCAGCACCAAAAAAACGCCCAGTGATGGGAACCTTTCCAGTTCCTCGACCATAAGAACCCCCGGCTGCCTGGAAGGAGGTGTCATTTTGGCAAGAGTGACCCGCCGGATGGAGCTCCTGAGCAAACTGACCCTAAACCGATGGCGACATCAGAAAATTATCTTGTGAAACAGTCGACTCAAATTCCTGACAGGACAGAAATTCTTCCGGTCGTGTGACACCCCAATCAGGCATTGCAACCTCCTCATACGGCACATGAAACGAAAGCCAATGAAACTGAAACCCAGGACGACTCAGAGAACCAGTCGGTGACTGCAAATCAGGCTCAAAATCGCACAGTGCACAGTGCCTGGTTTCAGACATTTCAGCTGTGTCTATGCTCAGTGTAGGTGGACGGCTACTGTAAGAGCCAATCCATCCATCCATTATCCAACCCGCTATATCGTGATGATCAAGTTTAATTGTTTTTATGTTCTCAGAGACTGCAGTAAGAAATTATAAAGCGCTGACAAAAAGTGGTTAAGTATTTCGATAATCAATTATTATGACTAAACCACCACATCATAGATTTGAGTTGTAATAAATCTGTAATACTGAGCCTATTATTATTATTAATAATAATTATTATTATTTGCCCCCTGCTTGCCAACCCCCAGGCCTGTGCTACGCGCTAACCTTTTTGCAGTTCTGCCACTCGCGTATGGGGATGTGGATGTACAGATTAAACAGATTTCTCTTTTCATGGGAATTGTTACATATGCATCATAGAACTATTTTACATTACAGCAAGTAATTAACCATAGTAAAAAATAGTAAAACATAATAATTTGAAAGTAAATTATGTTTCATGTTGCATTAGAGTTATCCATCCATCCATTATCCAACCCGCTATATTCTAGCTACAGGGTCACAGGGGTCTGCTAGAGCCAATCCCAGCCAACACAGGGCACAAGGCAGGAAACAAACCCTGGGCAGGGCGAACACACACCAAGCGGTGGCATAGCATGGGTGTCAGCTGCCCGGGGTGGAGGAAAATTTCGTTGCCCCCTTATTTAGGTATTTCAATTTAAAAGACTAAAATATACAGTAATTCTTTGCCGCCCCCACTACGCTACGCCACTGACACCAAGCACACACTAGGGACAATGTAGGATCGCCAATGCACCTAACCTGCATGTCTTTGGACTGTGGGAGGAAACCAATGCAGACATGGAGAGAACATGCAAACTCCACGCAGGGTGCACCTGGGAAGCAAACCCGGGTCTCCTAACTGCAAGGCAGCAGCACTACCCACTGTGCCACCGTGCTGCCCCTCCTAACTACAGGGTCACAGGGGTCTGCTAGAGCCAATCCCAGCAAACACAAGGCAGGAAACAAACCCCGAGCAGGGTGCCAGCCCACCGCAGGGCACACACACACACACCAAGCACACACTAGAGCCAATTTAGAAACGCCAATGCACCTAACCTGCATGTCTTTGGACTGTGGGAGGAAACCCATGCAGACACGGAGAGAACATGCAAACTCCACGCAGGGTGCACCTGGGAAGCAAACCCGGGTTATCTAACTGCAAGGCAGCAGCGCTACCCACTGCGCCACCGTGTTGCCCCTCCTAACTACAGGGTCACAGGGATCTGCTGGAGCCAATCCCAGCCAACACAGGGCACAAGGCAGGAAACAAACCCCGGGCAGGGCGCCAGCCCACCGCAGGGCACACACACACCAAGTTTAGGATTGCCAATCCACCTAACCGGCATGTCTTTGGACTGTGGGAGGAAAACCACGCAGACACGGGGAGAACATGCAAACTCCACGCAGGGAGGACCCTGGAAGCGAACCTGAGTCTCCTCACTGTGAGGCAGCAGCGTGAAGTTTTCAAAATGAATGAATAAATAAATAACTCCACAATGATGTTGACACTAAACTATTTATTTTTTCTTTATTTAACAGGCATTTGACCATGAGCAGGATTAAGAATGAACGCCAGTCAATGCGTCATGTCTCCATAGGAAACATTACTATTTTATCTTTGTTTCACAAAAGGGACCTGCTTTTTGTAAGCATGGAGACAGAAATAGAGTTATTGACAAGCAGATCAGATTTTATTTTGTGAACTCTATATATAAATATATCTTTTTTTAATTTAGCCTCCTATTGAAATGTGAAAATCAGGGTCACCTTGAATCTCAAGGCAGGAACGACTATTGCGTATTTCACTGAGCCCTCCATGAAAGCACGCTGGCCAAAGCCTTGAAGATTATGTACTGGAGTCAATCGGTGGTCTGCTTCATTTGAAGGTCTCATTCCCCTTCGTTCATTTCACTGTTGAGCTTCAAATGCGTCCTTACAAAATCCTTTTTACTTTAGAAAGCTCTAGTGCTGCCTTTTTATTTTGTTGTGTAGGGAGCTGTTTACTAATTAATGATCAGTTTTGTTCTCAGATAATGTCATGAAATTGCCCTTTAAATTTGTTTTGGATTGTGTGATGCACAACTCACTATAAAGCATTTGTTTGTTTTTGATTAAAGCAATACTGATGTCTAATGCACCTCTGCTGTGTTCACATGACCGAGATGAAGTGACTCAAATCCGACTTGTTTGCCTTAACGTGGAGTCCCCGTGGACTGTGATGTTTGCTGATGACATTGTGATCTGTAGTGATAGTAGGGAGCAGGTTGAAGAGACCCTGGAGAGGTGGAGATATGCTCTGGAGAGATGAGGAATGAAGGTCAGGAGGAACAAGACAGAATACATGTGTGTAAATGAGAGGGAGGTCAGAGGAATGGTGAGGAGGCAGGAGTAGAGTTGGAGAAGGTGGATGAGTTTAAATACTTGGGATCAACAGTAGAGAGCAATGGGGATTGTGGAAGAGAGAGTGCAGGCATGGTGGAATGGGCGGAGAAGAGTGTCAGGAGTAATTTGTGACAGACGGGTATCAGCAAGAGTTAAAGGGAAGATCTACAGGACGGTAGTGAGACCAGCTATGTTATATGGGCTGGAGACGGTGGCACTGACCAGAAAGCAGGAGACAGAGCTGGAGGTGGCAGAGTTAAAGATGGTAAGATTTGCATTTGGTGTGACGAGGATGGACAGGATTAGAAATGAGGACATTAGAGGGTCAGCTCAAGTTGGACGGTTGGGAGACAAAGTCAGAGAGGCGAGATTGTGTTGGTTTGGACATGTGTAGAGGAGAGATACTGGGTATATTGGGAGAAGGACGTTAAGGATAGAGCTGCCAGGGAAGAAGAAAAGAGGAAGGCCTAAGAGGAGGTTTATGGATGTGGTGAAAGAGGACATGCAGGTGATGGGTGTGACAGAGCAAGATGCAGAGGACATAAAGATATGGATGACGATGATCTGCTGTGGCAACCCCTAATGTGAGCAACCGAAAGAAGAAGAAGAACGTGACACAAATCTGATGTTTTCAAGGCTGAGTGGATACAGAAATCTGGTCTTTTCAAATCAAATTTGAAGCACTTTCATATGAGGTTCTAGATCAGATATGTATCTGATTCATGGCCGTGTGAAATGAATGAGAAAAGTCAGACCAGAATTCATGTGGTCATCATCCAGCACTGGCGTAACAACAATAGAGTAGAGCTACAGCTATGAGAACACTCTTGATCCCACCATTTCTAGCTCCTTTCTTGTATCCGCACATCTCTTGGTGCGGCAGTGACAGCAAAATGTACAAAACAGCTAACGCTAGTCATCTGTCTTTTCTCACTTTGTCAACTGTCACACACGTGCACATGGGAGGCAGCTAAAGGGTCTGAATGAGGGAAATTCCATGCCAGACCAGGGGGTGGTGGAGTGCACTAACTCTTTTTCTCAATTCTCTGCAGACCAGTTATGGGAAATCCCGCCTGGCCATAATGACGTCACTTCCGGTCTCAGCCCTACTGATGACATCACTTCCGGTTCTGATCTCAAGGATGACATCACTTCCTTCACTCTCCTTTAAAATTGCCATCTTTGTGCCAACAAGGTAGTTCAGTTGTGGACTCGAACCTGTACAATTCTGTAACAAAAAGTTGTCAGATATCAAAGTCGCCATGAAAAGGCAAGTCGTAGTCCACTGGCTGAGTGTCAAATGAAAGCTTATTAGGGTACAGAGAAAAAAAAAATAGGGACACAGTAGGAAAAAAGCACGAAATGTCAACTTTAATCTCGACATTTCAACTTTAATCACATAGTTTATTTTGTCATTAAAGTAGAACATCATAAACTTCATCTTAAAATCGCTTAATTTACTAGTTTCTCAAATCACATCGTAACTAAACTAGCACATTAAATGCTTTGTTTTGTATTTGATGTTCTTCGTGCTCTATGTGCGTGAATCACTACGTGCTTCTGTTCCTCCGACAGGACACAGAATTCATTACATTCGTGATATTACAGCTCTCTGAATAACTAAAATACTGAGATGTATACGTGATATCATTTTCATGATGAAAGGAGTTAAAGCACGTTATTAAACATGGGAACACGGGGGCGCAGTGATAATGACGAGCTGGCGCCCCATCCAGAGATTGTTCCTGCCTCACGTAAGATGCTTGCTGCGCCGTGCATGACCTTCAAAGAAATAATTTATTGCAGCAGTACTGTCTCTTTCAAACGTACTAAACCTCCAATTCCTGTCCTTCCTTTTCTTTCTCCAAGTACCCAATGACCACATAATCACCTCAGTAATAGACGTTAAGCCATCTAAGCTTAGAACACTGATTCTTCAAAACTTTTAAGGAACATTGAAATATCTTCGTAGTACGTGTTTAATTATTCTATCCGTCTATCCGTTCAGTGTTGCGCCAGTCTCAGCAAATATACAGCGCGAGGCAGGAACAATACGTGAACGGATGCTGTGGCACCGTGTCCTCACATGTTTAGTTATTAACAATACAGATTATTTAAATGATGTTAACATTTTACCTGTATAATGTAATAAACATATTTTGCTGCATTTCATCTTAAAAATGATATCGTCATCATATGTAAATACGCGCTTTATAAAGTGGCACAGGTTGTGCGATATTATAACTGTAGCGCAAGTGTACAGTGAGGTGATTGTACCAATAAGTACTAACAGTTCTACAAGGAGCACTTGATGGACTGATTGAGTGCGTTTAGAGTTCTTAAATTAAAAGTGCATAAATTTGGTCAACCCAACAGAGATATGACATCAATACTTAGTTGAGCCTCCTTTTGTAAATGTAACAGCCTCTAGACATCTCCTGTAGCCGTTGATGAGCGTCTGGATTCTGGATGGAGGTATTTTTGACCATTCTTCCATACAAAATCTCTCCAGATCAGTTCAATTTGATGGCTGTCGAGCCTGGACAGCCTGCTTCAAATCATCCCATAGATATTCAATGATATTCAAGTCAGGGGACTGTGATGGCCATTCCAGAACATTGTACTTCTCCCTCTGAATGAATGCCTTTGTAGATTTCTAACTGTGTTTTGGGTCATTGTCTTGTTGGAATATCCAACCCCTGCGTAACTTCAACATTGTGACTGATGCTTGAACATTATCCTGAAGAATGTGTTGATATTGGGTTGAATTCATCTGACCCTCGACTTTAACAAGGGCCCCAGTCCCTGAACTCGCCACACAGCCCCACAGCATGATGGGACCTCCACCAAATTTGACAGAAGGTAGCAGGTGTTTTTCTTGGAATGCAGTGTTCTTCTTCCGCCATGCAAAGTGCTTTTAGTTATGACCAAATAACTCAATTTTTGTCTCATCAGTCCAAAGCACTTTGTTAACAAATGAATCTGGCTTGTCTAAATGAGCATTGGCATACAACAAGCAACTCTGTTTGTGGCGTTAGTGCAGAAAGGGCTTCTTTCTCATCACCCTGACATACAGATTTCCTTTGTGCAAATTGCGTTGAATTGTACAGCGATGTAAAGATACACCATCTGCAGCAAGATGTTCTTGTAGGTCTTTGAAGGTGATCTGTGGGTTGTCTGTAACCATTCTCACAATCCTGCGCATATGCTGCTCCTGTATTTTTCTTGCAGGGTTTAACAGCAACTGTGCATGTGGCCTTCCATTTCCCGATTCCATTCCTTACAGTTGAAACTGACAGTTTAAACCCCCTAAACCATGAGACTGAACAATCTTTGTTTTCAGATCTTTTGAAAGTTGCTTTGAGGATCCCATGCTGTCTGTCACTCTTCAGAGGAGAGTCAAAGGGAAGCACAACTTGCAGTTGACCACCTTAAATACCTTCTCTCATGATTGGACTCACCTGTCTATGAAGTTCAAGGCTTAATGAGCTAATCCAACAAATTTGATGTTGTAAGTAATCAGCATTGAGCAGTTACAGGCATTCAAATCAGCAAAATTACAGGGGGACCCACAATTGATTTAATTTCATGCAACTAAATACTGCTTCACTAAAAATCTTTGTTCAGCAAACACCCCAGTACTCAGATGTTCCTAGGAAATGAAAGACATACCACTGTTATCTGTTTTGTTTAAAGTAGAGTAAATTATTATGCAGGCTGAGAGGGGTTCCCAAACATTTTCATATAACTGTAGTTTTCGATTTAGAGCAGTAGTTCTCAACCTGTGGGTCGGGCCCCCCTAGCGGGTCGTGAAGTAACAGTTAAATATGAAAAAAACCAAAAATATGAAACCAAAACAAATTAACTTAAACTACATTCTGATACTAGAACAATAAATATAGAGTTAGATAAATGTCGATAAAAGTTAAGTAGGTATAATAAAATATGCATCTACATTTCAAAAAAATCTTACGGGGGGGGCGCGATTAAAACTGTTATGAAAACTCGGGTCACAAATACTTAAAAGATTGAGAAACGCTGATTTAAAAGGGGGCTGAAAATGAAGGTCACTTGTGGGGCTCCGGGATTAGAGGCCCTGAAGCTAAAGCCTTACCTTCACAGCAGATCTTCCCATGAATACCCCACTTCCCAGTTATTCAGCATTCACAACAAGGAGTACCAGCAGTTGTTTTTATCCACTTCAGGCACTGGGTAGAGTAGTTATTACCAGACAACCTCTATAATTTTAGTCCTGGCCAAATCTGTCAAATGGAAGTCTAAATTTCAGAGCAGTGTTAGCTAATAGACTCAAGGACCTGGAAGAGCTGTGATCAATTGAAACAGGGAAAAAAACTGGAGTGTGAATGTTGGGGAGAGAACTGAGAGAGCTTCTTTTATTGCTTTTGCTATGTGCTGTAACAGAAATGCTATGGCTGGGCTCCTGGTTGCAGTTGTTTAATGCAGATTTCATCTGAGGCAGAGCTTGAATGAAGCTTCAAACTACTGTCACACACGCACGACTCGGAGGCAGTCGGCAAGTCCTAAGGTAAGTAAAAGATCGTGGGACGAAGGGTTACTGAAATGTACTAACACTTCTCTCTGTCTCTTCTCAGCCGCAAAGAAGAAAAATAAACACTACGTACCCGCTCCAGCACTCAAAATGGCCGTTCCACCACTTCCGCTTCCATCATTCTGTAGATGACATCACTTCTGGTCCCGCTGTGATGACATCACATCATGCTCTTTCATTTCCTGCAGCCATTTTTTGCTTTGTATAAATAATCGTCCATCCCTGATCATTTTGTCAAATGTTTATTTTGAACCTCTTTTTGTTTAAAATTATTTGACCTGTCCATTGGACATTGTAAGGGGCGATTCCCCAAAACGAGTGGAGTCGTCTTATTTTATGACGCAACTCTCTGAAGTCGTCTAAGACTCTACACTTGGCAGGGGTGTTTGTAAAAGACTTGGATCAGCATCACTATCTGGAGGACCCTGCAACCATTAAAGACCCCGAATGGCGTCATGTAATTCATCAAGCAACAGCTCACTCGCACAATAACTGCCTTGTTATTTGATGAGACAGACAAAAGGAACTGAAGAAAGGAAAGGCAAAGAGAGGAGACTTCTACACAGCCACTCCCGCTCACTACAATCTCAAGGCCTCTGGTTCAAGGATTGAAATCATCTGCCAAACAAAAACAACGGTCCCGC
Source organism: Polypterus senegalus (assembly GCF_016835505.1). Classification (NCBI taxonomy): domain Eukaryota; kingdom Metazoa; phylum Chordata; class Cladistia; order Polypteriformes; family Polypteridae; genus Polypterus; species Polypterus senegalus. The sequence continues at coordinate 221,254,979 of NC_053157.1, forward strand.
TACTACGATTTCTCCTTTCATACTTCATTTTCATATTATTTACATATCACCACCACACAGTAAAATGACGGAAAATGCATATGACTTTGACATTCGCCTACACTTGGCATGTGAACATTGGCGGAAAACAGGAAAAGGAAGTGTCCTCTATGGTAGACATTTAGATCCTTTAAAGTATGGTAACACCCCAGGTCACTGAATTTATTGCATAACTGTAGCGACTGCTATGTTATTTGCCTTTTGAACATGTATGCTACATTCAAGCTGCACAAAACACATTTAGGTGCATACAGGTAAGCAAGAAAACAAGGGCAAGGGAAAGCAACTCTTCTGTGTCGGCCATGTTGGAATCTGAGGATGACCAATCATGGAACGAGTCATTGCAATGATCAGGATCCAATCAGGAAAGGGTTATGTAATAAGAAGTAATACATTCAGAATTTCATTATTACAGTCTACATTTTCAAAATTCTTCATCTTCATCCATCCACACAGCAATGCAGAGCCGGGGTAGTGTGGACAAAATGCGACAAAGGAGACTAATGTCTGTGTTTTTTAAATTAAAACAGTAGGGTGGATGTCATGCAATGTCATTCTCATTTTGAGTGGTCACTGATGGTGAACAGCAGTGCAGATGCATGTGCACTAAACAAACTTGAAGTCTTTCTAATATCTAGAATGGAGGAAGCTTAGTAGCCTCTCAGCGTACTCCTCGCTTATCTCCATTAAACTCCTCAATTGTCCCTTAAAACTTATGGAATGGAAGTGACCTTAATGCGTCTTATGAGATGTGTAATGTAGCTAAGGTGGCTTTCATTGACTTTGTATCTTCATCCCTACCAATCCAATGCACATTGTCATTTTTATTCTGTGTTCTTGTAATTACAGGATCTTAGGAATTTAGCAGGACTTTTTACTACCGGAAACACAGCTGGAAACCTAAAAAAAGTATGGATGCCTGCCTTATTCAGCTTATTCCCTTCACACAATGTCAGAGTGCTGATACAAACATAAGTTTTCAAAATTGCACAATGAAGGCCCATACGCACGGAAATCACAATACAAAAGAATGTAGCATACCATGAGACCGCAGCAAGGCAGCATGGGATTAGCAGCCACCAGAACCAGTCTCCTTTGGCACTGAACAGTGCCATCAAGAGTGCCACCAAAAATACATTGCTTCCATGCAGACCCTGGGAATACAACTCAGCTTGAAAGACAGGACGGGAATGGTCTGACACGTTCCCCAATACTATCCCCAGCTTTGTCCAGGTCAACAAACCTCTCCTGACCAGTGATGATGGCAGTAAGTGTTGAAGATAGCAGTCCAACACTGGGTGCAAGGGTTAACCAGGGACTGAACAGGACCAAAGCTCCCAAGATCAGCGCTCCGCTCATCGGGTTATTGGCCATTATCACCTGGGACACTTCTCGCAGGTTCCATTCTAGGAGTTGGACCACAAAAGGTTTGTCTGCAGAGATACATAAGTAATATGATAGTTATAATTGTTACTAAGCCCACCTATTCTGTATCTCTTCTCGGTACTCAATTGTGGCACTTGATGCCATTACCCTACTGCCAAGTTATTTTGCCTGCCAAAGTTAAAGTCATCTCTGATGGAGGATTGCAGGAATCATTGGGTAGAGGAGTCCTTTCATCGGATTGGCTCAGCTATGGAATGGCCAATAGGGGGGAGGCAGATTGATGACCGAGGTCTCCAGGACTCTGAACAAATCCAAATCCTATTATGTGATATCATCTACTGGTAAATTCTGCTCTGTACTTGTAATATTTCTGTTGCACTATTATATTGTGTTGAGGACTACTTGTGTTCTGTTCTGTGTATTGTATTGTATTGGCCCCCTTTTTTGACATCCACTGCATGCCCAACCTACCTGGAAAGGGATCTTCCTTTGAACCTTTTTTTCCCTACTATGTTTTTTTGGGGAGTTTTTCTGGTCTTCTTAGAGAGTCAAGGCTGGGGGCTGTCAAAAGGTCAGGGTCTGGTAAAGCCCATTGCGGCACTCCTTGCATGATTTTGGGCTATGCAAAAATAAATTGTATTGTATTGTATTGTAGGCTTTCCCTTAAAGATAGGGTGAGAAGCTCAGTCATCCGACAGGAGCTCAGAGTAGAGCCGCTGCTCCTCCGCATCGAGAGGAATCAGATGAGGTGGCTCGGGCATCTGATCAGGATGCCTCCTGGACACCTCCCTGGTGAGGTGTTCCGGGCACGTCCAACCGGGAGGAGGCCCCGGGGAAGACCCAGGACACGCTGGAGGGACTACGTCTCCCGGCTGGCCTGGGAACGCCTTAGGATTCCCCCGGAAGAGCTAGTAGAAATGGCCGGGGAGAGAGAAGTCTGGGCATCTCTGCTCAAGCTGTTGCCCTCGCGACCCGATCTTGGATAAGCGGAAGAAGATGAATGGAGGGATGGATGGATTGTATACAAGTCTAAGTCTAGAAGTCTCTTACTGTGTTCTGCATTCCTGGACACTACATTATTTCTATAATTATGAGCGGAGTATATAATGATGGACTGTGAGTTACAAGAAATTAGATAGATAGAACATACACTATAGGGAGAGACTGTCAGATAAGGCACTATATGATAGATAGATAGATAGATAGATAGATAGATAGATAGATAGATAGATAGATAGATAGATAGATAGATAGATAGATAGATAGATAGATAGATAGATAGATAGATAGATAGATAGATAGATGAAACATCTTAGAATCCTAGTTGGCAAATCCCCAGGCAGAAATGCAGGACAAGAAATGACCATCTATCTGTCACAGCCAGGTGTTACATGGGCGACCCCTTGGCCTGGTCCATAACAATGAGCATCCTCCGTGCGGGGTCACACCCAGGGGGAATTGCACCACATGGCCGTAGTGCCGTAACTGACACTCCCTCACAATACAGGTAATGTGCCTCATTCAGGACTCCATGAGCAACACAAAGTCAAACCAGTGGTACTCAAGGATTCTCCGAAGAGACACAGTACCAATGGAGTCCAGTCTTCGTCTCAGGTCAGTGGATAGCGTCCATGTCTAGCAACCATATAGCAAGACAGAAAGCACCAGGACTCTAAAGACTTGGACCTTCATTCTTTTGCAGAGAAATCGGGAGTGCCACACACCTCTTTCCAGCAACCTCATGATCCCCCCCAAGCTCTCCCAATCCATCTACTGACTTCATATGAAGACATGAATGTCACTGCCAAGGTAAGTAAACCTCTCAACAAGGTCGACACTCTCTCCGTATACAGACACAATGCTGATGGCCGTGCCCAAGAGGTCATTAAAGACCTGGATGTTGTTTTTTATCAGGACACTCACAAGCTCAGACACTCAGACTCCTCATTCTCTCAAGAGCCCTGATCAGAGCCTCCATTGACTCTGTGAAGATCACAGCATCGTCAGCAAAGTCAAGACCCGTGAATCTCACTTTACAGACAGATGCCCCACAGTCGCTGGACCCCACGACTCTGCCCAACACCCAGTCCATGCAAGCACTGAAGAGAGTAGGAGCAAAAACACACCGCTGACGAACCCCAGAATCAACTGGTATAGAGAAGATGGCAGCTGTACCATCATGCCACACTACATGCGTATGCCCTAACAAATGTCATCATTGGCAGTAAGATGGTAAAACAAAAAGAAACGAAAACAGAAACTTTGCTTACACCTTGTCACCTTGGTCTTTCTTCTTCTGCTGATAAATGGAAGTGATGGCTTTTCTTAGAAGAGACCTCCCTACCTGGCATTTCATCAGTTAGGGAGCTGGGGTGCAATGCTGGTTGAAAGAACTCCTGCCATGGAGATCGCTAAATCAGGGTGTGAAAATGGCTTATTCATAAACGAAACACACAGCAAAATGAATACCTATTGTATTTCTGAATATACACGAGCGACATTACCCGAGGCTAAATGCTAAATGTTGGACCAACAGCTGGAGGCTTCAGGATCACAGAATGAAGTTCTTGAGGCTTCACACACACACAGAAACCAGTGTCTGAGGTTACACTCATTTTAAAATATTCTTATGAACGTGTGCAGACTTACATCACCCCTAAAACTCTACACTTATATACAGTAAGAAGCTTGGGAAATGAATGAATAGATAACACAATAGCAGTAAATATTACATGACAAAATCTGCGTACATAAACGCACCCAAATCAAAGGTGTCAAAATAAAAGAATCATGCAGCATTAAGTCCTACTAACATTAGGACTGAGATATGGCCAGTTGCTCCCAGAATTCACTTCTGATTGACACCTGTGCCTGGAAAACATTTTCTAAGTCTAAATAAGCAAGGAGCCCACTGCCTGAGACAAAGTGAACACAGGAGCTGGTGCTCGAGGATTGAAGTTAATGGCAAATGCCTCTAAACTAAGATATTAGTGTCTATTACGCTAGCTGAGCTCCTTGTCATTTAAGACCTCGAGAAGGTACAGGATGTCCCCAATGCAGTTAGAAAGGGGACTTTACATCAAAGCAAAAGCACTATTTCTTACCCTCCAGGTATTTTTTGAAGTCTGCCATGTCTCCCGTGAAGTAACGTGCCAGCTGAAGAAGTTGCCCGACCATTGCACCACAGCTCGAGTCTGAAGTACTCATGTCAAACAGCTGATTCATATTTAGACCACTTGAAAAGCAGGCGAGTAAGATTAGTCATTAAAGTGACCTGAACTCTTCAGGATCTTTGAAATCTGCAGATCTTCTTCAGAGAGACGGACACAAGCTACTCTGTGCTGCCATCTGGTGGTGACTGACTTTAAAGTTATCTCGACTTTCTTGAAAATTTGATTAGAAAAGTGCACAATGCCGGGGGAAACCCCTTTCCTGTTCTCTGTGAGTAAGATGACCTGGATCTTTCTCCGACTGGTCAGATTTCAGTGTTTATAACAACTCCTTCCAAATGGAACAAACTCTCTCAATCTTTTCACTTTAATGGACTTTTAATATTGACCTGGGATGGACCTGATATCTCTCACATCGGGATATTCTCATTATCATTAACTGGACATGAGTATTTGTAACTTCTTAACACTTTGTTATGGAGTGATTAATCTAGGACCACTTCCAATGAGCCGAACACCTTGAAGATTAAGGGTTTCTGCACACCCATACAGCTTTTTGTGATAAACTCACATATACTGTACACTCAAATTCTTAGGAACACCATACTAATACTGGATTGAACGTCCCTTTGCTCTCAGAACAACCTCAGTTCTTCATGGCATGGATTCCACAAGATGTTAGAACACATTCCTTTCACATTGCATGGTCCATGTCGACAGGATTGCACCATACAATTTCTGCAGATATGTCACCTGAACCTTCATACTGGAAATCTCACATTCTAGCACATCCTAAAGGATTCAGAACCATAGAACAATGAACTTATGGTCATGCTCATGAAAGCAGTTTGAGATGAGTTCCGCTTTGTGACATGGTGAATTATCATGCTGGAAGTAGCCATTAGAAGATGTGAAAATTGTGGAAATGAAAGGATGCGTGTGGTCAACAACAATACTTGAATAGACCATGACGTTCAAGCAAGGATTGATTGGTATTAATGGACCCAAGGAGTGCCAAGAAAACATTCCCCAGACCATCACACCATCACCAACACCCTGGTCTGTTGACACCAGGCAGGTTGTGTGCATGGATTTCTGTTGCTGGCACCCAATTCTGACCCTACCCTCTGTGAAGGTTTAGTAGACCAGACTATGTTTTTGTAGTCTTGAACTGTCCAGTTTTGGTGAAGCTGTGCTCACTGCAGCCTCAGCTTTTTTGTTCTTGGCTGACTGGAGTGGAACCAGACATGGTCTTCTGCTGTTGTAGCACATCCACCTCAAGGGTCAATGTGCATTCTGAGATGCTTTTCTGCTCATCACAGCTGCACAGAGTGGTTACTGTAGCCTTACTGTGAGCTCAGACCAGTTTAGCCATACTGCTCTGACCTCTCTTATCTACAAGACATCCACAGAACTGTTGCACACTGGATGTTTTTTGTTTTTCACACCAAACTATAGAGAATGATGAGTGTGAAAATTCCAGGAGCTCTTAATCTGCATGATGGTATGCATTGTGTTGTTGCCACATGATTGGCTGATTAGATAATTGTATATTTAGGCAGGTGGACAGGTGGACAGTAAGTGTATACACATCACTGCTATATTATAGCCAGGCTATATGTTCAAGCTTTCAGGTGGAATGGTGAGGATGCAGGGAGTAGAGTTGGCGAAGGTGGATGAGTTTAAATACAACAGATCAACAGTAAAGAGTAATGGGGATTGTGGAAGAGAGGTGAAGAAGAGAGTGCAAGCAGCGTGGAGTGGGTAGAGAAGAGTGTCAGGAGGTATTTGTGACAGACAGGTATCAGCAGGAGTGACAGGGAAGATCTACAGGACAGTAGTGAGACCAGCTATGTTATATGGGTTGGAGACGGTGGCCTGACCATAAAGCAGGAGACAGAGCTGGAGGTGGCAAAGTTGAAGATGCTAAGATTTGCATTGGGTGTGATGAGGATGGACAGGATTAGAAATGAGGACATTAGAGAGTCAGCTCAAGTTGGACGGTTTGGAGACAAAGTCAGAGAGGCGAGATTGCGTTGGTTTGGACATGTGCAGAGGAGAGATGCTGAATATATTGAGAAAAGAATGTTAAAGATAGAGCTGCCAGGAAAGAGAAAAAGAGAAAGGCCTAAGAGAAGGTTTTTGGATGTGGTGAGAGAGGACATGCAGATGATGGGTGTGACAGAGCAAGATGCAGAGGACAGAAAGATATGGAAGAAGATGATAGATAGATAGATAGATAGATAGATAGATAGATAGATAGATAGATAGATAGATAGATAGATAGATAGATAGATAGATAGATAGGAAGGACACTATATAATAGATAGACAGATAGATAGATAGATAGATAGATAGATAGATAGATAGATAGATAGATAGATAGATAGATAGATACTTTATTAATCCCAAGGGGAAATTCACATCCGCTGTGGCGACCCCTAAAGGGAGCAGCCAAAAGAAGAAGAAGATCTTTTGTGCATTCTTCTGACTGGAGAATATTTTTGCCTTTCCATCATACATTGACCATTTTGTATGTTGGTTATTTCCTGTATGTGTTACAAGTTACTTTCTTTGTTATCTTCCATATCTTCTTTATGTTGAGTCTAAGGGGACCGGGCCCCTTTAATGCTGCAGCTGTCAGACCCCTCCTGGCAGTATGTAGCCTCAGTGTTAGCGCTGTGGTATTAATGAAAGCCTCTTTGTTTGTCTTTTCTAGGTTTTGTCTATTGTCAGTGCTCTTCTAGGTACTGAATTTTGGCTCCTCCTTTTGATTAGAATTATTGAATTTTGGACTTGTTTGCTTTAAGACTTGCCTTTTAGGCATAAATGTGGCTTTTTTTTTTTGTTGTTATTGAAACCTCTGCAATCAATATCACTTAATATTTGCATTTTTTTTCTTCTCCACATTCATGGTGGGACTCTTCTTTCTGCCTTGAAGAGGATGGGTGGATTTTCAGAAATTTTGATTTGAAATGTAGTTGTCCTCATTTGCCTTCAGAGGGAGTCAGTTTAGAAATTAGCCCATCTGAGACCCTTGTACACTGGTCAAATAAAATTAAGAGATACACTTAAATTACCCATCAGATCAAGTGGAAGATCTTTACTGAGTAATACTGTGTAATTCGTCGAGAACAAAATGATGTAACAACGGTCAATGGTAGCTAAAATCACCAACCCATTGAGGGCAGATTCAACATCACATCGAATATCAAAGTCAAACATTAAAATCACAGGCTAATCCAACTTTCTGTGAATACGCTTCAGTAGTGCCTGTATGCTCTCATGACAATGTCAGGGCGTAGTCCTGATGAGGCATTGGATGGTGTCCTGGGGGATCTCCTCCCAGACCTGAATCAGGGCATCAATGAGCTCCTGGACTGTCTATGGCACTACTTGGCGGTGTCAGATGCACCGACGCGTAATGTTCCAGAGATTCTCAATTGGATTCAGGCCTGGGGTACATGCAGGGCAGTCAATACGTCAATGCCTTCATCATCCAAGAACTGTGTAAACACTCTGGCCACATGAGGCCGGGCATTGTCCTGCACCAGGAGGAACCCAAGGGCCCATTGCACCAGTGTAAGGTCTGACGATGATTCTGAGGATTTCATCCCGGTACCAAACAGGAGTCAGGGTACCGATGCCTAGCACAGAGAGGTCTCTGCCTTCCCAGACCATCACTGACCCACCACCAAACCAGTCATACTGGATGATGTTGCAGGCTGCATAATGTTCTCCACGGGGTCTTCAGGCTCTATCACTTTTTTCACATGTGCTCAATGTAAACCCACTCTTATCTGTGAAGAGAATGGGGTGTCAATGGTGGAGCTACCAATTATGAATTGTGTTGAAAATGCCAATCAAGCTTCACAGTGTTGTGCTCTGAGTACAGGTCCAACTAGACAATGTTGGGCCCTCATGCAACCGTCATGGAGTCTATTTATGACAGTTTGGTCAAAAACATGCACACCAGTAGCCATTCAATCATTTTGTAGGGGTCTAGCAGTGTTTTTCCTGTTCCTTTTTACACAAAGGAGCAGATACCAGTCCTGCTGCTGGGTGATGCCCATCTATGGCTCTGTCCAGCTCTACCCATGTAACGGCCCATCTGGTTTCTCCTTCATGCTGGTGAGACTGTGCTGGGAGACACAGCAAACGTTCTTGAGATGACCATCGTGGAGGAGCTGGACTACCTGTGCAACATGAATCGACTGCAGGTACCATCTCATGCTACCAGTAGTGACAGGGCACTAGCAAAATGGAAAACTAGAGAGGAATCAGTCAGGAAGGATGAGCAGAGAGCAACTGTCTGTGTTGATCACCTACAAAGCCATTCCATTTTTGGGGGTTGACTTGCTGTTGCCTCTCCAGTGCACTTGTTGTCTCCTTCATTCAAGTTGATTCACAGTCGCTTGTACTTCCTAACTGGACAAGTTGATATCCCTGAAGCTTAACTGACTTGGTGTCAGACTGGGATGATTAAGTGTTCCCAATATTTTTTTGAGCGGTATGCATACATTGACCAGCCACAACACTGAAACCACCTGTCTAATATTGTGTAGGTCCCCCTAGCCCCACCAAAGCATCTCTGACCCATCAAGGCATGGACTCTACAAGACCCGTAAAGGTATTCTGTGGTATCTGGCACCAAGACTTTAGAAGTAGAACCTCTGAGTATATGAGATGGGGACTTCATGGTTTGGACTTGTTTTTTCAGCACTTCAATGTGATGTTTGATTAGAGTGAGAGTTGGAGATGTTGGAGGCCAAATCAACACCTTGATCTCTTTCTAATGTTCCTCAAACCATTTATGAACAGTTTTTGAAATGTGACAGGGTGCCCTATCCTCACTGCCACCAGGGAGTACCTTGCCATAAAGGGGTGTAAATGGTCTGCAACAATCTTTAGGTGGGAGGTAGGAGTCAAAGTAACATCCACATGAATGCCAGGACCCAAGGTTTCCTAGTAAAATGTTGCCAAGAGCATCACACTGCCCTCTGCCGGCTTGCTTTCTTTCCCATAGTACATTCTGCTGCCATCCAATCCTCAGGTAAACAACATGTACACACCCAGACATCCACATAATCTAAAAGGAAATGTGATTCATCAGACCAGGCCACCTTCTTCTATTTCTCCAGGTTCCAGTTCTGACGCTCTTGTGCCGATTGTAGGTGCTTTTGGCGGTGGACAGGGGTCAGCATGGACCCTCTGCCTGGTCTGTGGCTACACAGAAAGCTGCAATGCATTGTGCTTCCTGGTACCTTCCTCTCCTGGACAGCCTTAGGTTTTTCACCAATATGTGCTACAGCAGCTCTTCGGAGGGATCAGACTACATGTGCTCACCTTCACTCCCCACAGGCATCAATGAGCCTTGCCAGTTCACCAATTGTCTTTACTTGGACCACTTTTTATAGATACTAACCACTGCATACTTTGAACATCCTACAGTTGCTGCCATTTTGGAGATGCTCTGTCCCAGTCATCTGGCTATAACAATCTGTCTCTTGTCAAAGCCACTCAGATCCTTATGCTTGACCATATTTCCTGCTTCTAGCACTTCACCTTCAAGAAGTGACTGTTCACTTGTGCCTGATATATCCCACTCCTTGACAGGTGCCATTGTAACAAGATAATCATTGTTCTTCACTTCACCTGCCAGTGGTTTGAATGTTGTGGCTGATAAGCATATGTGTTGTGATGAACGAGACGCATGGGCAAGCCTCCCAGCCGGGAAGGAGTATGGACCAACCCTATGCCACTCCATGAACCAGGGCAAAAAACATCCTATCACACCCAGAAGATAGGCAGAGGATACTTTTAGTTGTGCTAATTCTGTTAGGACTCCATTTTCCAGCAGACCTGAACTCACAGTTAGGTTCGCTTGCCGGGTCCTCCCTGATGTCTGAAATGGGCTCAGGGGCTGCTGGGTACAAGAAGGGCCAGCGGGAAACTTGAAAAGGGGCCGGCGAAGCAGTAAGGAAAAGGTCTGTGCTTCTGCGTAACGTCCAACATAACCCCTTTAAAATCAGATTGTTTCTCGTGAGGATGACTGGACTGTCTAGTGTCGGCCTATCGTGTGAATAGTGGAGGATTAGTCAAGTCGTGTGTCTTCGGAGGGAGCGCTCCCGCAAATCTCAACCCTCACTGCTCAGGACTACCGGTAGGACTGTTCAATTAATTTCTTACGGTAGCTTACGGTGTTTATTGTCGGGATTGATTGTTGTGCGTAATATTTGTATTCCTGAAAGGGAAGGGGAGGGTTGTCTAATTTTTGTTGTTTATATTTGATTTTCACTTTATATATTTCACACATTTGTTTGATTAGTGTCTCTGTCTGAGAGTATGTGTGTGAGTCAGGCAACGGCTGGGTGCGTACTTGAAATCCCCACCAAAAAAAACAAATAAATCACCGTTCTATTAATGGTATGTATCTGAGCGGAACCAGGCCGCTATGTGCCGATGCCAGAATGGATACACTGGCATCCTTGGCCAGGAGGGCCTTATAATGGAAAGACTGGGGAGGACAATTGATTTGGTACATTTTCTCCCCCAGGACATTAGGTGGCAATCTCCCTGGCTTAAAGTTACCACATGGACTCCTGCAGGGCAGGCCAGAACCTGTAATGCCTTGATGCAGCCCTGTGGTGTTCTATGGGGGCTACCAGGGGGAGCTGAAGGGGCTCACAATCCAAATATAGGACTTCCGATTGACCCAGTAGTGCTTCCATTGGGCTATGCCCTAGCACTGGAAGCACTTCCAGATCTAAAACTAAAGAGGCCACCCAACCTCATCCAGGAGAGTCGGAATTGGGTGGGAGTGGACAAAGCTCACCAGAGAAGAAAGAAACTGAGGAGAACTGTGCAGGGTGTGTTATTGGAACCTTTATTAGAATGGGACTTGTGTCTGGATTTGAGACTCTCTGGCGCCCCCTGGTATTTATGTGTATTTATGTTTTCTATAATTGCCTCACAGTGGTGCAGTGGGTAGCGCTACTGCCTCGCAGTTAGGAGACCCGGGTTCGTTCCCGGGTCCTCCCTGCATGGAGTTTGCATGTTCCCCCCGTGTCTGCTTGGGTTTCGATAGATAGATACTTTATTAATCCCAAGGGGAAATTCACATAAACCAGCAGCAGCATACTGATACAAAAAACAATATTAAATTAAATAGTAATAAAAATGCAGGTAAAAACTCTTGCACAGGGCATCAGTATTGGCAGTCCAGTCCAATTTGTCATCCAGCTGCACTCCCAGATATTTATAGGTCTGCACCCTCTGCATACAGTCACCTCTGATGATCACGGGGTCCATGAGGGGCCTGGGCCTCTCCACTGCCAGTTCCTTGGTCTTGCTGGTGTTCAGGTGTAGGTGGTTAGAGTCATACCATTTAACAAAGTCCTTGATTAGTTTCCTATACTCCTCCTCCTGCCCACTCCTGATGCAGCCCACGATTGCAGTGTCGTTAGTGAACTTTTGCACGTGGCAGGACTCCGAGTTGTATTGGAAGTCCGATGTATACAGGCTGAACAGGACCGGAGAAAGTACAGTCCCCGGCGGCGCTCCTGTGTTGCTGACCACAATGTCAGACCTGCAGTTCCCGAGACGCACATACTGAGGTCTGTCTGTAAGATAGTCCACAATCCATGCCACCAGGTGTGAATCTACTCCCATCTCTGTCAGCTTGTCCCTAAGGAGCAGAGGTTGGATGGTGCTGAAGGCGCTAGAGAAGTCCAGAAACATAATTCTAACAGCCCCACTGCCTCTGTCCAAGTTTCCTCCGGGTACTCCGGTTTTCTCCCACAGTCCAAAGACACGCAGGTTAGATGCATTGGTGATCCTAAATTGTCCCTAGTGTCTGCTTGGTGTGTGTGCCCTGCGGTGAGCTGGCACCCTGCCCTGGTTTTGTTTCCTGCCTTGCGTCCTGTGTTGGCTGGGATTGGCTCCAGCAGACCCTCGTGACCCTGTAGGATATAGTGGGTTGGATAATAGATGGATGGATGTTTTCTAGATATTGCACTGCTTTCCTCTGTTTATGTTTCAGCATTTTATTTTTTTGTTGCATGACATTTAATTGTATTGGTATAATTTATCAATATCTGTAATTACTGCACTAGGTTCTTCTGTGGAAGTGCATCCATCCAACCATTATCCAACCTGCTATATCATAACTACAGGGTCACAGTGGTCTACTGGAGCCAATCCCAGCCAACACAGGACACAAACCTCAGGCAGGGTGCCAGCTCACCGCAGGGCACACACACACACGCACACTCAAGGGACAATTTCGGATCTCCAATGCACCTAACCTGCATGTCTTTGGACTGTAGGAAAAAAACGGAGTATCCGGAGGAAACCCACGCAGACACAGGGAGAACGTGCAAACTCCATGCAGCGAGGACCCGGGAAGCGAACCCGGGTCTCCTAACTGCAAGGCAGCATCGCTACCCACTGCGCCACCATGCCGCCCTGTGGAAGTTTACTTAGTAAGTATTTGAAAGTATTTGAAAGTAATGTACTAAGGGATAATAGGCAAAAAACAAAAGTGAAAACCTTATTTTATAAGTGATTAAAGCAGTTCCCTGCTGTGATAGTTCACCAACAGATTCGGAAGGATATTTACTGTTGGCAGCCCAAAGACACCAAATCGATGATACGCTGCACTTAAAAATATTGATCGTCTTAGACGGACTCTCAAGTTTCTCTCTAATGCACTGCTGTGACAAGAGACTGAAGGCAACCGAAAAAATCTTTGATGCTCTGCACTGGTATTTTGACAGTGGGACCTCTAGGGGGCATTCATTCATTCATTCATTCATTCATTCATTCATTCTTTCTTTCTTTCTTTCTTTCTTTCTTTCTTTCTCCACAACTCCCAGGTAAGCTTTACCCTTCTTTTACCTGAGTCCAAATCTCCTGGTTAACTCTTTTAGGGCTAATTATTTTTTTTCATTTCTCCCAGGACTGAATATTTTTTCAAAAAAAACTTTCAAAGGAAGCACACAAAGCAATGGTTTCACACACACAGAAAATCAACATAAAATATTTATTTATAACACATTTCACTGTGTTTAATGTTCCATACCGTACATAGATTCACCTACAGTACTTATTGCATACCTGCTTGTCTTATCACTCATAAGCTGAAAGGCACTTTCTGGGAAATTAAACAGCTACCTGTCTTTATTTTCAATTTCTAGACCGCTTGCGTCAAAATCCAAGTTTGCTAAGTCAGAGACCGAAATGAAAAAAACAAAAATGAAAAAATAATATGCAGAACATTTTGCTTTGCACATTCACTTCGCTCTCTCACCCAGTGTCGATGCTATTCCAGATGTTGTTTCCTCTACGCTACTCACGCACATGCAGGGATTCAACGTCGAGCCAACAAGTCTAAAAGTCCTCCTGGCAAAGAGGGTCTACCTATACTGTAACAGTGAGTTCTGTCAATGTTTACAGCTGATTATCGCACTCTGCCCCTGACATCTGCCCTTAACCCCTGCTGTTGACAAATGTCGACATCCGCCCTAAAAGAGTTAAGGTTGAGCCCCTCTTACATTGTGCTTCTGGTGCTAGGACATAACCCATATGTCAGGCAGAAGCTCCCCAACAGACCCCAACAAGAGACTACAATTCCCAGTATGCCTTGTGGGTGTCTGTGTCACAGGTGTCTACAATAGTAAGTTTGGAGCTTCTACATCATCAGTGTTCAGTGTGTTACTGCGAGAGGCGGTGAGCATGCTGTTATTCTCTGTATAGTAGAGTTAATTAAATTATTTTAAATTTCTTGAGTTACATTTTTTTGTGTGTGACAGTAATTGCAATATGATCTTTGTAGTTATTTTAATTTTTAATTTTGGTTATGTTAATGTGAGCGTTCAAAGGCCTTTCCATATGCTTTTTTCATTAATAGGAGGAATTGCAGCGCTGTAACAGTCATTTCTTTTTATGTTCTCTCTTTTAACATTTCAGGTATGTCATTTATTTTTTCTTACTTTTGTATACTAAGCGGTTCATGATTATATATTCTGTAATTTAGCAGCACAGTCCCAGTGTTTGTTGTGTTACTTGAGAAGATGAGTCCTGTAAGTGTCATTTCTTTTTTGGGCTCTCTGTTTTAACATTTCAGGTCAGTCTGTTAATCAAAAAAGATATAAAGGAGTCCACTGTGGTTGCATTACTCCTTTGTGGAGGTTTGTACAGAACATTCAAATCACAATGCAGAAGCTTCGGGTGTTAACCAGGATCAAGGCTATGGCACAGCAGTGTGGCACGTGCAGTGGAGAGTGCTTACATCTGTATGGGTAGCATTGCCCAGGGATGTGGCCACCTAGCATGTTGCCCTGACAGGTTTGTCGCTCTCTGTCCTCCCATCCTACAGGCCTCTCAACCAGGTAATAGTCCTCTGTTCATTCTTTCTGGGATGGCACGGTAGCCCCTTCTACAATGGCAACTTCTTCCAGTGCAGAAGGCAACTTGCTACTTGGGTCTTCTGGACTGATCAGTGAAGGGAGTCCATCCTGACAAGAATGTCAGTTCTTGCCTGCCATCCATTATAACATCTGGACCCCAGACAGGGCCCAATAGCAAGAGTGGGGGAAAGATCTCCGCCACTTACGTTTCTGCTGACTGGGCAGCGGAGGTCCGTGTCCTTATGGGAATTTGGTTGTCTGCTGATTGGATCACTCATTTCTCCTGACATACCAGAGTGTTTATGAGAAGTGATACATGAAAGCTAATTCACTGTTCTTCAAGGTTGTAAGGCAGGCCACATATATCAAACTGTCACCTGATGGTGGCCCACATTTAGAGTTTAAAGAGGATTGCACAAATAAAAAAGGCACATTTCTATGGACACTTACACGGCCGATACTCGGGCTCCTTCACTAGCAGATTTAAAAGCATATTTAGATGTGGACACCATGAACCTGGACATAAGCACCTTGAGCAAAGGAAAGGCACTAAATAAATAAAATGTGTGATTATTATTATTATTATTATTATTATTATTATTATTATTATTATATTTGCTTTCACCTTTTCCACAGAAATGAATACACATCTACTGTAGTAGATTTTCTGTCCTCCCTGGCCATCGGACCTTACTCTTATTCTATGTTAATTAGTGGTCCCTAATTTTAATTCTTATTTATTTGGTCTTTTTCCTCTTTTCTTCATCACGTAAAGCACTTTGAGCTACATTATTTGTATGAAAATGTGCTATATAAATAAATGTTGTTGTAGTTAGGAGTTAAACTCTGTATTGAAGTCTCAGTGATGGAGAGCAGGTCTGGAGTTTTGTTTCTAAAGGGTTAGAGAAATTTCAAATCATTATAATGTACCGATAATACAGCTATAAGGTTGCTTTTTGTTGGTTTAACCTAAATACCGAGTACATATTTGTTCCATGCTTACTTAATTTCTTTCCTCTTATGTTCATTTTATACTAGTTGTCCCCCGTGGCTCCGCCCACATAGTACTGAAACAGCACAAACTTTAAAAATCAATAAAAAAAAATAAAAAGAAATGTAATTCTGGCCAAGTGGAAGGTAGGTACGCTCTAACGTCAAACGTTGGCACTGTACCTGATCGTGTTCAGCTCTGACAGGAGAGCGTATCCCGCGTGGGGAGAAAAACACGTGGCGGTGAAATCTCTGCCAATCTTCAGCTACCCTCTAAAACACACGTAGCTGTGATCTCTCTCTCAAAAAGGTCAAACGTTACTGTTTAACAATCTGTAGATGATAACGTCCACTGAACAAACAGGTATTGCTAGCTAATAGAAGACGAGGTACGCTTCAACACGTGGCGAGAGGTACAGCGATTTAAACATGAGTGAGGAGGGCCCCATCACCATCCCCTCGGCCCGCAGCCAGTCTCTCGGATTCGCGTGAATAAATCTCTCCTGCAAGCGAACTGTGATGAGAGAAGTCGCAAAATTAACTGGAATATTCAAGCAAATTCCATATATATAGAGATGAATTATATATGTATATTATATACAGTGATCCCTCGCTATATCGCGCTTCGACTTTCACGGCTTCACTCCATCGCGGATTTTAAATGTAAGCACATCTAAATATATATCACGGATTTTTCGCTGGTTCGCGGATTTCTGCGGACAATGGGTCTTTTAATTTATGGCACTTGCTTCCTCAGTTGGTTTGCCCAGTTGATTTCATACAAGGGACGCTATTGGCAGATGGCTGAGAAACTACCCAATCAGAGCATGTATTACATATTAAATAAAACTCCTCAATGATATACGATGTGCTTCCCGCGCGGTGCTTGATTGCTTGTTTTTCTCGGACTCTCTCACTCTCTCTGCCTGACGGAGGGGCTGTTCGCACAGAGGCTGTTTGCCAAGAGGTTACAGACGCTCCTCTACAAAATGCCGCTTTATCGCGGTGCTTCGTATACTTAAAAGCCCAAAAGCACGTATTGATTTTTTGATTATTTGCTTTTCTCTCTCTCTCTCTCTCTGACATTCTCTGCTCCTGACGGCGCTCCTTTGAAGAGAAGATATGTTTGCATTCTTTTAATTGTGAGAAAGAACTGTCATCTCTGTCTTGTCATGGAGCACAGTTTAAACTTTTGACTAAAGGGTGTTATTTCATGTCTAGAGGGCTCTAATAATGTTAACAGTGTGGGAGAGTTTATAAGGGCTTAAAATATAGAAAAATAACTACACAAACATATGGTTTCTATTTCACGGATTTTCATCTATCTGGATTCTGGAACGCAACCCCCGCGATTGAGGAGAGATTACTGTATTGTGTGTTATTATATGTGTTAAGTAGTTCTCTTGTGAAGCGGACAGACATACAGATAGACAGACGTTGTATTTTATATATACATGGTGCAGCAGAAATAACTCCCACATTTCGAAAAATCACTGTGGGGTCCCCAAAGCAGGTAGAGGGGTGCGGTCCATTCCGTTAGGTACAGTACATAATAAAGTTTTCAGTCGTCACCGTGCCGTGGTCGGGTGAGCATCGAGGCTTTGTAGTGGAGGCTTTTTTCAAAAATGGCGAATCTGTAGCTGCGACGCAGAGGGTGTTTCGCACGCGGTTCAGTTTACATGCTAATGAAAGTGTTCCAGACCGGAAAACGATTTTGCTGTGGGTTCAAAGAGTAAGGGCAACAGGAGGTTTTCAGACCTCATCCTCGGTCCTTGGACCAACTAAAGGAGGCTATTCAAGAAGAAATTGAAGGAATTTTGCCCGACATGCTAGTGAGAGTGATGGAAAACTTCCAAGAACGACTCCAAATGTGTATCAGCCGTCAAGGCCACCATTTGGACGATATCATTTTTAAAACTTAAAGTAAAAAAACTTTTTTATATCTACATTTGGGAAATAAAAAGTTTTTGGTGATACCTCGTAGCATTTTTTTTCAATCCCCCTTTGAAATGTGGGAGTTATTTCTGCCACACCCTGTATATATACATACAGTATAATAATACACAATATATAATATACATATATAATTCATCTCTATATATAAAATCCAACATCTGTCTGTCTGTCTGTCAGCTTTCCACGAGAGAACTACTTAACGAGCTTTTTTCTAGAATTTTCTTGAACATTCCGGTTAATTTTGCGACTTCTCTCATCGCGCTAAGTATCACAGTTCGCTTGCAGGAGCGATTTATTTGCTCTAATCCGAGACAGAGCCAGGGGGCGAAGCGTGACTTCAGGAGTGGGGAGCCAGGCGGGGCCCTCTTCACTCACACGCCAGTCTCTTCCACTGTGTCATGGAGCGTATCTTCCCTCTGCTTAGCTAGAGATACCTTTTTGTTTATTGATTTTTAAAGTTTGTCCTGTTTCACTACTACACGGGTGGACAGCTAGTAAAATATAATTTTTTTCCTGGTGGGGAAAATCTTCAATTTTTGAACTGCATACCATTTACATTATGCTTTAATTATTTTGCTCAAACCAACCAGGATGAACTGAAGTTACAGGACTTTAATTACAGGCATTGCTAGCATCCTTTTGTATTGTGAGTTTATTATCTCTTCTGCCATTGTATTGTATTTCTGAGGTAGCGATGATAGATTGGCCATCTGGCTCTGTGAAGACATTAACTTGTGTTCTGATTTGTGTGTTGACACCCAATGCACAGCCAGCCTACCCAGAAGGGAGTCTTTCTCTGAATTGTCTTTTAAAGCCCTTTGAGGCACTCCTTGTGTGATTTGGGGCTTTACAAGAAATAAATTGTTGTTATTGTTGTATTGCACCAGTAATTTATGCATTTGTTCCAGTCGTTTTTTGATCTGAGAATAGAAAATTAGTACAAATGTCACAGAACCTGCTTTAAATCATTTATATCCTGGGAACGGATGGATGTCGTAGGACTAGGAATTACAGAATTAGTCTACAACTTGAGAAAAGAAGAAGTGTGCAGGTGCTTAACAGGTCAAACACTCTGATTAGAGTCCTTCGTCATCAGGATAAGGTAGCCAATCAAATGTGTACAATGTCACATGACCTGAAATCCATCGTGTGCATTTTCACTTAAATATGACTCATCCGAAAGACCAAATCAGAAGAAACCGACAACACAAATTATAGATCAAGAGATGGGAGATCATCTGATTTTGATGTCAGAAATTTTAATCTATAAAGAACATCAATTGTTAAATCAAAAGCCACCCAGGACTTTAACCCATTGACACTCCTTTAAAAAGTAAGGACAGGAATTGGAGGTTAGTACGTTTGAAAGAGACAGTACTGTTACAATAAATAATTTCATCGAAGGTCACGCATGGCGCAGCAGCATCTTGGGTGAGACATGAACAATCACTGCGCCATCGTGTTCCCATGTTTAATAACGTGCTTTCATTCCAATCATCATGAAAATGATATCATGTATACATCTCAGTATTTTAATTATTTAGAGAGCTGTAATATCACTAATGTAATGGATTCTGTGTCCTGTTGGAGAAAGAGAAAGAACGGAAGCACGTAGTGATTCACACACACAGAGCACATAGAAGATCAAATACAAAACAAAGCATTTAACGTGCTACTTTAATTACGATGTGATTTGAGAAACTGATTAATTAAACGATTTTAAGATGAAGTTTATGATGTTCTACTTTAATGACAAAATAAACTACATGATTAAAGTGGAAATGTCGAGATTAAAGTTGACATTTCGTGTTTTTTTCCCACTGTGTGCCTATTTTTTTTTTGTTTGTACCCTAATCAGCTCAAACAGTGGGCTACAACTCGTCTTTTCACGGCGACTTTGATATGTGACTTCTTTTTTATTTCTGGCACTATGCAATTTTGTGAACGTGAGCTTTTTCTCCAACACGCTATGTCACTCGATCAACTTCCTTTTGTTGTTAATTTCACTGTTTAAACCAACAAATAGTACGTTTTTCCTTTGCCTCCACTTGGTATTCACTGAAATTCTTCTGTTTTCTCCCATGCTTTTCCCATTGTCTTTTCACAGAATGCTGAGCTTAAAGGCTATTTATATTGATTTGCATATTCAAAGAGGAGTAATTCTGGGAGGAGTTGGAGGCGGGACAGCAGGCGTGTGCACGAGAGTTACTTTTCACACTGACTGGGATTTACGGAGCGGAAGAACATAGAAGTTGAAGTACGTACAGATTCCTGCATCTGGATTTTTCTGTGCGTAAGCACATTTCGGCTTTTGTGCTTATGTCATGTTATAGTGCGAATTCTACGCACGGCGTTATGCATGAGCCTCCATACATGCCATACAGTAGTCATCCACAGAAACTGAGGGTGGCAGATGTAAGATACTTCACACTGATGTCCTATCAAAATCAGAAGATGTCCAGCACTGCTATCAGCTCTTAACTCCGAGAAAGCACTGGGATCCAAGTGGACCCCTCCACAGTCCGGAAAATCTTCACAGAAGTCATTCTTGGAAACAAAGTCAGAAGTCTCCCCTCTTCACCAAAGCTCACAGACTGGGGGGTTCTGAACAATGGCTACTGGACTGGTTAAAAATTGAAACTTCTGTCTGACACAGGACAAGACCTGCTTATGGTTTATAAAGCCTTAAATAATCTCGCCCCATCTTATATATCGGAATGTCTGACACCTTATATTCCAAATCGTAACCTCAGATCCTCAATTGAGTGTCTCCTTAGAATTCCAAGAACAAAACTTAAAAGAAGTGGTGAGGCGGCCTTCTGCTGTTATGCACCTAAAATCTGGAATAGCCTGCCAATAGGAATTCGCCAGGCTGATACAGTAGAGCAGTTTAAAACACTGCTGAAAACACATTACTTTAACATGGCCTTTTTATAACTTCATTTTAATCGTAATTTAACTTAATCCTGATACTCTATATGTTCAATCTCCTCATAATAACTATTCATTGTGGCTCTAAAATCGGTACTGACCCCTACTCTCTTTTCTGTTTCTGTTTCTTTTTCCGGTTTCCAGCTTCATGATGCTCCAACAATGATGGGCGGATTAAAAGGCAGAAGTCTACTTGACCATCATCATCATCAAGCCCTTCCGTGAGAACCCTAAATCCAAAGAGGACTGTTTCATTTATGTTAGGTAGAATGCCCAGAGGGGACTGGGCGGTCTCATGGTCTGGAATCCCTACAGATTTTATTTTTTCTCCAGCCGTCTGGATTGTTTTTGTTTTTTCTGTCCCCCCTGGCCATTGAACCTTACTCTTATTCGATGTTAATTAATTTTGATTTATTTTGTTTTATAATTGTGTCTTTCATTTTTCTATTCTTTAATATGTAAAGCACTTTGAGCTACTGTTTGTATGAAAATGTGCTATATAAATAAATGTTATTGTTGTTGTTGAAGACCTGGTGGGCTTGACATGGATGATTGAAGAACAACAGAGGTTCCCTGCTGCATTGCTACACATGTAGTTGGTTCATTTTGTCAAAATGAATATAATCTCAATATTGGGAAGTGGAAGGAAATTCTTAGTCATCATGTAATATTGTGAATATAAGCCAGAACTCTCTTCATCCAAAAGAAGAACACAGAGTTCTGCAACAGATGGTATGGCCTCCACAGAGCCCTGACGTCATCAGCATTGTTACCTGGAGAGACACCTAACGTCTGCAGAACAGCTGGGACAAGTTCAACAAGATCTTTGGAACAAATGACCAGACGATTTTCATATAAAACTGCACAACCTAAGGGAGGATCCTAAGGGAATTGGTGCAGTTTTAAAGGCAGAGGGTTTGCACACCACATATTGATTGATTTTTTTTCCCCACTGTTTCCTGCTCTTTATTGCACATTTTTTTTAATTTTTAGAAAACTTTAATGTTAAGCTTTTTTGAAAGCATCTTTGCATTATACAAATTGTCACACATGTGCACCAGGAGACCACCTTCCTGGCTCTGCTGAGGTAAGCACTTCCACCCTGGAACTTGAGGGGCGCTGACACTATCATTGCCTTCTCCTTCTTCCCAATGATGTCCAATTAGACTACCTAACCCCGCCTCCATGATGGCCCCGCCCCTTCTGGACCCAGCCCTATAAAGCCAGCACACTCCAGATGTTTGACTGACTTGCGCCAAACCACAGAGCTACCGCGTGTATTTTGCTTCACTTCAGGAAGAGAGAGAAAAAGAAACGCTGAGTGGAGTTTGAGTGATTTCTTTATGACTGTCATTTTTGTTTTTCAGTTATTAAAACTGGCACTCCAACCTTCCGCTTCCTCACCACACTTACACCATATTTAAATGCTTTATTTTTTTATTGCTGCTTATAGTAAATTGTTCAATGATGCTTTCAGTAAAATTGAATGGACATCAATCAGTTATGGTAACAAGTGAAAAGTGGCACACAGTGGACCCTGCAATTGATATAAACCTCTACTAAGGCCCATAAGCGTTTCATACAAATTACTGAAAACCTCCAGAAAGGCAAGTCATTCTCTGCTATGAGCCTCGTTCTTCCTTCTTCCTTATTTTTTCAGTGAAATTCATTTGAATGCAATTGAAGCTGCCTGGAGAATGAGGCTGGAACGTGTTCACCATGACAGCTTTTAACTCAGCAGCCAGCCCTCAAGACCACCCTCCCCCCTCACAAAATCTGAAGGCCATCAAATCATTATTTATCCTGCCTCCCATGAGCCTCCGAATTGCTTTTGTGATTTATTTGTCTACACTGCTGGCTGGCACCACTTAATCAAGAATGGAGGCCCCCTCTCGGCAATCAGGACCGCCTCAGATTGCTTAACTCTGTGTTTGCCACGTGCCAGGCGATTAGTCATCAACTCAGCAATGATCTCCTCTCCTCCAGGCTGCATGGTCAGGTTTAAATAGAAAAAAAAATTAAACTCTTTCTGCTATGAGAGATTAAAAATAATCTATCAGAGCAGAGTGGATCTGGGACATCATTGAAGCATTAAGTGATGATACAATGAAAGTCAAGAAACCCATTAGAAAACTCACCATTGGCAAAACTGTCGAAGAGAAATGAACGAGTTACGGACTTCATCTCTATTCTGAAGTTTTGGATTACAAAATAAGAGAATACTCCCACACTATTTATTAATTAAAATAATCAATTATTATAAATACTATTATGCTTAATATTCATAGTAACTTTTCAAAATATCTGCAGAAAGGATCTTAAGCCAATGCCACCTTCCACGACTTCTAGTGACCTTGAAGACTGCAGTGATTGATCTCATTGTTGGAAAATGTAAAATTACATGAACAGAAATTGTTGGCCATGTCAGATTATACGGCTCTGTGAATCACATACCCCTCTATATGACGTCTAATAGAGTGCTGCCTGACAGAGCCAGACCCGTATGAAGGGTGTGATAATAATACACCAAAGACATCATAAAGGTTTGGGGCAGCTACACGATGTTCATAGAACAGAGTCCACAACTGAACTGGCTATAGTAGCCCAAAATGGAGGCTTTAAAGGTCTGGAGAGGAACTGATGTCAGCAAAGGGGCTGGAACCAGAAGTGACGTCAGGAAAGGGGCCAGCTTCAGGAGTGACGTCAGCAAAGGGGGCAGCTATGGAAGTGATGTCTTCTGAGGCGCCGGAACCTTGCAGGATTTCCCGGGAAAGGTCTGTAGGGAACTGAGAAAGACATTCAGCGCACTCCGCCGCCCCCTGGTCAGATGTTTCATTACACTTACTCAGACCCTTTAGCTGCCTCCTACTTCGCACGTGTGTGACAAGGGTTAATAGGTACAGTGAACTCAATCCCAACCTCTGCCCTTTTTCTCCATTCTGCCGTGGTATGTAAAACATGAGACATCAGACAGACGGAGTCCGTGCTACTAAATACGAAATCAAACCTGTTTGAAGGAAAAGTTTCAGATTAGTTGGAGTGAGTCACTGTGAATATCACACGGGGTCCACAGGAGAGCATCATGACTTCCTCTGACCGACTAGAAGTCGACGATTGAAAATCGATGGAAAAGTCATGTAATGTGGCATAGCCTTTAGGCTTAATATCAAGTGGTCCTAAAGAGGCCTTGTGTGCCTGTAAAGTTCCACCAATTCTGGCGTAACTTAACTTATCCTGTTAATGTCTCTCCCCAATATTTGGGAATAAGAAAAGACATCAGGGAAACAGAAAATGGTTTGGGGTAGCCACCACGTATACTTGAGAAAAATGCAAAAATATCAGCAATCACAGGTCTTTCTCTTTTTTGAAAACAGACCTGAATTAATGGTGGCAAGATGGTGTCTATATAGAGGGGTTAGAGAAAGTGACGTAGCCAGGTTAAGGTGGGATTTCCCTCAGGTGGTCTGCAGCGGAAAGAGAGAAAGGATTAGTGATCACTGCTATCCCCCTTGTCCGGCATTTAATTGCCATCTTTTGAGCACATTGCCTATCTCCTGTTCACACATGCGTGACAAGGGGCAAAAACGAAAACACAGTGCCTATAAGCAGCATTCATCCCTTTGGAAGGTTTCACATTTTATTATTATATACAACATTGAATCACAGTGGATTTCATTTGGCTTTTTGGAAATGATTAACAGAAAAAGACTCTATAAAGTGAATGTTAAAACAGAATTCTGAAAAGTGACCTGGATTAATTACAAATATAAAAAAGAAAATAAGGGACTACATACGTATTCAGGTCAGTATTTAGCAGATGGCAACCAAGACAGCCCTGAGCCGCAATTCTTCAGCTGTGCCATTCATTTACTGTAAACTCATAAGGACAGGAGGTAAGTGAGTTGTTACTGCTAATCAGCTCTCAGCTTTGATGCTTTTAGCTGCTTGAGTTCCTCATTTGTATTATTGCATATGTATGTATTGTATTGTTGTTTGTGTTGTTTTTAAGTAATTGTGTTTATTTTCATATATTTTATGCTGTATTTATTATTGTGTACTGTCTCTTTTAATTTTCTAACATACCTTGTTTTATGTAGGCAATGCAAAAAGAGATGGGCCCACTCTGACGTCACTACTTCTGAGAACACCGACATTATTTAAACTGGTTGAGAAGGCGCAGGAGTGGGAATCATTCAGTGTAAAGTATTCCTGAGTTTTTGCTGTTAATTTTCTGGTATTTCTTGCTTCTGAGTTTTGGGATTTGTTTGCTTTTGGACATTTTTCCTCTGTTGAGCCTTTCTTTAATTTTTTAAATAAATCCTTGAATTATAAAAAATCCTGTTTTCCCTCTTTTTTCACAGATTAGGGATGTACAGTTATACTCTTTTCTGTGGGGATTTTTCATATATTTTGTTACATTTTGAGTTATTTTGTCAGCACCCCATCTTAGGGCCTACTAATTTCAGGGCCCAGCTGATTTAACTCTTTTAGGGCGGATGTCGACTTTTGTCGACAGGAGGGGTTGAGAGCGAATGTCGACTAAAGTCGACATCCAGGGATAGAGGGCGATAATCAGCTGTTAATGGCGACAAATCTCACTGTCACGTCACAGGCATTCCCTCGGTGCTTGGAGGAATGCTAGACTCATTGACTCGGCAACTAATCCTAGCGTGTGCGTGAGTTGTGAAATGTAAACAATGGCAAGATGGCATCGACATGTGACAAGGGAGCGAAGTGAGTGCAGAAAAGAAAACACTCGGCAGACAATGTTTTGCGCATTATCGCGGAGTCGGACTCTGATTTTTCAGAATCAGATTTTATTGACAGTGATCAGGAGATCGAGCAAGAGAGTGAGAAGCCGGCATCAGCTGATCAAACACCAGCCGATGCCACGCCAGCGGATCTGCTGCCAGTTGAGCGCTTCGCGCAGCCGATGCATCTACGGCAAGGTTCGCGTGGGATAAATACACAGACTTTGATCCATTGAGAGCCGATCTGGCTGCTGGACTTCACAAGACAGCATGGCTTGCTGTTGGACACGAGAGATCACCAGCTGCTGTACTTCAGGCTGCTCTCTCCTGATGCTGCTTTTCAGCTACCGTCAGACAAGACAAACAGGTAGGCAGAGAAATTTTTTGAATCGCGGGCTGCGTTTGCATCGCATTCTCGTTTTTCAACTTGTAAACCCACAACAAAAGACGAAATGAAGCGTGCTGTGGTATTACAAATAGAGATGGGACAGAACTGGTGATATAACTTCAGGGAGCATTGGTCCAAACGTGCTTTGTCCCCTGGTGGCTTTGGACAGGTTATGCAGCATGGTGATAGGTGCGTGCTGCTGCAAAGACAGTGCATGCAAGACAGTAACATTTGTCAAAAGTAAATATTTTTTGTTGATTTGATATGTTACACAATTGCTTTGTGTTCTTTTTTAAAAAATGTCAGTTTTTGGAAAAATATTCAGCCCTGGGAGATAAGAAAAAAAAAAAAAATTAGCCCTAAAAGAGTTAAAATAGGCCACTGCTGGGCAGAACAGTTAGATTTTCCTGGACTCTTGTTTTAGAAAGCCTCACTACTATTTTGATTTTAAAGGAAGCTCCATCATAACAGCTTTTAGTATACCTTGTGATCTTTTTGCACATTACAAAACAATACAGAAAATCTCTAAATTACACACTTATAAACCCCTTAAACCACAACTGTGATTAAAGAAAACCAAGGCTGTACTACACACTAAAACGTACCGATATTCTTGGGTTTTATAGGCTCTTTCATGACATTTAAGCTAAGGGTGCCATTGTTTAGCTTGTCTGATTAATAAATGGCACAGCAGATGAAAGCCTTGGCTGGCACTTCCAAATATTCACTCTATAATTAGTAAAGGCAGAGAGATAAAGCAGCATCTAGTTTTAAACTTATATATATATATATATATATATATATATATACCCTGTATATATATATATATATTTATATATATATTGTGTGACGGCTGGGGTCCATGTCTGGCCAGAACACCCCTTCACTGTATACTCAGGGAGCAGCCCTGGAAGGTGCAATACTTCCCCCTGGACGCTAGATGGCTGCCCCCCTGGGTTGGAGCGGTGCCTCGGATTCCCGCAGGGCTCCATGGGAATTGGAGTTGGGTACAACCCTGTTAGATCCTGCAAGCACCGCCAGGGGGTACTGTAACTGGGACTCCTGAGCCCGTATGGGCAGCGTATTTGTCACACCTGGAAGTGCAGCCAGAACTAGGGAATCAAGCACCTGGAGCACTTCCGGGCAGACTATGAAAGGAGCCAGCAACCACCACTCAGGGGCCAGAGTTGGGAGGAGTGGTGGTGCCGAAGGAGAGTGCTTTACGTAGTGTGGTGGTCTTTTTGGGACTTTGTTGTGCCTGTAGGACACGGGGAAGACGTGTGCCCACAGGCGAAGAGAAACAAAAGTTTATTTATTTCAGACGTGCCTCCCTTGTCTATCTGTGATGGGTCAGGCACCTATATAGTGCCTTTGTTACATTATATATATACTTGCGACTAGGAGTCCAATCAAATCGCGTCACACCCTACTTACAAACAATTTCTTGGAGACACTTTAACATCCCATGAGACAAGGAAGTGAGACAAAAGGACAGCTGCTGTACAGGCTTTTAAATGATCTACACACAGTGCGACATGCAGATCACGCAGCTTGGTAGCAGCTATCAGACAGCCAGTAACTGATCCGTCTGCATCTTCTTAGGGTGCACTCAGCCCCCTCCTTGACAACGTGAGTGGCAGAGGTACGAAGTGGCTAGCATGAAGTGCGCCCACAGGGGTTGGGGGTGGGGTGGTGCGAGCAAAGCAAGCAGGGGACTTTGCCCCCTAGTACAGTGGAACCTTGGTTCACGAACATCTCAGAACACATACAAATCAGTTTACGATCAAAAAGTTCGGCAAACTTTTGCATCTGTTCACAACCACAGACTCGGTATACAAACAAGCCAGTTTCCCTTTCGGTTTGTGCGTGCCGATGATTTCCATACATGTTCAGTCTCTCCCGGTGCATCCCCTGTGCAGCGAGAGAGAGAGACACACACACTGACACGCCCAAACGAGAGAGAGACACACACAAACAAGAGAAACACACACACACAGGTACGCAAGAGAGAAACACACAAACACAGGCACGAAAGAAAGAAAGACACACACACACACAGGCAAGTGAGAGAGACACACACAGGCAAGCGAGAGAGACACACACACACAGGCGTGCGAGAGAGAGAGACACACACACAGGCGAGCGAGAGAGACACACACACAGGCGTGCGAGAGACACACACAGGTGAGCGAGAGAGACACACACACAGGCGAGCAAGAGAGACACACACACACAGGCGTGCGAGAGAGACACACACACAGGTGAGCGAGAGAGACACACACACAGGCACGCGAGAAAGAGAGACACACAGGCGCGAGAGAGAGATACATACACACAGGTGAGCGAGACAGAGACACACACACAGGCGAGCAAGAGAGACACACACACACAGGCGTGCGAGAGAGAGACACACACATACAGGTGAGCGAGAGAGAGACACACACACAGGCGCTCGCGTGCATTGTTGCAATGTTACTTTTCTTGGTTGTTTATTAAATTACAGATTTTCAAATGTTCATTTTTTTCCCTGTACTTAAAACTCATTCAAAAAAAGTGTGTTCAGCAAGCGGTTGGTAGCGCTATAGATCAAACTCTTGCAGTGTTAGTTTTCTCTGTTGTTCAAGGTTTTCTCAGTCTTGTTCAATGTTTTTACATTTAGTTTACTATTACGCTGTCCATTCTAAACTATAATTAACTATATTTGTGCTTAAAATCTTCAAAGTTTTATAACCCCTAGAAGAGACTCACCTCAAGATGGAAGTCCTATGACTGCTACCTGCAGGCTACGGCCTACGCAGACCTAACAATTAAAAAATGTCTCATGAGAGAGAGAGAAAGAGAGATCCATAAAATTATTGCTTGTGAAAACAATTCAAATGATGAATAATTGTAAGAAAAGTTATTTATTACAGAAAAAAAACTATAGAAAAAATGTGTAAAGGAGCAAAAAAGGATCTACCTAAAAGCAATCCCAAGCAAACAAGTCCCAAAATGAGAATCCAGCAAACACAAGAAATAAATCACAAAAGCATGGCAATCCAAAATAAAAAAAAAACAATACTTGTGATACGTCTCCTACCACTTTCAATGATTTGAGCCTGAGATTCTCTCACTGGCTTAATAACTGGATTATTGGTAGACCAGGTTCACCATGAATTCTTAGAGGGACATCAGTGGTGTCAGGGTGGCCCTGCTGTTGTGATCTGGGGAGTCCCAAAAGCACAAAAACTCCAAAGAAGCTTCAAAGTAGCCCTCGGGGGGCAAATACGATCAAACTTCAACAAAAAAGGGTCTTAAAAAATCTTTATGAAAATAAAAAGATTTATTTTCAAAAGGCTGTGCAGGCACAAGCTCTGCAGAGCATCAAAGAATTGGCTGAAAGGTAAGGTAAAATACATCCATCCATTATCCAACCCGCTATATCCTAACTACAGGGTCACGGGGGCCTGCTGGAGCCAATCGCAGCCAACACAAGGCACAAGGCAGGAAACAAACCCCGGGCAGGGCGCCAGCCCGCCACAGAAAGTAAAGTACAGTAAAAAGAAATCTCAATACAGAATCCAAAGATGTAGTCCAAATACAGAGCAGAGGTTCAAAAATCATAAAACATACTCCCAATATGAAATGCAAAAACCATTCCTGAAAAACAAAGCATAGGGTCAAAAATCCAGGAAATAAATAAACTATAGCACTAAGCACAGAAAACACAATAACTCACCACTCACTAGCACACTCGAAATGAACCGCTAGGAACTATGGGAGGTCATCCTTTAAATAGGGAGGGCGGGCTGTTCCTGGTGGTGATTGGCAGGTGACCCCGCCTCTTGGGGAGGCACCCACAAAACACAAGGGACATAACTTAGGACATTATTACTTACAGAAAAAAAAACACACAAAGAAAAATATACATAATAAATTAATGAAACAAAGAAATGACATCAAATTAGACACAACAGGCCCGAAACATGACTTGAAATCCCAGGCACGGAGAAAATGCTAGCTGAAATGTGACACGTGCCTCCTGAGGCTCCCCTCCACAAAATACATGGCAGCACACTTGAAGTAACAGTACACAGTGACTAAATCCTAGATAGATGCAACAAAAATTATATGAAAAACAACAGAAAAACAAAAGCCAAGGAAAAAACCCTTGCTGTAACACAACAAAGATTCCACTTGAGTTTGAATCTACCGTCTATGGATGCAATTTCAGTTACATGATGTTGTAAAATGGCATTAAAAACACATTTTATGTGCACTGCTTGTATTTATAATTACTGTACATTCTATTGAGGAAGAATTTTGGAAAAATTAATTAGATAGGCCTGATGAGCATTGTTGGGTTGAATGGCCTGCTCTCATCGAGATCATTCTTATGTCGTAATCACTTCTACCAAAATATGTACTGTAATAAAGAATTCTTTAAAAACGTGACTAAATAAACTTAAAAATGTTTCAAATTTCAAATCAACTAACAAAGCCTCCAACTGCACCTGAATGTCAATGCCAGGTGTACATTTTCGTGGTAGGTCACACCCGAGGCATCAGACAGCTAAGCCTCTCTTCAGTTTTTCTGTTTGCTTCTTTACTGGACGCCACATTGTATGCATTGTACTTCTGGCTGAGTGCTGATTGGTTGCCAACTCTCACCGACAACTTAAGACAAAATCAAAGTATTTTGCTATGGGAAGCCGAAAACAACTGTGAGTGAGCCAATGGGGATGTCCCACTGCATGAGTGATATCACTGACACATGATTCACTAAGAAGTGAGGCAAATGAAGGCTGGGGCTCAAAAATGTTCAAAAGTTGTTCAGTGTAATGTAATCAGGCCTGATGAGCAGAACTGATTGAGTTGGATAAACAGGCTGCACCGAAACACACGAGGTGGGACTCTGTTGATGTTTCGTCTACACAATATTGATCTGCCATTAAGAATCCTACCTTAGATCTTAAGGGACGCACAAACAAAGCTATTTTAGTCTTTGGCAGGAAAAAACTATGTCCAATTTGCAGCGGATGCTTTTTCATTTCCTACAGTTAGCATGTCTGCTATTCTGTTCACTTCAGAGGGAGACATCTTTACAGTAAGTGTGACATTGTACCTCGTCAGTTCTACCCTTATGACCGAGTTTCATTTGATAGGATTTGTCATTTTTGTTACACTCACTCTCATTCTGTCCTCCCTGGCCATCAGACCTTACTTTTACTCTATGTTAAGTAGTGTTCCCTAATTCTAATTACTTATTTATTTTGTATTCTTTCTCTTTCTTCATCCTGTGAGCTACATCATTTGCATGAAAATGTGCTATATAAATAAATGTTGTTGTTGTTGAAACCTATATTTGACTCTGCTCCTGACGAATTCCTGAATTTCCAGAGACATCTCAGACATTTTCTGCTTTTCAGCCATAAGAGTGCCTCTTATAGATTTTAAGTCAAGTTTTTGTGAAACTATCGTTGCCTTAAAATTATCATTTTTTTTTTCTTTAAGGCAGAGTGCTGTCATGCCTACTGCCGGATCAGTGTTGTATGACAGCCCTAAATCATTTGAGCTTTATTTTTTAATTGTGAATTATGATTTCACCACTTTAATGACTGTTAATTTTGATTACTATTGGTTAATTGTGTACTATCCCTTTAAATTTGCATGTTCTTTATAGGTGAGTCCTCAAGAGGCGGGGCCACCATGACATCACCTCTCCTTAGCTCTCCCTCTGACTGCTTAGGCCAGAAAAACAGGAACTTCAGAATGTTATGGACAGTTATGGGGGCCTCTTCTCAACCAGCAGCAAGGTCTGGGTAACCACTGTCATCTTCGTCAATGGGGTTGTTCCACAACAGTTTAAAAACTTAAAAACATAACCACTAGATAGATAGATAGATAGATAGATAGATAGATAGATAGATAGATAGATAGATAGATAGATAGATAGATAGATACTTACAACTCAGATTTGGATTAAATTAGCTTTACTGGATAATCTCACAAGTATAAATACCAATTTCCTATGTCTTATAGTTTTCCAGTTAATGGGGGGATAAAAAATTAA
Source organism: Polypterus senegalus (assembly GCF_016835505.1). Classification (NCBI taxonomy): domain Eukaryota; kingdom Metazoa; phylum Chordata; class Cladistia; order Polypteriformes; family Polypteridae; genus Polypterus; species Polypterus senegalus. The sequence continues at coordinate 221,287,051 of NC_053157.1, forward strand.
AGTCACTTCTGGGGTTCATTCTGGGATTCAGGGCCCTTAAGCTTCATTATTTTCATAGTAGAGCCACTTCTGGATTTTGACGTTGCTTGAAGATGTTGAAGATATCGTTAGTAGTTAACTAGACAGATACTAGACAGAAACAGATGATTGATGACCTTAAGCCCTGCCCCAAAAATATGAAAATATGATTTATGAAAATATGCAAAATATCCATCCATCCATTTTCCAACCCGCTGAATCCGAACAAATGGTTGAATCGTCACGGGGGTCTGCCGTAGCCAATCCCAGCCAACACAGGGCACAAGGCAGGAACCAATCCTGGGCAGGGTGCCAACCCACCGCAGGACACACACAAACACACCAAGCACACACTAGGGACAATTTAGAATCGCCAATCCACCTAACCTGCATGTCTTTGGACTGTGGGAGGAAACCCACACAGACACAGGGAGAACAGGAAAACTCCACGCAGGGAGGACCCGGGAAGCGAACCCGGGACTCCTAACTGCGAGGCAGCAGCACTACCACTGCACCACCGTGCCACCCTATGCAAAATATGACTTATGAAAATATGAAAATATAGTTTATGTTAATATAATTTATGGAAATTTGAAAATATGAAATATACCCCGACCCTGGGGGTCGGAAATGGTAACGAAGGGTTGGGCCACCGTCATAATTGATCATCTCTAAACCCCGCCTTTAAGGGTGGTTCTTTCGTAAACTGATCCCTTATCACGCCCCACTAACAATTCCCACACTCACGAGGTACGCCTTTGTCTCTCTAACCGCCTATAGGGTTAGAGGGGAGGCGTGTCGCTCCACCACTGCTCACCTCCGACTGTGGAAGGAGACAAAAGAGTTCTTGTATAAAATTCTAGTCATTTAGTGAAAACGCCACGATATACAAAAGCAAACAGAATGGACGGTCTTGTGAACGCTTCTAAGAAACTGAAAACAAACAGGGTGTCCAGAAGGACTGAGTTACAGGACTCACGCTTCAGCTCTGCCTGGTACGATTCCAATTGTGCTTTGAGCTGGGTAGAAGTAAAAAGAAATGGTGAGGGACATCTCACGGTGGTCGGTTTCCAAGAAGGCGCCTATCCGTCCTTTATATAAAGAGGGCGGTCAGGAAGAGGGGGAGGAAGATCAAGAAAATTGAGATAAAGGAACGAGTGAGTGTGGGAATTGTTAGTGGGGCATGATAAGGGATCGGTTTATGAAAGAACCACCCTTAAAGGCGGGGTTTAGAAATGATCAATCATGACGGTGGTCCAACCCTTCATTACCCTTCCCCACCCTCAGGGTCGGGGTATATTTCATATTTTCATATCTTTTTGCTCTCTTGTTTGGTTTGTGTTTCTAGATTGAGATTTGGGACTTCTTCACTTTAGGGTTGCCTTTTTAAGCAACTCCTTTATCATTATTTTTTTTTTTAATAAAAATTTTTCATCAGTAAAGAAAACGTTTCCTATTGGTGACGAGCCAAAGTTGGATAGTTTTCTACTTCTCATGAGGCATTTTGGGACATTAAGGCTTATTGTTTCAACTTTAATTTCCTGAAAAGGCATTGAGACAGAGCTGGATGTGCCAGAGTTGAAGATGCTACGACTTTCAGGAGACAGGAGTTTATTAGAGGGACAACACAGTTTGAGAAAGGACAGATTGAGATAGTTTGGGCATGAGCAGAGGGGAGATGAGGGGTACATCGGGAAAAGGATGTTGAGGATGGAAACGCCAGGCGAGAGGAAGGCCAAAGAGGAGGTTTATGGATGTGGTGAGGGAGGACATGAAGGCAGTCGGTGAGGCAGAAAAGATAAGGATAGATGGAGATGGATGATCCCCTGTGGTGACCCCTAAATGGGAGCAGCTGACAGAACAAGAAGAATCTGTCTTGTTATAGATGGCGGGGGCACCTCTGCTATGGAGGGACTGGGGGAGCCAGTGTGGACAGAAGACTACCTCCCCTGAAACACTAGATGGCAGCCATACCTTGCACTCCTGCAGGGCTTCATGGGAGATGGAGTCCAATACGGCCCTGTGGAGATCTAGGCCCGTATGAGCGGTTCTTCTGAAACACCTGGAAGTGACTGCCGGAAGTGGGGCAACGAGTGTAGAAGGAAAATTTTTTATATTAGCATGAGAGGATAGCAAATTAACATGAAGAGCCATAAAAAGTAATTAAAAGCTTCTAAAACATTAGATTAAGCATAAATTAGAATGTTAAGCAAATAATATAGGTCAAGCAAATAGTTAACTAAAAAATCAGTTATATTGCATTATTTAAAATTTAACACCAGCTTTGGACAGGATAAGAGTTTGAGAACACCTGTGATTCAAGGCTAGGAAGCGATAAAGATGGCTCTGAAAGGCGTATCGAAAACCAGCTGGGTTGATGTTTCAGCAGAAAGGCAACAAAAGGCTTCTGCTGTAAGCAGGGTCACGCTGACATAATGTATGAAGAGAAAATCTTAGTAAATTCAGGCATTAGCAAAAATATTAGAAGAATATATTAGCAATTAACTTTAGTGTAGAAATTAAGACAAATCAAGCACGCCAAGCAATGATTAAATGAAAGCACATACTATACTTCTTTTTAATTAAAGCTTAAGCTTCAGGTCACTATTGTAAAAAGTTTGGAAGGCTTAAGAGAGGAAACCCATATATGGAATTGAAGCCTTGGCCAGTTAGAGAAAATGGGAACAGCATAGAAAAATTACGAATTCCATGAGGGGGCCAGTGATAGGAATAGTAAGGAGATGATAAGGGTTCCCATGGAAACTCAAGGTTCGGTCAGACAGGAGTAGAAGGGAGTCAGAGAAGGTGGATGAGGGAGCTTATTCGAGTGAGGTCAGAAAAGATAGGAAATTACATAGAAAAGCCCAAAGATGGTGAGAGGAAGTCATCCACCCAGTCTTAGACCAATCAAAATAAGCCTAACAGACACCAAGAGGAATAATGGACAGTAAAACCAGGTGCCGAATGAGCTAATCGAACGCAGCCAAAATGATAAGAAATTGTTATAAAAACTTCAATGGCTGTAATGATCGGGGCTCAATCTCATTCGGCCGAATTTGGTTGAGTCCGTGTGGTTGATTTATTGCAATAAAGCCTTAAAACTCTGTCTGTCTATCTCGAGTCCTAATAGCCTTTATTTTTAGGTAAAAAGCCTTCTGATGATGAATTTTTCGCCACGACACGAGCAACTGAAGCACTTCCAGGTGCCTTAAAATAGGGGCCAGCGGACATTAGTCAGTGAGTCAGAGTCGGGTGGAAGGTGGACAAAGCTTGCCAGGGAGGAGTGGAGGGGAAAGAGAATTTATTGTATTGTGTGCTTTTGTGTTGGTGGGACTGAGTTGTGCCTGTGGGAAATGGGGAAGGCGTTTCCATGGTGAAGAAAAAAAAACAAACACATCTTTGTTTTTATCAGTGTGCCTCTGGCGTCTGTCCGTGTCGGGTTGGGTGGCTGGTACGCCCCCTAGAGTTGTTACAGTCTCCCATTTGCAGACCTCGTCAGACCGAAGCCTTCTGGTTGGTGGTTTGAAGTTTGCTGGGCAGAGTGAGCCATCATCTGGGCCGGCCTGTTTATGCTCTTTTTGTGCAGGACTCACACCCACTTTACGTCTTCCACGTTCACGTCTCCTTCACATTCCAGTCAGCCCCTTGCTTTTTGTCACGTTTCTCATGTGCTGTTACTTTTACTGTCCGAGCTCCTCCACATCACTACAACAACTGGCTTTTGACTCGACTTTCTTTACACCTTGCATTTTTAGATTATTTTGTTTAGAAGATTTTTCTCAACGGGTCAGACCTTTTGTATATTCATAGCTTTAAATGTGCATTAAACCTCCATTCACGTTTTTTGCTCAGTCTGTGTCACAACATTCAAAGACCCCTGGGGGACTCCACTGCTGACCATTCTCCACTTATCTGTACTCTTTGTCTCCAGTTACGCAGGTTACCTACCTCTGATGCCTACAGACGGGTCCACAGACGTCGGGCTTTATTTGAAATTGTTGTGTTTAAAGATTTGTTGTGAGAGTTGACAAACTTTAAATGCTTACACACATTGTTTTCTTCTGTAGATGGTTTATGATCCAGTCCGCCTTGACCAATTGACATTATCATCGGACCGTCATTTAGAGACGTAAAAAACAATTCTGTATTTCAGGACTCTAAACCTCTTAATTATATACAACATCTATCTTATGTAAGTCTGCATTATTTATCTTTTGCATACCGTGTATTCATTACTACTCTTATATAATTTTGATTCGTTTTTCTTTTCTCGTATCTATTTCTTTGACATCTTGTGAAGCACTTTGAGTTTCGCCCTGTTAATGACAAGGTGCTGCAGAAATAAATGCTGTTGTTGTGATTTCCACCTCTTTCATTTCTTTGCTCTTTGCTTCTTTGTAATATCGATGTACTTTTTACTTGTGCCATTGTCTCAATCCATTATTAACACAAGAAAAGGTTTTGGGGGGTTCCACCCCATATTATTATTATTTTTTATTTGATTATACTTTATTAATCCCGAAGGAAATTACTTGGTTTTTTGCATACCCCTTGGGGTCAGAGCACAGGGTCAGCCATTGTACAGCGCCCCTGGAGCAATCGAAGGTTAAGGGCCTTGCTCAAGGGCCCAGCAGAGTAGGATCTCTTTTGGCAGTGACTGGGAATCAAACCAGCAACCTTCGGGATACCAAAGCAGATCCTTATTAAATTCTCTCGCTAGAAGATAAGAAGGATTGAGAAGTCACCGCTGACTGAGTCCAAAATGGGACAGAGGAAGTGAGGAACAAGTGGGTGTTTCATAGCTGCTGAGGAGGAAGGGGTGTGTCCAAGGGGCCGTAGCAGGAAGTGATGTCACAGAGAGGGAAGGTTCTGGAATTACAGAGGTCTGGAGGGAAGAGAGACAAAGGCCAACCCCTGTCTCTGCGTATCACGGCCAACCGAGCCCATTGACTGCCTTCCATGCACTTGTGTGTGATAGATACCTTTTAATGTGTTTACTGTTTCATCTCAAATATTGTGCTGTTAATATTTTTTTTTGATTTTTGATACTTCTTAGTATTACCATGGTTACACATCCTTTTTTCCAGTTGTTTATATTTGTTTTTTCCACTGCTCAAACTCGACACAGACAGGCGAGGGACACAAGATCAAGGCACATGGTTTTTATTTTTCCTTCCCCCGTTTCCCACAAGCACAGCACACCACAAAACTCTTTTCTTTCTCTCTTCTCCTTCCTCCACTCCTCCAGACAAGCTTTGTCTTTCTCCCACCCGACTCTTGGAGTAGTAGTGGCTGCTGGCTCCTTTTAAAAGAGCTTCAGGTGTTCGCTATTCCACTTCTGCCCATAAGGGCTCAGCAGCAGTTGCAGCAACCCCTGGTGGTGCCCACGGGACCCAACAGGGCTGTATCACACTCCACAACAACAACAACATTTATTTATATAGCACATTTTCATACAAAAATGTAGCTCAAAGTGTTTTACATAATGAAGAATAGAAAAATAAAAGACACATTAAGAAAATAAAATAAGTCAATATTAATTAACATAGAATAAGAGTAATGTCCGATGGCCAGGGTGGACAGAAAAAACAAAAAAAACTCCAGACAACTGGAGAAAAAAATAAAATCTGCAGGGATTCCAGACCATGAGACCGCCCTGTCCCTTCTGGGCACTCCAACTCCGATGGAGTCCAAGGCACAGCTGCAACCCAGGGGGGCTGCCACCTAGTGCTCTGGGGGAGGTAATGCTCTGGATATGATCCTTCCCCCTGTTCTTCAGCATGGAGGTCAGACAGGAGCCCCAGCCATATATATATATATATATATATGGTATGTCCATCTATCCATTATCCAACCCGCTATATCCTAACTACAGGGTCACAGGGGTCTGCTGGAGCCAATCCCAGCCAACAAAGGGTACAAGGTAGGAAACAAACCCCAGGCAGGCCGCACACACACACACACACACATACATCAAGCACACACCAGGGACAATTTAGAATCACCAATCCACCTAACCTGCATGTCTTTGGACTGTGGGAGGAAATCCATGCAGACACGGAGAGAACATGCAAACTCCATGCAGGAAGGACATGGGAGGCGAACCCAGGTCTCCTAACTGTGAGGCAGCAGCGCTACCCACTGCACCACTGTGCCGCCTATACAGTGTATATATATATATATATATATATATATATATATATATATATATATATATATATATATATATGTATATATATATAAAATCATCATTTGGAGCTTGATCTTTGTTTGTCCGTGAATGAATTAGAAGAAGAAGCACTAGATGGCAGTAGAGAGACAGCTAAAACATAGGCATTGCATTAAGAATCTCCTCCAGGCTTATACTACTGAAGACTGTAGTACTCCAGTCACACCTCAAAACACAGACATTCAAACTAAACGAATTGTTGTGCTTTAAATTAACTAAAGAGATCTTCATTTAGATCTTGATCTTTGTTTGTCCGCGAATTCCACGCATGCGTAGACCACCTTCCAGTTTAGTACATTGTTGTTACTCACGGATGTCAACAATGTGCTGGAATAACGAAAGAGGTGGTGGACAGTGTTACGCTGGTTAGCTCCTGAGGCCTGGTTATAAAATGAGATTGCTGAAGATAAAAGGTACGTATGAATGAAAGAAAGACAGTGGGTAAAATGAATGACAACGTAACAGCACGTTCTGGTAATTATTATTGTTACGTTGTAGCCGGCGAGTGCTGCGCGTCTCACAGTTGTACCGTGGCTTGCTCACATGTCAGTGAAGTGATCCCTATTTATGCTTTAAAGAGCCTGGTTACCTATGTGTCCCCCTTTTATAACCATTGCTCCGAGTATATTGCCTTACTCTTTGGATTGCCACAAAGCAACCTGCGAGATTAGAGAAAGGTTGAGAAGAGATCGTGAGAGGACACAGCGTTGTGAAAATGAGACGGACTGTGAACGGACAGAAGCAGAAATGCTCCTACACCACCACATAATTACGATTCAGACAGTGACTCCGAGTAGGCCGTTCCTATTGAATCAATATCCAAGGGTTTTCTTTTATAATTTTGTTTCCCTTATAAAAAATAATAATGCTGTGCGATGAAGGGCCCAGTTCACGACTGGCAGTCGCGTTTAAACAGGGAGTCCTTCACTGACAACTTTAACACGCGCAGTGTAGTTGGGCGCACATGGCTAGTTATATATATATATATTGTGAACGCTGGCCCCAGCACAGACAGACGGACGACATATTTTGCTCCACACACTGTTTATTTACACTATATATAATATACAAAAGTCACGTGCACTCACACAACCCCAGTGCTGCTGGCACTGAATCCCCCAAAAGTCCAGGGCCCAGAGTCACTGTGCCTTTCCTCTGGCCGCCTCCTGTCCTCTCTCCAGCTCCGTCTGCTTCCTCCCGACTTCCACCAAATGACTGGAGGGAGGCGGCCCCTTAAATAATGCCCCGGATGAGCCCCAGGTGTTACCGGCCTCTTCTCCTTAGCCACGCCCCAGCGTGGCGGAAGTGTCGGCTGCTTTCCTGGCGGCTCTCCGGGCGCCACCCAAAATCTTCCCCGGCAGCTCCCGGGATAATTAGGCACCGGGCGCCGCCTGGCGGTGGCCACGGGTCCCTACAGGGCTGGGCTTCCAAGCCCTGTACCCGAGGCCCCCTGCCTAACCAGGACGGACGCCCCCACTCAGTCTGGAGGAGGCACACGCCCTCCTCCGGTCTTCCAAGGCGTCCCGGCCGGGCTCCATCCCCGGCCAAAGACCACACAGGGTAAACCGGCATCGTGGCGCCGCCCGGCGGTGTCCACGGGTCCCTACAGGGCTGGGCTTCCAAGCCCTGTACCCGTGGTCCCCTACACAACCAAGACGGACGCCCCCTCGCGGTCTGGAGGAGGCACAAGCCCTCCTCTCCTCCTCCTGGGCGTCTATGTATATATATGTATATATATGTACCACTTTAATTTCTTAATAATTACATTGATAATATTTTGCCTGTTTTTTAAAGTATTGATTACTTCTATTTTTTTAACATTACTGCTTTATTCAATTCATATTATGTATCTTTATTTACATCAATGATTACTATTTGTTTTATTTGTGCTACTTATTTCTGCTTATTTTTCTCTTTAAATTGACATATGTAATAACTATCATTAATTCCTGGTTATTTTTCACTTCACATTACAATACAATACAATGCAAGAAGTGATGCAATGGCCTTTAACAGCCCCCAGCTTTGACTCTCTAAGAAGACAGGAGAAAGCTCCCAAAAAAAATCCTTGTAGGAAAAAAACAGAAGAAACCTCAGGAAAGGCAGTTCAAAAAGAGACCCCTTTCCATGGTAGGTTGGGTGTGCAGTGGGTGTCAAAAAGAAGGGGGTCAATACAATACACAGAACAGAACAGAAGTATTCCTCAATACAATATAATAGTAAATTAAAAATATTGTAAATACAGAGCAGAATTTAACAGTAGATAATATCTCATAATATGATTTGGATTTGTTTAGAGTCCTGGAGACCTCAGCCATCAAGCTGCCTCCCCCATTTGGCCATTCCACAGCTGAAATAGCACTAATCCGATGAAAGGACCCCTCTATCCGATCCGATCCATTTACCACATTTGGGTACCGAGAACAGAAACAGAATAGGTGAGGGTTAGTATTCAAATATAATTATCATGTTACTTATGTTTTAGAGCTAATGACTAACAACAGAGATGCAGACTGTACAGTTAATCAGCAGTTCTAGTCAGGGTGTGCTACATTCAAGTAGTGAGATTTAAAAGCTGGGACCAAACGGGCATCTCTTATGGAAGCAGGAAGACCATTCCACAGTTTAGGGGCCCTGTAACTAAAAGCTCGACCTCCCACTGTTATTTTATTAATCCTTGGAATCATAAGCAGACCGGCATCTTGAGGTTTGTAAGTCATGATGAGTTCAGACAAGTAAGCCGGACCTTGGCCATTTAATGCTTTATATGTTAAAAGGAGGATTTTGAAATTTGACGTTAACTTAACCTTAAGCCAGTGCAAGGATAGAAGAACTGGAGTTAATAGTGCGGACAGCATGGCCACTCCTGCCAGCTGTTCCATCAGCTTACCAGAATAAATGAGAACTGGGTTGACGCCCCACCTCTTTTTTCTTTATTATGCTTCTTTTATAATTTACGCCCCACCTACAACCCAGGTGATTCATTAACAATGGGCAACCCAATAATTAAGGCAGGACTCAATTAAGTCAACAGCACCAAATTAGAGTAGAGTTTAACAGAAAGATCTAAAGTAAGAGTCGCTTCACTTGCGCCATGTCATTGTTTCTGACTTATGTAAGCCTCATACAGTTCAACTTAAAACCGTGATGTATCTCACATCAGAACACTTAGATTGCCCAGGAACTCGCACTTCCCACCCATTAAATGAGGTCCAGCTGCAGTTGCCGAGACCCCCAGCTCCCCCATCTACTGTAGACGCTGTAGATATTTGATACACCCCGGAGTGCGGTTGCCGCTGCTGCTGGTCTTGCCATCTCACTCTCACAAGAAGTGACTTTCCCTTCCCCGAGGCACTGGGGCCGCGTCTGGGGGACTTGTCACTTCATCTTTACATTCAGCGTGTCGGCACATGTCCCTGCCGCCTCCTTCTCCTTCTGAAATATTAAACATTCCGAACAGTGACAAATTAAAGCCTTATTGCTTATGTAGTTTGTCAGCTCTTGCATGCTGTCATCATATACCCCCTTGGGACAGAGTGTGTGGTGGCATGTCCTGAGGACGATGGCGCAGAAGGACTATAGCACAATCATTTATTATTATATGGCAATTGCTAAAATTATATTTTTAATGGCAGTTCTCTGTGGGAATCTGCTCATCCTGCATTTTATGAAAAGGCACAGCATGTGTGGCCTGAATAAATTTAAAGATTAAAAGAGGCGTTCTAGTAAGATTTTGAAGGGCAGCTTTCTGCCCTCTCTGACTTCACGGGCACTGGTGTTTTGGTGCACCCTTTTGGATTTTTGTGCCCTGTTGATTTCAGGCATACATTCTTCATCCATTTTCTGCTGCCAAGCCCAGGGAGGCTCCTATTTGCAGACGTGTCAGATGCACCTGCACAGAGAACATCTTGAATTCACCTCTTGAAACCTGAATATCAGATGAGTCAGTGGGTGAAGGGCCCAGCGTAAGCAACAGGAGCTAAATGAAAAGGCAATACCTGGAAAATGTCAATCAGTTAAGCTGTAGTTTGTATAGTGCCATTCAATACCAATAAAATCCCTTCACCATTAACTCTGTAATACATTTTGCTATAACCCCTTGCATATCCACCTTAATGAAAGGATAAGTGCCTGTGTGTCTGTCACTGGGTCCACCTGATTGATATGCCTCTGTCATTCCAACAGATGGTGCATCACAAACATTAGCACTGCTTTTACGGATCCCATACTAAACGGCATATAACAGAAACATATGCATTACATTTGTCATTCCTACAGATGGCGCATCACAAACATTAACACTTGTGACAGGTGGCCACGGACATTACTCAGCCGGGACACCAACTGGATGGAAGGACTGGGGGAGAGAGCAGATACAAGACACTACCTCCCCCAGGACACTGGAGTGTGGCACAGCCCTGTTGGGTTCCATGGGGGCCACCAGGAAGAGCAGCAGAGCCCTAAATGGGCCTTTCACCACACCTGGGAGTGATTCCAGGTCCGATTAATGAGCCACCTGGAACATTCCCAGGGTCTACTTAAAAGGAGCCACCTCACTCCATTCAGTAAGCCAGAGTCGGGAGGAGGTGGGCAAAGCTTGCCTGGAGAGGAGTGGAGGCAGAGAAGATTTTGTGCTGGACTGTATTTGATGCTTTACGTACTGTGCAGTTTTGGTAAGAGAAAAACAGCTTCCCCATGTGAATAAACGTGTGCTGTGAGGCAAATGTATGTCTCTGTCTGTCTGTGTCAGGTTTAGGCAGCTGTATGTGCCCCAGGGCTTCACACACTGCTTTTTTGAATTTCATACCAAATAGCATATAACAGAGACATACACATTGCACAATGAACTGCAAACATTTATCCTAAGGTCTATGTAGATTATTTAGATTTCAACCCATCTCAGATGAGCAGAACAGCTTGTCCATCTTAATAAAGCACAAGTGTCTGAGTGTCTGTCTGTCTGTGTGTCCATTCACTTGCTATGTCTCTATCATTCCATAAGATGGAGCATCACAAACATTTTTAAGGGATAAAATGCCTTGTATTTGTCATTCCCACAGATGGCACATCACAAACATTAGCACTGCTTTTGCAAATCCCATATCAAATGGCATGTAACAGAGACATACGCATTGCATGGTGCACTACAAACATTAATGCTGAAGTCTATGTTGATTACTTAGAGTCCAGCCTATCTCAGATGAGCAGAACAGCTTGTCCATCTTAATAAAGCACAAGTGTCTGAGTGTCTGTCTGTCTGTGTGTCCATTCACTTGCTATGTCTCTATCATTCCATAAGATGGAGCATCACAAACATTTTTAAGGGATAAAATGCCTTGTATTTGTCATTCCTACAGATGGCGCATCACAAACTTTAACATTGCCTTTATGAATGCCATACCAAATGGTGTATAACATAAACATATGTATTGCATTTGTCATTCCCACAGATGGCACATCACAAACATGAACACTGCTTTTATAAATCCCATACTTAATGGCATGTGATAGAGATATACACATTGTTTGGTGCACTGCAAACATTAACACTGCGATCTACGTTGAATACTTAGATTTCAACCCATTCTAGATGGGTAGCACAGCTAGTTTAAGCTAACAGTATGAGATGAAGGATATAAAAGACTGTGAAAGGAGGCTGGTATCAAGCTGGATGTTCTGCGATGCATCTTTGTCCCGTTGTCCTAAGGTTAGTGAAATATGGAGCTGGGTGTCCCATACTACCTGCAGATCCAGGTGCCCTGCTACTAGTTAAGAACTGAAGGTGGCAGTGAGAGGCGTTAAGAAGCTGGCAGATAGGCTTTATCACCAATAGTTCCTTGAACGAATACTTGGTTCCAGGAGTAAAACTCTTTGCAGTAAAATAAAAATATTACATGAATGTAACCCAAGAAAGAACACACAAGTGTTATATTCCACAAAAAACAAAAGAAAATCAAAATCAAAAACAGCCTCAAACATACATAAATAGACTCTTACCCTGCAATTTATCACAATGTCCTTGTAGTAAAGCAGCCACAAAGACCACAAAGAGCAGCTCTGCAACAGAACAATTATACAGAGTGGTGCAGGGAAATGGAAAACTTTCAGCTGACGTTCACTGCACGCATAAACAAATTACAAAATACATTTAATGATGTATTGTACAGGGTATGCAATTAATGATGGTAATGAATATTCATTCAATATTCATTTTATGTTTTAAAGAAACCATCATGAAGGTGCTGTCCATTTCTCTGTACGCATTCTGACAGCCTGTTGTGGAAATTCTGCATTGCTTGACGTAACATGTTAAGAGGAATGCCAGCGATTTCCTCTTCAGTCCTCCTTTTTAGCTCAGCAATGGTTGCAGGACGTGTGTGGTACACTGGCTTTTATGATGTTCCCACATAAAAAAAAAACATCACAAACAGTGAGATCTGGGGATCTTGGAGGCCATGGAATGTCGCCTTCCAAGCAATCGTTGAATAGCTGCCATCGATTGTCAGGCAGTATGCAAAGTGGCTCCACCTGAGGACTTCTTTTTTTTGAGGCTGAACCCATTTCTTTAAAATTTCGCATCCATGTTGTAATCGCATGAGCAGACGGGACACGATCATGATGTCCTAAGTGATCATGACGCTGAAATTCCCTTTGCGCAGCAGTCACACTATCAACATTCTTAAAAAAGGCTTTTACAGCGAACGCACCACTGCTCCATTGCCACTAATGGCAAGGGGTTCTAAATGAAGTTGCAAACAACTGCCGATGCCCCATGGTTGCCAACACCTACTTCCAAAATTACCTATTTTCCCTGCGGCATCCTGTACAATAAATACTGCTCCACTCAAGATAAAAATCTAGACACCTTTCCTAGCAAATTAAAGGCTTATGCTCTCCTTTTTGGGTTGCCACCCAACCTCACACACAACTCACTTGCTAACCACCTCTAATCGATCGAGAAAAAAATGACCCCCCTACTACTATGGTCTCCACCTTAATAAAGCCAGGTCCATTTCTCCTCCAGCCTACTCTCTTAGAAGAGACAGACATTTACCTGTTGAGGGGAGGAAATGCATCTGCTTGATCTACTCGACTCAAGGATTCACTGATCTGGGACTAAATGAAAGAAACATTAACCGCGATAAAAAAGCACTAAACATACTAAATCAATCTTGTCAATCAATCCAAAACACCGATAAACAATAACAATGCTCCGCCAAGCCTGTCTTCCAGGGTTCCCACCGGATTGCGCTTGTGCTTGGCCAGATTGCCGAGTTTAACAAAAAGCCACGTGCACCTGAGACCCATGGGTGAGGAACATTGAATATGGAAACTCAAGAGACCAGCTTGCCAGTAAGCTCCAAGTTTATTCCTAGTGTGCACACCGGAAAATAATTATTATAAGCAGTTTGTGCTGTTCCCAGTGCTAACCTGCATTGCGTTAATTAATCTCCTCCCGCATGGTCTGTAGGTCTAATGACATGGTGAGGCCACCAGCGCCACACTCAGAATACTGTGAAAACGCTTCCTCTCAGTAGGTGAATTTAAAAAAGGACAGGAAGTAGAGAATTTCAAGTCAAGTTTATTGTCATGTACATTCAGTGCATTGAAATTTATACTCGCTAGGGGTATGGGAGATATTTTAACCTTTACAGCTGATATATCTCATCAGGATAGGCCTTAAACCTGCAGGTCTTTTCAAGCTGACCATGAGTGCAGTGTATTCTGGAAAAGATGAAATGCAAAGCAGGATTCAGACTATTTTTCTTAGTTATGAAGTGCAGCTTTTGAGAAAATTACCTTGAATTGGTGATAATGACTCAGTAACATTGTCTCCATCTTTCAGAAACTGCAAAGTGTCATTGTATTCTCTGCTAACAGAGATGAAAACAAGTCTCTTTTGGGTGAGAAGAAAGAAATGCTCACAAAACAGTTTTGTAAAATGAGCTTTTGGTTTAGTCATTGCTTTTTTGTCACTTTTATAAAGAATTTAGCTTGGTTGCAAAAATGAACAGTTGCAAGGCTGTAATGAACACTTAAGTGAAGTTTTCTATCTGCTGCTGTTTAGCTACAGACATTTTTTTAGAACTCTCTCTCTCCAGCAAGAAATCTTTTTATTTTCATTTTCTACTAAGAATATGTAATTTGCAGCTTAAGGAACAAAGCCATCTGGGAATTGTCATCAGGGAATGAGTGAACCCACCTAGGTTTCTATACTTCAATGCATTGCTTATATTTACTGTTATTAGTTTTGATGCTAAGAAATATAGTTTTTAAATGAAATCTTAAATCAGGGGTCCATGTCTGACTATTACTAGCATTATCGAGAATCTAGATTGTCATTCCTTGCCTAGCTGTTGTCCCTTAAGGATATGAGAGGATGCTCTTGTGAAGACCTGTAGTGGTGGTAAAGCTGGGTTGAGGTGAAAACAATTCTTGTCCATAGAGCAGTCCACTATTAGAGGTGCCTACAAGTCAAATATGTTATGATGTAGAGTCTCAAACATAACAAACTGAGTGTAAAACCTTCAAGATATAGTCATACAACAGGTGGAACTTCACTGGATATTCTTGAAGAGGTCTCCACCATACTCTTTAATGTTATCTTCTATCTTCAAGTCTAGTAAGCCTCAAATATGGAGCTCTTACAAAACAACCAGAAATATCTCAAAGTAAAGCAAAAGCCCCACAAGGATCAGGATTACATAAAAAAGAGCAAACAAAACATCTTTATTAATTGAGGGATTTATTAAAAAGGAGATAAATAAGGCAAAAGTGTTCAGCTGAGCTAAAGAAGCAGAAAAATGACATAACTTAAAAAAAGTAAATTCAAAATACTGACAGCTCCTTCACAATCTCAAGGTTCTGCTACTGCTGTCTCTTTCCTGACTGAATATAAAGCCTGAAGAAAGACCAGCAGCAGTGATGAGAAGGTGGCTCCGCCTCCTGGTGCTCCACCCACAAAGTACAAGGAATGGCCATACAGTTAAAGTGGCAGGACACAATTACTAAATCATATACAAAAATGCTAGAAATTACATGAAAGACACAAAAAAAAAATTGAAAATGATGATAAAACAACAAATAAATACATACATGGGGGAAAAACCCTGGCTCTAACATAACAGGATACATGGGGTACAAAGCATACAGCGAGACAGGTAAGAGGCTACCATTGACAGTGGTATAGTTGGTTATGTCATTTCTTCCTAACCTACATTAAGAAAAGAACCTAAGAGGTCACTTGATAACCTTTCATTATTGTCAATCTGATACCACAATAAAGCATGTCTTCTAAGAACAGATGACAAAAATTTGGAAAAAAAGGAAATAATAAATACATACAAATAGATAGATAGATAGATAGATAGATAGATAGATAGATAGATAGATAGAAATAAAGGTGCTATATGATAGATAGATAGATAGATAGATAGATAGATAGATAGATAGATAGATAGATAGATAGATAGATAGATAGATAGATAGACATACTAACCATACTTAGTATGCCATATATACAGTACACTGCATATGTACTGTATAGTCATTGAAGACTGATCCTGGCTGAGGTGAATGGTTCCGTAACTGGCCCGGAGACCTTTATAACAGAAGAAGAAGAGGGTGCTTTACCATTCGGGAGACCATTCTAAGGGAAGGTCATATCGAAACTGTCTCCAAGGGCCTTGTGCTCCCCCAATGTACTTGGTAGCAGTTTCCCACTGGCATGGCTGCCAGCTGACCACACCACCTGCAGGGCTGTATGGGATTTTTAATGGTTATGGGCTGTCCTGTTTGGGTTCTCTGGTGCCTCTAGGTGAAGCTGCTGGAGAAAGGCTCTTCTTTCACGGGGAGGTCCTGCCTCGCACAGAAGTCCATCCTGGCTGCATTGTGGCAGCACTGGAAATACTCTCAGGTCCAGTATAAAGGAAACTGCTGTGTTTCACCTGCTGAGTTAGAGTTGGGAGATGGTGGACAGAGCTCAATGGAGAAGGATAAGAAATAACACATAAGAAGGGGAATTGTGACTGGGATGGTATTTTTTGGATAGAGACATGCAAAGAGGTATTTTCTTTAATTATATTACCATTATTTGAACCCATTGCTGTGTGGCTTAGTTCTGTCTGGGTGTTTGAAGGACTGTTACACCCCCTACAGGTCACTATATATATTGTCTGCGGTGGGTTGGCACCCTGCTCAGGATTGGTTCCTGCCTTGTGCCCTGTGTTGGCTGGGATTGGCTCCAGCAGACCCCCGTCACCCTGTATTCGGATTCAGCGGGTTAGAAAATGGATGGATGGATGGATATATATATATATATATATATATATATATATATATATATATATATATATATATATATATATATATATATATAGATATATATATATATATATATATATATATATATATATATATGTGTGTGTATATAGGGAATAGTTTTGTCTGTGGTGGGTTGGCACCCTGCCCAGGATTGGTTCCTGCCTTGTGCCCTGTGTTGGCTGGGATTGGCTCCAGCAGACCCCAGTCACCCTGTATTCGGATTCAGCGGGTTAGACAATGCATGGATGGATGGAATGGTTTTGTAGGTGGTAACCACAGACAGTTTCTCTGTCTTTATCCTGCCTGACTGACTCTTCTCTGTCCCTGTCACTACTGGTAGCAGGAGGTGATTCAGGTTGCACAGGTAGTCCAACTCCTCCAGAATGGCACATCCACAGGTGCCATTGTAAGAAGGTTTGCTCAGTCTCCTAGCATAGTCTCAAGATCATGGAGGAGATATCAGCTACACGAGAAAAGCTGGGGCATGTG
Organism: Polypterus senegalus; assembly: GCF_016835505.1. Taxonomy (NCBI): domain Eukaryota; kingdom Metazoa; phylum Chordata; class Cladistia; order Polypteriformes; family Polypteridae; genus Polypterus; species Polypterus senegalus. Next base: position 221,304,110 of record NC_053157.1, read on the forward strand.
TGGGTCAGTCAATGGCATCAGTGCCTTTGATATTCAGGATCTGCCCACACTCTCTGGCCACATGAGGCCAGGCAGCATTGTGATGCACCAGGAGGAACTCCAGGGCCCACTGCACCAGTGTAAGGTCTGGCAATGGCTCTGAAGATTTGATCCCAGAACCTAACAGCAGTCAGGGTACTGTTGCCTAGCACGTGGAGGTCTGTGTGACCCTCCAAGTTATGCCTCCCCAGACCATCACTGACCCACTGCCAAACAGGTCATGCTGGATGATGTTATAGGCTGCAAAACGTTCACCACAGCATCTCCAGGCTCTTTCATGTCTGTCACATGTGCTCAGTGAACCTGCTCTCATCTACTGTATGAAGAGAATGGGGCACCAATGGCAGAGCTGCCAATTGTGATATTGTCTGACGAATGCCAGTTGAGCTGCATGGTGATAGTCTGTGAAAACAGGTCCCACTAGAACACATCAGGCCCTCATGCCACTCTAATGGAGTCTGTTTGTGACAGTTTGGTCAGAAACATGCACACCAGTCGCCAGCTGGAGGTCATTTAATAGGGCTCTGGCAGTGCTCCTCCCGTTGTTCCTCTCATAAAGTAGCAGATACCAGTCCTGCTGCTGGGTGATGCCCTTCTATGGCCCTGTCCACCACCCTCCTCACAATATACATGGAGAGAAATGGTGAATTCCACATAGGTGTTGAACAAGCCAGAATGTGAACTCTGGACTTAGGGACTGCCCCTCTGCCACCCTAACCCCACAGATATGGAATGGGCAGGAATGAGAACGCAGTGCGGCATCACTAACTGCTGTTTAATGGTGTCTGTGAGGCTGTGCTGTACGCTGATCTACTTCTTCATTTGTCTCAAGTATTGAAGCCATATTTGATTCTTCTCAATTTTCCTTGGAGCTCTTCACATAATTTCCATTCAAAATGTATTTTCCAGTTCATCTTTAAGCTGCATAACAGTTAAGAAAAGTGACTGCATTTGTCTCACTCTTAATTTTTAGTATACTTGTGGTGTAACATTTTCTTTGTCCTACACTGATTGAGTTTTCCATGCCTGACTGAAATCTCCATCAGCAATTACATTCACTCAGCTGTCTCTTATTTGTTTAATTTGCTTGAATCCGCCATGAATAAATTCTTGCAGTTTATGGTCCACCGTGGAGATTTCATGTGTTATTAGCATTTGCAATTCAGTGCGCTTCACTTAATGGCTGCTATGCTAGTTTAGCACTAGCTTGTTCTGACAGTGAACTACATTTTGAATATTTAAAGCATTAATTTCAATGAACCTCTGCCAAGCCTGTAGCACCCGTCCCATTAATCATCACACCCTACTTATCTCCACCAATTATTTATCGCACCACTTAAAAGATGGGTTTGATATTTTTCAATTCCAAGTTATTTCTTCACAGTCATGGTATAAATTAATTTGCCACATGAAATTGTGTTCTAAAATAAACCATTTTGTATTAATTAAAAAAACAAACTGGCAGACTCCTGTATTTTATAATGATGGTAAAGGATATCAGTGTTCGATATGAAAACAAAAGCATTAAATCTTACCAAATATGTTCATTTGTCAAGCCAAGAGTCTTTTCGAGTATTGATCTGAATCTTAAGATGCACGATATTTCAAAACAGCGTATTCATCTTATTTTGGGAAGGGAAAAATTGGGAGTGTGCTCCCCTCGACTTTCTCGTCTACTGAGATAGAGGAAAAGGTCATCAGAACCACTTCAAGTATCTCTTTGTTTCTCATCATAACTAATTGATAATATTGATACACAACACTCTTTATTTATAATATCTTTATTTATAATCAAACTTTATATTAAAAATGATATTTTCGCACTTAGGGAGGTCGAAAATGGTGGTGGAATTTTTTCACCATTATATACCCATTACCTCGATTACATGCAAGTTAGAGTCACTTAAAAACACAGAACAAGTATTACTATTATTTAATATTTGTTGCAATAAATTGCTAGAGGTAAAAACTGCATTTAACTACATTTAATTATGACTAGCGACTGGGAGCCCGATCGAATCGTGCTACAAATTCAACGTTTGTGAAATCCATGCTTTCTCTGCAAAGAATTATTTGTTTTGTTAAGTCCTTGAAATGATTTTGTTATCATGGCACTGATTTGTGGTTAAAATAGACCTTTTTGGCCACCTCAAGGCACGGGCTGCTCGATTTATTTCAATCCGTGCTGCATTTGCGGCTGCTCGAGTTTCTTCAGTCGCTTGTGCACGGCTGGCATGATGTCTGTTAGCGTTAGTAGCATTCTGTAGCGCATGTTCTTCATTTGTCCTTTGTGTCCGATTTGCATGATTTCTCTTAGTGTTAGTAGCATTTGTAACCGTATGCTGCTCATCCATTTGCTGTGTACGTGTGATCATATTAGGAAGTCTACGTTCTGCGTCAGTCATGTGACTTCATTTCCTACGCATCCTTCCCGCGGCCGCTGCTGTTGTGGCTGCTCAAGGTACTGCTGCGAACACCATACACACGGATAGTATCAAATTATATATAAGGATAATGATGGCGTAAATAAAAAAACATCATAAAATTAAATGTATTACCAGGAACACAATACGGACGTAACAGATTATTGTTCCCATTACACCTTTATATCTACATGGCATGTTCAATGTTTACACATTATAGTTAAACTGATGATGTATAAATTAAAATAAAATTAATAATAGCTATTGAAGGTATATGCGTTACATTGAATACAGTTTTTAATATTGTGTACACATTTATATTTCCATAATACAAAAAATTTGGATGGTTGTTTAAATAAAATGCTACTTCCGGTTGAGTAATTTTTCTCAAATTTCATATCTGTTTTCATTTTATCATTATAAACATCTACAAAATTTTGAATCCATCCATCCATCCATTATCCAACCTGCCATATCCTAACTACAGGGTCATGGGTGTCTGCTGGAGCCAATCCCAGCCAAAATTTGAATCATCTATCTGTAATTATAATCATAGTTTACTTGAGAATTCATTAAAGTATTCAGTTCAAGTACCCAGAAGAGTCCCAAAAGTTGATATGATTCTTTAATTTTGATATAAAGCAGGTGTGCATGATCTCATTGGCCGAAGTCAAAGCATGTTTGATTTATCATTTTTAAACACAGACACACAGACATGCATCATTTCAAAAATGGTATTTTCTGGCTCAGGAAGGTCTACAATGTCAAGATTCATCAAAATCTCGAGGTCGAGTTTTTTCACAATTCCTATACTTTCTCTATATTGTGTATACAAGAAAGTTAAAAAAGCAAAAAGCAGAACATTTTTTATGAGATTTAACCATTATTTTAGATGTGTTCTTCACCTCACTGCTCATTTTCCTTCAACCCCAGGATTGCAGATTCACCTAAATGAGTCGTCTCCAGGTGCAGTTATTGCCATTATTGAATGCTGGTGTCCAAATGTGGATTGCTATCTGTATCTAGATGACATCAGGCCATTCAGCCAATTCTCACTCATCCAAGAGAAGACAGACTGCGCAAGAAATATGGGATTCAAAGATTAAAGAAATGAATTTTATCACCAAACATACAAAGGAGTTTGGGCTTCACGAGGGATTGCAACAGAACTGGAACTTCCTTTCAGCTTTCGTAACCTTTCACTATCTATCTATCTATCTATCTATCTATCTATCTATCTATCTATCTATCTATCTATCTATCTATAATATAGTGCCTTATATCTATCTATCTATCTATCTATCTATCTATCTATCTATCTATCTATCTATCTATCTATCTATAATATAGTGCCTTTATACCTTTATTTCTATCTATCTATCTATCTATCTATCTATCTATCTATCTATCTATCTATCTATCTATCTATCTATCTATCTATCTATCTATCATAACAAGCATTGTTGTTTAGGCCTCCGACTGTCCGACTGATGACCCAAGGCTTGAAGACTTCTTATTAGCATTGCCATAACAGTAACTTTTGTTTTATTATTAAGTAGTGGGTTATAAGTCCAGCAGACCACCTCCTTCTTTCTACTCCTGAGCTTGGGACCAGGCTTTGTTGCACAACCAGATTAGTGTCATCATGACAGGCAAAATGCATTGTTACATGTGAAGATGGGGGTTAAGACAGTATTCTAGATAGATAGATAGATAGATAGATAGATAGATAGATAGATAGATAGATAGATAGATAGATAGATAGATAGATAGATAGATAGAAAGATGCTATATAGATGTAGTGCTTCATCTGTGCCAAGGACACATTGACAGATAAACCAGGGGGCACTGGCGCTCAGTTGCTTCACTTGTCAGATTTCTATAAGTGGTTTCTTTCATGCTTTTCCTCGCCTTCAGGGATGCGGCTTCATTTAATTTATTCCAAGTCTCTTGCCATCCCTCTTCAAGCACATCCTTTAGACTAATCCTGGCATTCTTTTCCTGGACAGAAGCCTGGGGGTCCATCTAAAAATACCACGGCATGGGTATAAAGGCATGTGGCTGCACATTTCTACGTCTTTTCTGAGCACTCCTGATCTTCATTCCCAGGTTCCTCAGCCTGGTAAGGCTCAGGCCCGGTTTGTCTCTAAGTTATTTTGAATTCTGTTGTTTTTTAAACAAGTTTTGATATCTGTTTTCAACTGTAGTTTCATGCTCAGTTAAGTTTCAAGAACTTAATATTTTAGTTTTTACTTTTTGTGACTTGCTTTAAAAAAATGGCCATTCAATGAAGATGAAGAGATTCATGCTGGGCCTGCATAGTAAAGGGAGTGTAAAAACAGGCACAGCCCTCAGTGAGGCTCCTTTTGCTCCAGAGAGATATCTACTGCACATTTGATCAAGCGTGTCACTCACGCAGTAGTAGTGTCCATTTGTGCAGAGAGTAGGCTGTTCACCATGGCAGCACTGGACCCTTCAAACTTCAAATCAGCCACTTGGTAGCACTCGTGACGGCACCTACACATTTGTCCTGAAGGGTTACAAATCATAATTTTTGGACTACAGACACCCAATTCCAAAAAGTTATAAGAAATGCTAATAAAGCGTAAACTTACTTTGACTTGTACTCAAACAGAAAAACAAATGGATAAAGACAAACTATTTCATGTTTTATGTCCTCAACAAAGTTGTGTTTTGAAGATACAGTATATATTAATTCTGAAATGGATGCCTGTGACATTTTTTAAAACAAAAGCTGGGAATGAGCCATTTTGGACTAATAGAGATGTGACTAGTTGAAATAATAAGGTGATGTGAAACGCAACAAGGCCTAGTCCTTCAACAGCAAGGATGAGTCAAGGCCTCCCAGTTTGCCAACAGACGTGTCAGCACTTAATTCAGCATTCTGTAAACATCCATCCATCCATTTTCTAACCCGCTGAATCCGAATACAGGGTGACGGGGGTCTGCTGGAGCCAATCCCAGCCAACACAGGGCACAAGGCAGGAACCAATCCTGGGCAGGGTGCCAACCCACCGCAGGACACACACAAACACACCCACACACCAAGCACACACTAGGGCCAATTTAGAATCGCCAATCCACTAACCGCCTAACCTGCATGTCTTTGGATTGTGGGAGGAAACCGGAGCGCCTGGAGGAAACCCACGCAGACACGGGGAGAACATGCAAACTCCACGCAGGGAGGACCCGGGAAGCGAACCCGGGTCTCCTAACTGCGAGGCAGCAGCGCTACCACTGCGCCACCGTGCCGCCCATTCTGTAAACAGTGCTCCTCAAAAACAAATCAGTAGGATTTGGGAGCATTTCACCCTCTGCAGTTCATAAAATAAATAAAAGATTTAAGGACTCTGGTGAAAACTGGGTAAGACTGAAAACCTCTCCTGAATGCGCATGACCTTTAATCCCTCAGACGACACTGTCTGTAATGGCTATCAGGACATGTGCTCAGGGCTCAACACCATTCACCGCTGGATCCACAGATGCTGCATCAGGCTTGACTGTGCAAAGCAGATGCCATCCATCAACACTATGGAGAAGTGCTGCCGACTTCTCTGGGCTCGGTTTTTACCTGAGATGGAAAGTAGGACAGTGGAGTCATGTCTTGTGGTCCAACGAGTCAACATTACAAACAGTTTCTGGAAAAAAAGCCAAAATTAACTCAGAACCAAAGTGGAAAAGAGCCATCCAAGATGTTATCAGCATTAGGTTCAAAATCCAGCGTCTGTTATGGAGTGATGGGGTGTCAGTGCCCGTGACATCCATGGGGGCACCATTAAAGTGGGAAGATATTGTGGAAGTAACCCCCGAGGAAGACAGGAATAGTTCAATCAACCAGTCTTTATTCAGTCACAGATGAGTACATGGGATTCATGCTTTGCAAGGCAGAAGAGCGAAGTTCAGCTGTTCAGTCGGCTTTTTTATATTTTCTCCCATCCCCTTCCCTTACTTATAGATACACATAATATCATTTACCTAAGCATTTCATTTTATATTGCAGAAATCGGCCAAACGTTTCTGTTTTGTGTTATGTGTCAGAGAGGGCCCTAAAGAAGGAAAGGCCATCTTTCCTGCGTCTTACAGACACGTTCCTAAAGAAGAAGTTGTCCTTAGTCAGCTTTCTGCCCCCTGTATGAATAACCTGCCATTATAGCAACACAGCTTTGTTAGCTTTTAACCCTTAGTAACTTGCAAGGAGTTCATTTTTCTTTCACAATATCGACAAACACAGTTCAGCTGCATACACTATCTTCCAGATTTGTATTTTAGGTTCATTCTTTGTTTGGATTATTACAGAACCTTCTGCTTTGGTTAATTCCCCACAGCTCCCCTTCATTTATCGGTGAAGAGTCCTGCTGTCAATTCAAAACTGTGATAACTTGTGAAGGGCGGGTTCTTGTTTGTGGACTACTTTACAGAGTTATTTATTTTGCAGTATTTTAGAAAGAATATATATTGTGACAGACGACCGGGGACCTTGCCCCACTGGGACACTTGGAGAAGCAAAGGACTGGGAGAGGGCCAATTCCTTCCCCAGCGTGCAAGAGGGCAGCTCCTAAGGATTGCATGAGTTCCATGGAGCTTGGAAGTGTAACCCTATGGGGGCACGTGGCCAGCGCCAGGGGTCACTTGGATGGTTCCGGAGTCATGGACTGCTGCACTTCCATCACACCATGAAGTGCTGCCGGAACAACTACAGTAGGTACACCTGAAGTGCTTCCAGGTGCCCATGCAGCACTTTCACCACACTGGGAAGTGATGCAGGAAGGTCTTCAGGGAGCACATCCGGGTGCAACATAAAAGGGGCGCCTCACTCCATTTGGGAGTCAGGAGGCAGAGGACAGAGCTTGCAGGAGAGGAGTGGAGGCAGCAAAGAAGATTAGAAAAAGAAAGAAAAGAGAAGGAAAGAAGGAAAAGAAGGATTGTGAGCATTGTTGGGGATCCGTTCACAGTGTGGTGCTAAAAAAAAAACAAAGAAGAAAATGAAAAGTGTGTGTTCTGGACATTGTGGGTCCGCGTCTCTGTCTGTAGCTGGGCTGATCTTTCCACAATATATATATTCATGAGCATACAACTGGATGACTTGACGTGTGGATTATGAAACACTAACAACATGAGATTTTTATTGTTTACTGCTGTCCAGAATAGATTATCATTGCGTCCTACTCTGCTAGTAGCGTTGTTATATCTGTTCTGCACATTTTTTCTCAGCCACTACTACAGACTACATGGAATAAGTAACATATTAAAGATCCTTTAAATTCTTACTTACATCACTCCTCGATGCCATTTAGCCTGTGTGACAGATAGAGGGCACTGTCTTCCCCTTGAACCCTCAGACCAGACGCCAGACACCAGATAAAAGTCCAAATAATGACTTTATTATAATAAATAAGTGCACAAAGCACCTCCATCTCCACTATACTTTGAATAATATACATTAATAAATCAATAATCACAATAAACAATCCTCCAATCCACCCAGCAGCTCAGTCACCCTTCCTCCCAACTCGACTCACTGCTGGGATCTCCCACAGTCCTTTTATACTTCTTGACCCAGAAGTGTTTCTGTCCCTCATTCAATGTGACTATATTAACACTTCCGGGTCGGGTAAAACTTCTTTTCTTCAACCCAGAGCTACGTCATTTCTTTTGTCCCCATGACTGGGACGTACTTCCGGGCTGTATGGAAAATACACGTCTCTGGGCCTCCCTGCAGCATCCCCTGGCGGCCCCAACGTTATCCAGCAGGGCAGTGCATTAAAACTCCAAAGTCCATAATGCCCTGCTGGAATTCGGGGCATCTCCACGTCGCAGGGAGGGTGCCATCTGGCAGCTTGGGGGTATTGGCCGGGATAAGTTGCTGGCCATAGTCCACACCTGCTAATGTCATTCTGGCTTCTCGTCACTCATCTGATTTCTTCTCTCCTTCTTATGGTTGTGTGCGTTGTGAGGTAGCGTTTGAAATACAAAGAGCGGCCACTGCCTCATCGCCTGCTAATTCCTGCTGAGCTGTGCATGGGATCTCATCACTAGCATGTCTGCTCAGGCTTTGGTCCCAGTGAACTGACCACTGTTTTGCTTCAGGCAGGCCTTGTCAGCCTTTCTCTCCTGTCCCCCGATTTACAATGCTGGTCCCAAGTGAGTCCCCCGTTTTCACCTAGACCTGTGTGCAAGCGAAGGCACGGCACTAGACAGTCCACAGGTAGACTCAGGACATTTTCAACAGGGAGGTGCTCAACTAAGTATCAGGACTTTGGCTGGGGTGGCTGCAGTTTCTGACACAAAAGCACAGCTCTGACCTTTTTCACAGCCATTGCCCTTGAGCGTGACTGACTGCCATCGGCTCTGATCTCATTAGCGATGCACCATCTGATTTCCAGCTGCCAAACGGTACTCTCCAGTCGATATCTCGTTTAGCCTCTACATGCATTAACATTTAAAGAGCGCCACTAGCAAATGGGGAGGGGGTAACCTGATGCTTGCCACCAATTAGTGACTGCAGGTCCCAAGGGGGGGTGTGAGGGGTTTGGTGTGCACGCCACTCAGAATCCAAATGATCCCAGTGCTGCCGGCTGAGCTGCTCTTGCAGTTTACTCGGCCTTTCACATTTCCATGCTATTACACCTTCAAAAACAGTGCGCAGCTTTCCAAAGACCAAGCCTTTGGATTACTAAGCAGCTGAAAAGTCTCCTTAATGACAAGAAGAAAACACTCAGATCGGGTGACCAAGAGGTCTCTGAAGGGCATACAGAGAGAACTGAAGGAAAAGCTGAGCGAAGAGAAGGGCGCTTACAGAGATAAAGTAGAAAATAAACTCTTTAGAATAATGCAAAATATGTTTTGGAATGGCCTGAGCATCATTACTGGACTCAAAAAATGCAGGGATCAGGAGCTGGAAGAGCATGTGGACAAAGCTAACAACCACAACCAATTATTAATTGAATCTCCTTAGCATTGCCAACTTCTTTTATTGGCCATTTCCTCCACACCAACCCATATGCATCAACAAACTCCTGCCACTTTAACTGGAATGGCCAGTGATGAGTCCACCTCTGACCATCATTATGGGGAGACAGCTGAGGAGGCTAAACAAAAGAAAAAACAAGGGGCCAAGGAAGTCACACTATAGGGTGGTCCAGATCTAATTATATAGCTCTAACTTATTAAGTTTAATACATTGAAAATCACCCTAAAAATCCTGGACCATCGAGAAGTGTGCGAACTGACGACATGAAGAATCTCCTTCGTGCCGAACTGGAATCTTCCCCGCATAAATCAAAGTCATCCAGACAATCTGGATCTGCATAATTAGATCCGGACCACCCATCTTGAGGAGTCCTCTGCCACTTTCTCAGTCTGTGATTAAGGCTCCAGAAAGATCCACTGCTGCATTGTTCTAGTTCTAAAGAAGGCAGGTGTTTCTTCACTTAATGACCAGTTGCCCTAATGTCCCACATTATTAGGACCTTTGAGTAGCTGATCCTGGACTATATGCATCACCTTCTTAAAAGACCAGTTGAACATACCTCAGTTTGCTTACTAGACAAAATTGGAGTGCAAGATGTCATTATCTACCATACTTTATCTGCTCCACAAAGCTAGGCAAAGCTGGCAACAATATGTTGGGGACATTATGTTTCAGACTTCTCCAGTGCTTTCAGTACCCTACACCCAGGCCTGTCAAGAGGTAAGCTCAGTTAGATGAGCCTATGGTGTCCTGCATAAAGGACTATCTGTCGGGCAGAGCGCAGTTTGTGAGGCTCAAGGACTGTGTCTCTAATGTGGATGTAGCACAAGGAACAGTCCTCATGTCTTCTGTTCACCTTCTGACTATAAATAAATATAATGCCAGGTCATATCACTTGCAGAAATCCTCAGATGTTTCTGAACTAGTTGGGTGTATTGGCAAGGGGCATGAGAAAGAGCAGAAGACTCTGGGAGAGACATTTCAGAATTGTTTGCAACTTGACTTCAGCAAAACCATGGAAATGCTTATCGACTTTCACCGTACCAAAGACACTTTATGTCCAGCCACTATTCAGGGAGTTGATGTAGACGTGGTGCACTGCTACAGATACTTGAGGGTCCACATCAATGGCAGGCTGGACTCGTCTCAGAACACAGAGGAACTACATAAGAAAAAGCAGAGTAGGTTCTTGTTTGTCAGGAGACTGTGTGTCTTTAATGTGGGTAGAGACATCCTTTACATGTTCTACAACTCTGTGACCCAATCTATCTATCTATCTATCTATCTATCTATTGTGAACGCTGGCCCCGGCACAGACAGACGGACAGCATACTTTGCTCCACACACTTTTATTTACACTAATATTATTTACAGTTCGGTGCACTCACGCAACCCCAGTGCCTTCTTGCACCGATTCCCCCAAAGTCCAGGGCCCACAGTCTCTTGTGCCTTCCTGGCCGCCTCCCGTCCTCTCTCTCCAGCTCAGTCCTTCTGCCTCCCGACTTCCACCAATGACTGGAGGAGGCCCTAAATAAGGCCCGGATGAGCCCCAGGTGTTTCCCGTCTCTAGCCACGCCCAAGCGTGGCGGAAGTATCGGCTGTCTTCCTGGCAGCTCTCCGGGTGCCACACAAAGTCTTCCCCCCGGCACTTCCTGGTGTGGCGGGAGTGTCGGGTTCCCGGGATAATCAGGCACCGGGGCGCCGCCTGGCGGTGGCCACGGGTCCCTACAGGGCTGGGCTTCAAAGCCCTGTACCCGAGGCCCCTTGCCTAACCAGGACAGACGCCCCCACTCTGTCTGGAGGAGGCACTCGCCCTCCTCCGGTCCTCCAAGCGTCGGCGGGCTCCTGCCCGACCGGCAACGCCGCGGATAAACCGGCATCGGCGCCGCCTGGCGGTGACCACGGGCCCCTACAGGGAAGGGCTTCCATGCCCTCAACCCGTGGCCCCAACAGAACCAGGACGGACGCCCCATCGCGGTCTGGAGGAGGCACAAGCCCTCCTCACGTCCTCCTGGGCGTCCGCCGGGCTCCCGCCCGGCGGGGCCTGATGCCCACCGCTAGCGAGGACACATGGGTCGAGCGGCACAACCGAGCAGGCAGCACGTCCCCAGCGAGGGTCCTACTATGTCCCCAGGGTCCAACACGGCACCCTGGGACATCTGTCTCGGCACCCTCGCCCGGCGCAAAGCGTCCCCTGTGGTCTGCGCCGCTCTACTTCGCTGTTCCCCAGCGAAGTCACTGTAAACCTCCCGGCGTGGAGCACTCCAGGAGGCCTTCCGTTCCAAGCGGGCAGGTCCCCGCCGACGTCGGCCTCAGCGCTCGTCGGGGCTTCGGGCCTGTAAAATAAAGAAAAAGAGGGCCAGAAGCACAGCCAGGACACTCATCCCGAGCGCTCCGTCGGTCTCCGTATCGACCGTGCCTCTGCCCCCCTCCGACAGCCCCAACTTGCCTGCTGAAGTCCTCCGCTGCAGGTTCCATGCCCGTCCGCCGTCCGCGGCACCGCTCGCAGGCGGCTCGCCCAGCCGCCCAGGGGATCTCCTCTGCCCGCTGCGGCGGCCCTTCTCCGGGCGCGCCCCAGCGCCGCGTCTCTCCTCTCGGAGGAACCGGCATTCACCGCCGGTTCCTCCTTCTTTTCTTGGGCCAGCTGGCGGTCTGGGTCTGAGCACAGCAGCTCAAATCCAGCCCGTCTGCGTCCAGGCAGAGCGACAGGAGACAGTTGCAGGCTTGGGCGCAGGGCGCTGGGACCCAGGGCACTCAGCAGCCCGATCCTACCCGCCCCTGCATATTCGAGCTCCTCGCCTCGCTAGCTGTCTGCACCGCGGCGTCTGCTGTCGGGAGGTTGCTTACTTGGAGCTGATCGTCCGTGCGGTCACAGCCATGTTCGGCAAACCTCCCCGCTTGCTTTACGGGGACGGTAATACTCACCACCCCCGCCGTGTTCTGCCGGCCTCGGTTCCAGCGCCGCGCCGATCCTCCGTCTCACGCGGCGTCTCCCGCCGCGACCGCCTTTCCGTCAGCTGCTCACACTGGCGGCGAGAACACGAGCAGCTCCTCTAAAAGCGGCTTGGCGGGCGAAGGACTCCTCCGGCCTGCGCCGAGCCGCTGGTGGAGAGAGAGACAGGCGTCGGTGGGCTTACCTGTCCATCAGCTCCACGCGACGCCTGCCTCCTCTGGGCCCTCCCTCTGGCCCAATCGGGTCTCGGTTTGCACGAGATTGGCATTCCTTGGGCCGCCTCTATCCAATCATCGGCGGCACGCAAGACACACCGGCCAATCCCGTGCCTGTCAGCGGCGGGACCACCGGCCGCGGCCATCTGTCTCCCTGCGCTGGCTGCGAAGGCGTGCCTCTTCGCCGCACCGCAGCTGCGCTTCGATTTGCGGCCTCCTCAGCGGCCGCCGCGCTGTCGACAGCCCGTGGCCCGCGTGCTCCTGCCACAGGCAGCGGATCGGTTCGTCCCTCCCTGCGGAGAACAAGGTACATCCAACCCGCGGGCAGGGTACTCACATCCCGAATCCCGTCGTGCGAGGCCCTGCCTCGGTTTGGCCTTCAGCGAAACAGCGCCGGCCTGGCTGTCCATCTCCACAGCGCGTCTCGGAGCCGCTGCGCTCCAGCGAGGCCGCTCCTCCTCCGCACCGGGGATGGCCTCTCTTCATTCGGTGGCGGTTTCCGGGTAAAGCGCTCAGCGGCCGTGCCGCGGCGCTCCCGCGGCCAGTGTGTGGGGTCCGCTGCTGCGCCGGGCCGTTCACAAAATATTTATAAAGACGGGGTCCCCCCCTTTTAGCAGGGGGTTGGCCCCACGTTGGGCGCCATTGTGAACGCTGGCCCCGGCACAGACAGACGGACAGCATACTTTGCTCCACACACTTTTATTTACACTAATATTTACAGTTCGTGCACTCACGCAACCCCAGTGCCTTCTTGCACCGATTCCCCCAAAGTCCAGGGCACACAGTCTCTTGTGCCTTCCTGGCCGCCTCCCGTCCTCTCTCTCCAGCTCAGTCCTTCTGCCTCCCGACTTCCACCAATGACTGGAGGCGGCCCCTTAAATAAGGCCCCGGATGAGCCCCAGGTGTTTCCGTCTCTAGCCACGCCCAAGCGTGGCGGAAGTATCGGCTGTCTTCCTGGCAGCTCTCCGGGTGCCACACAAAGTCTTCCCCCCGGCACTTCCTGGTGTGGCGGGAGTGTCGGGTTCCCGGGATAATCAGGCACCGGGGCGCCGCCTGGCGGTGGCCACGGGTCCCTACAGGGCTGGGCTTCAAAGCCCTGTACCCGAGGCCCCTTGCCTAACCAGGACGGACGCCCCAACTCGGTCTGGAGGAGGCACTCGCCCTCCTCCGGTCCTCAAGTCCCGGCGGGCTCCTGCCCCGACCGGCAACCGCGGGATAAACCGGCATCGGGCGCCGCCTGGCGGTGACCACGGCCCCTACAGGGAAGGGCTTCCATGCCCTCAACCCGTGGCCCCCAACAGAACCAGGGCGGACGCCCCTGCGGTCTGGGAGGCACAAGCCCTCCTCCGTCCTCCTGGCGTCCCGCCGGGCTCCGCCCGGCCGAGCCACTATCTATTGTCACAATAACGAGACATGAACAGATAAAGGCTTGGAGCATCCACCTGTGTAATATGGTATCCCGGCTGCAAAAGTCATTTTTATCACAATAATTAGCACTGAAGTGCATACAACGGAGTCCAAAACAAGACTGAGGGGAAAAGGGGAAAAGGGCAGGCTTTTAAAGGGGAAGACAGGAAGTGAGGTCATAAGGATCGGGCATGTGTTCATCGCTCATTGGATCAGGCCCGGACGTGACATCAGGGGGGCCGGAGCTGGAAAGGTCTGTTTCCATTGGTTCGGTCCCGGAAGTGATGTCAAGAGAGCCTGGTGGAGTCTCCCAGGAATGGTCTACAGGGAAGTGAGAAAAAGAGTCAGTGCACTCTGCCACATCCCGGCATGCCTCCGAACTGCCTTCATTTAAGCCCTTTAGCTGCCTCCCATGCTGCACGTGTGTGACACTATCTATCTATCTATCTATCTATCTATCTATCTATCTATCTATCTATCTATCTATCTATCTATCTATCTATCTATTATATAGTGCCTTTTATTTCTATCTATCTATCTATCTATCTATCTATCTATTATATAGTGCCTTTCATTTCTATCTATCTATCTATCTATCTATCTATCTATCTATCTATTATATAGTGCCTTTCATTTCTATCTATCTATTATATAGTGCCTTTCATTTCTATCTATCTATCTATTATATAGTGCCTTTTATTTCTATCTATCTATCTATCTATCTATTATATAGTGCCTTTCATTTCTATCTATCTATTATATAGTGCCTTTCATTTCTATCTATCTATCTATCTATTATATAGTGCCTTTCATTTCTATCTATCTATCTATCTATCTATCTATCTATCTATCTATTGTCACAATAACGAGACATGAACAGATAAAGGCTTGGAGCATCCACCTGTGTAATATGGTATCCCAGCTGCAAAAGTCATTTTTATCACAATAATTAGCACTGAAGTGCATACAACGGAGTCCAAAACAAGACTGAGGGGAAAAGGGGAAAAGGGCAGGCTTTTAAAGGGGAAGACAGGAAGTGAGGTCATAAGGATCGGGCATGTGTTCATCGCTCATTGGATCAGGCCCGGACGTGACATCAGGGGGGCCGGAGCTGGAAAGGTCTGTTTCCATTGGTTCGGTCCCGGAAGTGATGTCAAGAGAGCCTGGTGGAGTCTCCCAGGAATGGTCTACAGGGAAGTGAGAAAAAGAGTCAGTGCACTCTGCCACATCCCGGCATGCCTCCGAACTGCCTTCATTTAAGCCCTTTAGCTGCCTCCCATGCGCACGTGTGTGACACTATCTATCTATCTATCTATCTATCTATCTATCTATCTATCTATCTATCTATCTATCTATCTATCTAATTGCAGCAGAAAGCCAGAGCACTTACCTGGCTGTGATACCTTCATAAAGAAATGGGGGAGTGTGCACAGGGCATTATCTATCTATCTATCTATCTATCTATCTATCTATCTATTATATAGTGCCTTTTATTTCTATCTATCTATCTATCTATTATATAGTGCCTTTCATTTCTATCTATCTATCTATCTATCTATCTATCTATCTATTATATAGTGCCTTTCATTTCTATCTATCTATTATATAGTGCCTTTCATTTCTATCTATCTATCTATCTATCTATTATATAGTGCCTTTCATTTCTATCTATCTATCTATTATATAGTGCCTTTCATTTCTATCTATCTATCTATCTATCTATCTATTATATAGTGCCTTTCATTTCTATCTATCTATCTATCTATCTATCTATCTATCTATTATATAGTGCCTTTCATTTCTATCTATCTATCTATCTATCTATCTATCTATCTATCTATTATATAGTGCCTTTCATTTCTATCTATCTATCTATCTATCTATCTATCTATCTATCTATTATATAGTGCCTTTCATTTCTATCTATCTATCTATCTATTATATAGTGCCTTTTATTTCTATCTATCTATTATATAGTGGCTTTCATTTCTATCTATCTATCTATCTATCTATCTATCTATCTATTATATAGTGCCTTTCATTTCTATCTATCTATCTATTATATAGTGCCTTTCATTTCTATCTATCTATCTATCTATCTATCTATGTATTATATAGTGCCTTTTATTTCTATCTATCTATCTATCTATCTATCTATTGTCACAATAACGAGACATGAACAGATAAAGGCTTGGAGCATCCACCTGTGTAATATGGTATCCCGGCTGCAAAAGTCATTTTTATCACAATAATTAGCACTGAAGTGCATACAACGGAGTCCAAAACAAGACTGAGGGAAAAGGGAAAAGGAGCAGGCTTTTAAAGGGGAAGACAGGAAGTGAGGTCATAAGGATCGGGCATGTGTTCATCGCTCATTGGATCAGGCCCGGACGTGACATCAGGGGGGCCGGAGCTGGAAAGGTCTGTTTCCATTGGTTCGGTCCCGGAAGTGATGTCAAGAGAGCCTGGTGGAGTCTCCCAGGAATGGTCTACAGGGAAGTGAGAAAAAGAGTCAGTGCACTCTGCCACATCCCGGCATGCCTCCGAACTGCCTTCATTTAAGCCCTTTAGCTGCCTCCCATGCGCACGTGTGTGACACTATCTATCTATCTATCTATCTATCTATCTATCTATCTATCTATCTATCTATCTATCTATCTATCTATCTATCTATCTAATTGCAGCAGAAAGCCAGAGCACTTACCTGGCTGTGATACCTTCATAAAGAAATGGGGGAGTGTGCACAGGGCATTATCTATCTATCTATCTATCTATCTATCTATCTATCTATCTATCTATCTATCTATCTATCTATCTATCTATTATATAGTGCCTTTTATTTCTATCTATCTATCTATCTATTATATAGTGCCTTTCATTTCTATCTATCTATCTATCTATCTATTATATAGTGCCTTTCATTTCTATCTATCTATCTATCTATTATATAGTGCCTTTCATTTCTATCTATCTATCTATCTATTATATAGTGCCTTTTATTTCTATCTATCTATCTATCTATCTATCTATCTATTATTTAGTGCCTTTCATTTCTATCTATCTATTATATAGTGCCTTTCATTTCTATCTATCTATCTATCTATCTATTATATAGTGCCTTTCATTTCTATCTATCTATCTATCTATCTATCTATTATATAGTGCCTTTCATTTCTATCTATCTATTATATAGTGCCTTTCATTTCTATCTATCTATTTATCTATCTATTATATAGTGCCTTTCATTTCTATCTATCTATTATATAGTGCCTTTCATTTCTATCTATCTATCTATCTATCTATCTATCTATCTATCTATCTATCTATCTATCTATTATATAGTGCCTTTCATTTCTATCTATCTATTTATCTATTATATAGTGCCTTTTATTTCTTTCTATCTATCTATCTATCTATCTATCTATCTATCTATCTATTATATAGTGCCTTTCATTTCTATCTATCTATCCATCCATCCATCCATTTTCTAACCCGCTGAATCCGAATACAGGGTCACGGGGGTCTGCTGGAGCCAATCCCAGCCAACACAGGGCACAAGGCAGGAACCAATCCTGGGCAGGGTGCCAACCCACCGCAGGACACACACAAACACACCCAGACACCAAGCACACACACCAGGGCCTTTTTAGAATCGCCAATCCACCTAACCTGCATGTCTTTGGACTGTGGGAGGAAACCGGAGTGCCCGGAGGAAACCCACGCAGACACGGGGAGAACATGCAAACTCCACGCAGGGAGGACCCGGGAAGTGAACCCGGGTCTCCTAACTGCGAGGAAGTAGCGCTACCACTGCGCCACCGTGTCGCCCGTCTATCTATCTATCTATCTATCTATTATATAGTGCCTTTTATTTCTATCTATCTGTTTATGTTGCCGTTCAGAACCAGAAGGGAGAGCCCGTTGTCCAGCTACACAATCAGAGTTCCCCTGGCATTGCCTCCTACCCTTTCACCCTGTAATTTCTAACTGTCATAACTTCTATAGAAGCTGCCACTACAAAACATCCTCTTTCCTTTATTTCACCACATCCATTAATGTCAGTTTGACTTCTTGGCAGATGTAATCAGTTACTTCAGTGACTTTGTGCTCTGTTTAAAGACCTTTACTACATTTTAAATATCCCCCATTAACAGTACCAAATAAGTAGATTCTTATCATCTGTTAAGATTCCTCCACTAGTTCTAGGCTGCTGCCCACAAAGTGCCAAGCTTGAGTCACAAATTCTGTTATTTATTCAGTGTTTTCTTCTAGCAGTTTTTTTTTTTAATTGCACTTTATTTTCTTTTACTCTAATTCAAATCTTTGTGTTTCCTGTATTTATCTTTACTTAGAATTTCATGGAGATATTACTTGTATTCGGTGTTGTATATGTTGTTCATTCTGAATTTCTTTGAGTATGAGAAAGGTACTATATACTGTAAATAAAATAATAATAATAAACAGGTCAGGTCAGGTTGGGGAGCATGCACTGGTACAGTGTGTTGCTGCGCCCACCACATGACAAAATAGCTCAGGATCCTGGTTTGCAACCCCCCAGGCTGACACGTGGTCCAGTCCCACCCACCCACAGGAGATGACCTTCCATCTGCCACAGCCAGGTGTTATGTGGGCATCCCCTTGGCCTGGTCCAGCCACTCAGATCCTCAACAATGACCACCCTGCATCACCCAGGGGGAATCACACCACATGGCCGTAGTGCCGTAACTGACACTCCCTCACAATGCAGGTAATGCGCTTCATTCAGGACTCCATGAGCAACACAAAGTCAAACCAGCGGTACCCAAGGATTCTCCGAAGAGACACAGGACCAAAGAAGTCCAGTCTCAGGTCACTGGATAGCATCCATGTCTTGCAACCATATAGCAAAACAGGAATCACCAGGACTCTAAAGACTTGGACCTTCGTCCTTTTTTCATACTGTAGATATCAGGAGCACCACACACTCCTTTCCAGTGACCTTATGACGCCCCTTGCTCTCCCAATTCATCTACTGACTTCATAGAAAGAGTCACCAAAGACATGAATGTCACTGATGAGGTAAGTAAACCTCTCGATGAGGTCGACACTCTCTCTACAGTAATAATCATTATTATTATATCATTATTGTTATTGTTGCTTAGTGTCTCCTTTTGATGCTTTATTCTTATCACATTTGCTCCGTTAAGTACCTTGCAATATTGTATGCTGCTAATGGCACATTATAAAGTACAGCTTAAGAGTCAGGGAATAGTTTAACCAATTTAAGGACTCTCATTCAAACAATAGATTTTTTTTTTAAAGCTTTGTTTTGTGTATTTATCTTTTGAGATAGAGATGAGCAAGGACTTGAACAAAACTGAGCAGCCCGTAACACTTTAGCATTACTTGATCTAGCATGCAGACATTATGGACAAGAATAAAGTAAAATAGGAAGAAAAACTGCAGTGGTTAATAGTTTATGATGACTGCCTGCCTTGGTAACTCAGTATATTTCAACTGACTCCCACTAAAGACTTTATTATTCAGATCCACCATAAAATCTTTGGACAAGAAAATCCAGAAGTACATGGAGAGAGAGTCGTTGCTCAGAAACATCAGGCTGCCGCCCAGCAAGTCAATAAATTGATATTCCTAAAGCGATATCCTGCACATCCTCAGGAGCTTCAGGGACGTGAAGGCGTATCGTTTTACTAGGATGACGGTCTTAACATTACACCAGGGGAATGAGACATAAAAAAAAACAACGGCCCACCTTGGAAGATCTACACTTTGATTTTATTTAACTTGCATAAGTTAAAATCAGTAAGTTGAGCATCGTGCCTTAGGTGAGGAGCCATACCACCAGCGCTTCAGAACAGCTTGTCCACCTGAAGCTAAGCATGTTCAGGCCCAGCCTCTACTTGGATGGGAGGCCATCTAGGAAAAGCTTGGGTTACTGCTGGGAGACGCGTTGGTGAGTCTAAGGTCCCTGCTCTCAGTGGACGTTAAAGACCCCTAAGCACATTTTCAAAAGAGTAGGGTTTACCCCAACAGCAACATTTATTAATACGAGATCACATTTTCATTGAGACAATGTAGCTCAAGGTGCTCTACACGATGTCAAAGAGAAAGTTACATGAATAACAGAAAAAAAACAAAATCTGCAGGGGTTACAAGGCCAACAGTCTGCCCAGTCCCCACAGGACATTCTACCTACCACAGTTGGTCTAGGCTACATTGCCATTATGGCCGTGTTCCTTATGAACCCCTAATCATTCCCTGCCTCTAACAGGCTATCTCTCTCACCCATTGCATTTGTCATTCCAACACATGGCACATCACAAAATTAACACTGCTTTTACAAATCCCACACCAAATCGCATATAATAGTGACATGTCATTCCAACAGATGGTGCATCACAAACATTTGTATTAATAAAATGCATTGCGTTTGTCATTCCAACACACGGCACACTACAAACATTTAGACTGCTGCTACGAATCCCACGCAAAATGGCATATAACAGAGACATGATATTCCAAAAGACGGTGTATCACAAACATTTGTAATAATAAAACACATTGCATTTGTCTTTACAACAGATAGAACATTATAAATATTAACAGTGCCTTTTTGAACCCCCTCACCAAATGGCATATAACAGAGACAAGTCATTCCAACAGATGGTGCAACACAAACATTTGTAGTAATAAAACAAATTACATTTGTTATTCCAACAGGTGGCACATCACAAACATTAACACTGCTTTTACGAATCCCACACAAAATGGAATATAACAGAGACATGACATTCCAACAGCTGGTGCATCACACTCATTTGTAGTAATAAAACACATTGCATCTGCCACTCCAACAGGTGGCACATCACAAACATTAACACTGCTTTTATGAATTTCCCACCAAATCGAATATAACAGAGACATGTTGATTCCACGCAGTGGGTAGCGCTGCTGCCTCGCAGTTAGGAGACCCGGGTTCGCTTCCCCGTGTCTGCGTGGGTTTCCTCTCACAGTCCAAAGACATGCAGGTTATGTGAATTGACAATCCTAAATTGTCCCTATTGTGTGCTTGGTGTGTGTGTGTGTGTGTGCCCTGTGGTGGGCTGGCGCCCTGCCCAGGGTTTGTTTCCTGTCTTACGCCCTGTGTTGGCTGGGATTGGCTCCGGCAGACCCCCGTGACCCTGTAGTTAGGATATAGCAGGTTGGATAATGGATGGATGTCGATTCCAACAGACGGTGCATCACACACATTTGTAGTAATGAAAACACTGCATTTGTCATTCCAACAGGTGGCACATCACAAACAACACTGTTTTTACGAATCCCCCACCAAATGGAATATAACAGAGACATGTTATTCCAACAGATGGTGCATCAGACACATTTGCAGTAAAGCAAAGTTTGCGATGTGCCATCTATTGGAATCACATATAATGCATTTTGTTAACACATACATTCCAAAGCAGAAAATTAGACCTCAAAATTAAATTACAAAAACATAAAACGAAAATGTAATAGATGGTGTACTGCAAACATTAACACTGCTTTGAATACCTAGACAGGTAACACATCTAGTGCTTATAGACATGGTGTTAGCAAAAACGTGGAATTCATTTTAAAATGAAAAATCAGGGACAAATCACTTAAACCGTGTTAAAAATTGATTACGGCCCATCATTGTTTATTTTATATGCTGCCATTCCAGGTAAGCCTCACAGCTAAGGGCTCTGCGTGAAAGCAAAAGCACTGAGTACTCTTACCGCATGTCCATACATTGTGTTCTTGTTTGCTTTGTACTGATGGCTGCTGTGAAAGGTGAAACACACCATAAAGTGCGACTGAGTGATTGACTGAGTAAAATTGCCCGTTCAGGGGCACAGTGCAGCAGACAGGAATTATTGCATACTGGAGAATTCAGAACAAAATGCAGTTATCATGCAGGTAGGCGAGTCACCTTCACCTGGAGACCTGCTGTTGTCTTTATCTTTGAACTATCATAGAGTGGGCAGCAATAATGGAATTTATTACAGCATCACACAAGTTCATAGTTCTAGAAAAAAATATAAAAGGTAAGGCTGTACTGCAGATACAACAAAAAAAAAACTCTTCAGATTAGACAGAAGAGAGAAAAAAATCAATAGCAAATATATGTTTTAGATTAGATTTCTCCTGGAGAAAAATCAATGTCTGTCTGTGGTGTCCTGCGCGACACTTCTCAGGGCAAATCAATGTGTGTGTGTCGCAGGCCGAGCTGAGCGATGACCCCTGCATTAGCCGCACAGCGGCCATTTGGGCTTTCCAAATCCAGCACAGATTTGAAGAGAGATGCTTAAGAATGAGAGACAGAATGGCGTAATGGAGGACTTTTCGTGAGAGTATTCCCAATTTCTGCTCAAGTGTCAGTTTGCATCGTAATTTACGGCTTTGTAAAATAGTTTTTGCTAGTGTGTACATTGCCAATAATTCAAATTGGTGGGAGTTTTATTTCCATTTTGATATATAACGCTGTGCCAACGTCTTAGGTACTTGTAAAGTGAGAATGCTTTCCAAATCATTTACATTTATTTACTTATCAGATGCTTTCATCCAAAGCGACTTACCTAATCGAGTAAACATCAGCCTGGGTGACTGACAGTAAACAGGGCAGCATTATCAAACTGGCCATCCCAAGTGAAGTTCATTAAGCAAATAGATATTTTACAAAGTGCAGAAAACCATAATGGCCCCCCAGCTTGGTGTGAGCACCTTTGCCAGGTCTCTTCAATCCAGTCCACTGGTGGGCAGTTTGTGAAGGTCCCCTTTGCGTTCCTTTTCTTTACTTGCTGCCAACACTCTGGCTTCCATTTCTCAAGTATTGCCAGACTGGCTCAATGATGTGGAGGTCAGGGCTCTGTGGTACCCTGTGGATTCTCTGGGCAGTGTGTTTGGGGGTCATTGTCAAGCTGGAGGGTAAAGTTGGCACCGATCAGTCGCCTCCCTGATGGTATTGCATGATGGATAAGAACCTGCCTGTATCATCATCACCAACTCTATTTGCCACACACTTGCCGGAACCTCCACTGTGATTCACATTTCCCTGCAGACACTCAATGCAGAGATCAATGTCGCGCTCTCTAAGCCTTCGGTGGGCCGACCTTCTTCTATTAGAGACAAAATGTCCAAGTGCCTTAGGAATAACATAGCCTGTTACTCTCTTAGCTCTTCAAGAGACTTACTTATTATCAGCACGAACAACATACAATATTTAAATGATATCTCAGACCTAAATATTACTTTTGGTCTCAAGAATACATTAAAACATACAAAGGCTCAGCACTCTTGACTATAGGCCATTTACCAGCCAAGAGTGCCTTACTTTACATAGTGCTCTCTTCTTTTGAGTGGAGCTCTCACCCTCAGCCTTAATAAACCTTGCAGCACAGAGCATATTGCAATCCTCAAGCTGCACCAGGTGTTCAAAGACATCTACCTTATTACTTCAATCACTATAGACATTAAGACAAAGCATAGAAAGTTCACAGCAGCATGGTATTTATTACAGGAATAATAATAATACCAGTGGAACAAAGAATAATAGAAAATAGGACTGATAGTAAAATCTGGATAGTAAAATCTGGATATATATGTATATATGTATAGGCGACATATAATCTTAGAACTCCTAGTTGTTCATGATGCTTTTCTGATGATCAGATGGAAACGGCTTCACATTGAAGTCGCTCTGTTCTCTTCTGACGTCTTTGTCCCTTCTTCTTCCTCCCTCCTTCCTTTTTATATCGCTCCTCAGACAAGGCATATTTATTCTAAAATTCTACCGGGGGGTTTTGCAAGATGTGATTGTTAAATATTCTGGCTGGCTGGCAGTCCATATGATGAATGAATTCACTGTCTGTTTTCCCAACCAATAAAACTTTTTTGATGTTCTCTGAGGTATAGGCAGATTTTCCTTTCCCAATAATTAGATGTCCATCCGTTTTCAGATTATAAAGTAGTTGATAGCCTGAGCCACCAGCATGTCTTCCTTTCTTTGTTGGAACAGCTGTTTTCAATGTGAGATATAACTAGGAAGAACATATGCTTTGATTTGTCCTGAATATAGTTCATCTGTTGTTTTGCCTTGAACAAAATATAATGGATATATAAACCAAAATGTACAGATTTTGTACCCCACAACGCTCATTTTGTAACCTGTCAAATGAGTTGTTTTTAAAGTTTTCATTGAAACACACAGTTCATACTGTGTTTCGTGAACAGAACAGGACGTATTCTCCTTTGTCTTCCTTTATGACCTTCAGTATCCTGTCCTCCTTTGGGTCTGCAGGTATCTGGTAACCCTAG
Source organism: Polypterus senegalus (assembly GCF_016835505.1). NCBI lineage: Eukaryota > Metazoa > Chordata > Cladistia > Polypteriformes > Polypteridae > Polypterus > Polypterus senegalus. The sequence continues at coordinate 221,328,476 of NC_053157.1, forward strand.
GTAAGGCTCTGCAGCTCCCCCTGGCGGCCCCCAATGGAACCCAACAGGACTGTACCAAACTCCCAGCATGCCACAGGAGGGCTGCCTTCTAGCATCCCAGGGAAGGTAATGCCCTGTGTATACTCTCTTCTCCTGTCCTTCCATCCAGCTAGTGTCCCGGCCGGATAATGGCCGTGGCTGCCAGTCACATCCCTCTACCCAGCTGGTTTTGTTTAAGCTCATCACTTTGGTTCAACCTCCACATGATGTCATTGATCATTAGCACTTGTTCATTGTAGATTTGCTTTGGCTATCTGTGGCACTCCACACATCCACCTGATTATTCTCATCCTTATTCTTTTCCATCTTTACTACATTTTCCTCTTTAATCGTCCATGTCTCCCTCCCATAGAGAATACCTCACGTAGCTTTAATAAACATTCTCCTTCAATATCGGGGTGTTTCATTTAGAAGTCAGCATATATGAATGCTTTAGGAATTTCTCCCATTCCTCTATCACTTCAGCGCCTCCACCTCCATTTGCACTTAAGTAGCAGAATTACCCAGCATTCTCCTAACACCCTCTATTGTCGATGCCTATATTTACGTTTGCTATGTCAAAGTTTGGCATCCCTCATATGCACTTTCTACAAACAAGCATTGTTCTTCCAAACTGCAGGCTCCTCTTTACAGCATCATTTTTTATGCACCCGCTTCCCACAACCCACTGGATTAGACTGCTCCCCACACCTTTACCATGCAGGCTACATGGCCACTCACCCGTTGTTGTTGTGTGAAATTTTGCTTATAAGTTGTTAAATATTTTGTATGTCTTTATTTGTAATTTAGACAAAGCAATGTAATATTAGTATAATATCAGTGATAAGAACAGCAATGTTTTGATGTCCCCTCCCTTTTAGGACTGAGTCTTTATAATTTTATGACAGGGTTGGAGGAACTGCCTGAAACCAGTTTGGCAAAGTGATTCTCTGCAAGACTCTCTCAATGAACCCCCACAGGAAAGCCAGACTACCCACCTTCACAAATGGTTTTCGGGGCAGTTGTGAAAGGTCTTGTGTGCCTGCATTGGTCTGAGGTATGGCTGTTTGGGACTGGCTTGAATAAGAGGGCTTTCTGTAGCACGACATCCTATTGGTGGTAAGGATTTGGACCAAGAATGTATAAATGTGGTTGCTTTACCCCTCCCTCTCTCTCTCACACCATCATGATGAAGAAGCATCTCACACTCCATGGACTGAAAAGAAGACAACACTGAGAAACACAACTTGGCAGCCATATTGAGACAGGCATGTGGTCTGTTCTGAAGAAAGCTGACTAGAAATGATGACTTAACTGGAGACATTTTAAGTAACAAATAAGTCTGTGTGCCATTTGAAACAACACATCAGCATTTATCAAGTTGTATGGTTGCCAATATTGACTCATACTTTGCTTATTGTTATTATTTATGAATATTATCAATAATACATTATTTAAAGTGTAACTTAACTCTTGCTTGTCTTTTACTACATCTAATTGCCTGAGGAGGGAAGGTGGGGAGAGATCATATGGTACAATACCTTATAAACAGTGGTAAGTCTGTCAGATTTGAGGCATTATGACAAAGGCTACACAATAAAAAACACAAATGGGGAAAGCAGAGTAATAGAGAACTCTACCAAGACAAAACCCCCCTCCTCCATACCTCCTCCACTCTGCACTCCATCTTGGCCTTTCCTGCATTTCCAAACTCATTTCCATTTCACTAGCTTCTCCTTTGATTCTTCAGATGTTTCCATCCATATGTGATCAGCAGTGTATGAGAACCCCCAGGGCAATCCTTCATCTACTTCTTTGCTGACCCGCTCCAGGCCTATCACAAAAAACAACGGACTAAGGAGGGATCGTTAGGTTGATCACAGCCTCACCTGAAAACTTTCCCTTTCCTCATCTCCTTTCCTGAACACCACTCATTCTTCCTGATACATTGGCATCACTGCAGACACAAATTATTTGTCCTCATCTTTCTTGCTGCCTCTCCTGGCATTCTGTCAAAAGTCTTCTCCACACCAACTAATATATAATGTAGCCTCTTTCCCTTCATCTGATTATTTGACATCAAACATCACATCTGTCATCCCCTTCCCAGGCATGAAACCAAACTGCATTTCATTTATTCACCAGCTCCCTGAATCCATTTCTCTAGCACTCACTCAAGCACCTTCATCACCTGCCCAAAAAGCCTGAATGTCTGACTTGATCCAGACTCCAGTAGGTCATCCTCACCTCTCTTTACCAGACTGACAAACATCCTTTAACATCTTCTGCACAGATCTGTCCACCATTGAACTTCAGCACCTTCTGATGCCTTCAACATTTCTGACTCTATTCCAGGTTGTTGTTTTAAGATCTTTTATGAACTTCTACTTTTACTTATTTTTTTATTATTATATAATGTGTGTATGTATGTGGTATAGCGGGTCCTCAGCTCAGAAAAAGTGGCCATTTTAATAAAGAAATAATTGGTTGTGCTTGTGCTGGAGAGTGAAACAGGTGCGAGTGATCTGCTGGGGTTCTCCAGGTTGGTGTGAGGTAGTCGGCCCACCGTGTATTGCCTTGCCTGCAAGTACACGTGGTCTGATTGTCTCATTTCCAGCACAGGGCAGCAATCAGGTGATCTCATCTGAAACCATTCCCCAGCATATAAAAAGGAGAGTTCAAGATCGCATGAAGGAGGATGAGGAAAGAAAAAAGGCAAGAGACAAAGGAAGTGAAAGTGGAAGTGGAGGTTAAAGGATGGAGAAGAAGAAGAAGCAGGAGGGAGAGAGAAGAATACAAGCTGGTACAGTGAATGGAAGCAGGTGGACGGGAGTAGAGTCCAAGGAGGAGTTTGCGGCCATCGCTCTGGAGGGGACTGTGGGTCTCTCCTGTTGAGTGTCTTTGGGAGCAGGAGTAACCGTTACTCTCCGGAGGTTCTCTCGCCGGGAGGAGCCATTGAGACGGCAGCGGTGAGAGTACAGAGCGCCCGCGCCTGGTGGAGCCAGGACTGGCAGCAGTTCAGGAGGAGCAGGGCTCGGTGGTTGCCCGGAGATGCCGTGGGATTAGCAGCAGGGACACGGGTCGGCTGAGATGGGTATCTGCACCTGTTGGTCGACGTCTCTCCGGGCTGCGAGGTCAAGACAGGATAAGCCAGAGAGGTGTCAGTTTTAAAGGAAGGCAAAAGGGCTTGTGGGTTTGAAATGAGTTTCCTACCAAACGGTTTTAACTTTGTTTTAATGGTTCTAGTTATTGGTGATGATGAGAATTCAGTTGCCTTTCTTTGTCCTGTTCCCGACATTGTTGACACCCTGACTGATTTATAGTGATCCACTCAGCTGAACTTTTCTGAAAATAGAAAATTGGTTTGTGTAGTGCAAAGCCTCCCTCCACCACTATTAATATAAAGAACATCTACTGCAGGCCACGGGGTCACCCAAAAAGACAGGGCTGGTGCAAAAAGGGTGCATGCGGTTTCAGTGTGTTTTAGAATCATCAACGCACATGTCGTCTCCTGCTGAATTGATAGCGCAATGCAACACTTAGGATCTCATTTATAAAAGTTTTGCATGAATTCAAGTGTGAAAATGGGTTTATGACAAAAACAAAAAACAGAAAATTGGTACGCCCCAAAAAAAAAAAATGATAAATTCTGGTATATGCACATTTAGGCACAATTTTATCTTGGTAAATCACAATCAGTTTTGTGAAATAGGGGGCTTCACTTCCTAAACCCCGCCAGTGTTGTTTAAACCTCCTGTTTGCTCGATCAGCTGCTGGTTGCTGCCTCTGCTGTGCCGTATGATCTGCACTTTGCTCGCCTATCCTTCCTCCACCCCACCCCCCAGCAGTGTGCGTCATGGTGAAGGGGGGGGGCTGAACACACTCCAAGGAGACGCAGCCGCTCATCCGAAACCCCTCTTAAATGGCGATACAATGGGAAACAAATAACAGTTGTTTTTTTAACGTCCTCTTTGCTCGATCAGTTGCATGGCTTGCTACCTGTGCGGTGCCACGTGATCTGCATTTCGTGTGGCGCTGCAATCATTTAAATGCTTGTACGGCACCTTCTTGTCCCCCAGACACCCTCAAACACTATGTGATCTCTTTTCGCTTTTCTGTTATTTCACCGAATAATATGTTCCGTTTGTTTGCACTAATGCAATCTTTACTGTCATTTTTTTTGAGACTTGTGAATTTTCCTACTTCCATTATCTGTACCCTGCTCTGCACGTGTATCTCGGGACTTGCTTCCAAAGGTTGTAAGTATGACGTGACTTGTCCATCTCGTGGGACGTGTAAGTGTCTCTCTGTCTCAATTCCAAAGATCACGTCACGTTGCAAGATTTTTTTTTTTATAATAGAGAGATGCGCATATATGAATGTGCCTCAAACTCTGCCTAGGTGCCACCTTGAAACATCCATATATGGATTATGCTAATCAGCCTTATACATATGCAACCAAACCCCACCTGGTTGCCACCCTGAAACATCCATATATGGATTATGATAATCAGCCTTAATAATAATAATAATTCTTTGCATTTATATAGCGCTTTTCTCACTACTCAAAGCGCTCAGCAATTGCAGGTTAAGGGCCTTGCTAAAAGGGCCCAAAAGAGCAGAGTCCCTTTTGGCATTTTACAGGGATTCGAACCTGCAACCTTCCGATTGCCAGTGCAGATTCCTAGCCTCAGAGCCTTATACATATACCAAACCCACCTGGTTGCCACCCTGAAACATCCATATATGGATTATGCTAATCAGCCTTATACATATGCAATCAATCCCAATAGGTTGCCAACCTAACATATCCATATATGGATTATGCTAATCAACCTTAGACATATGCAATCACAATGTGGCAGACCTTCATTGGCTGGTAGAGCAGCCTCCCTCCTGACACATTGTGCTGTGCTCTGAACTTGAGTGCGCCAAGAGTATGTGCAGCAATGTAGTGCCTCCCCTGTGCATTCTGGGGGTCAGAAAAGTGGAAGGCACCAACGTCTGAGTGGGTACATAATTGATAGATAGATAGATAGATAGATAGATAGATAGATAGATAGATAGATAGATACTTTATTAATCCCAAGGGGAAATTCTCAATTATCACCTGGCACATGATTGCTGTTACAATGAGTAGTGCAGGCCATATGAAACACTGTGGATTCAGCCAGTTACTTTACCAACAAGCAAGACACACCGTACAGCACCGTCACATCTGTTGATAAATGAATCACAGGTCAACCAGGCCACTGAGCCATGACACATCTTGGCCTCATAGATGACTTGTACATTAATCGGTAACGTAATAAATCAGCAAGAAAAGCAACATTGTAACAATGCACGGAACGAACCAACACACAATCGTCCGTGCGGTGTAGCGAGGTGGGAGTGGGGTGTGTACAAAGTGCAGGAGTATCTAAGAAGACGCATGTTTGTCGCAGATGCGAATTGCTGTATGTAGCGTGTACAACACTTTGCTATGCTGCACGCGGTCGTGCGTCGTAACCGAAAACTCGTTTTTTAAAGACTGTTCACTTCATTGTGTTTTAACCTCAGTTGTAAAGGAATGTTTTAATGATCCCATGGGATACCCCTCGCAAACAGTTTTACACGCTGCATATGGTGATTCACCTCCGCGAGAAACATGCCTCTATTAACAGTCAATGTGTGGTAGGGGCGTGTGTACAAAGGGTAGGGACGAAAACAGTGGGAGCGTATGAGTCGCACTTAGTGGCAATTCCACGGTTTGCAGCCCGAATGGGGTTCAACGGCTTACCCACGCCTAGACACACGCTCAATCTCATGCATAATTATTTATTGAATGGTAAACACTTCTGGTTGTCTAAAACAGGTTAGTGTGAGAATACAACAGTAAGTGAACGAAAAGATGGAACTCTGGAGAGAGCATAATACAACACAATAGTGAACCCGCGGCATAACAAACGCTGCATAATTATTTATTGATGGTTGAACACTTCTGGAAAGACACAGGGACACCCCTCGCAAACTGTTTTACACGCCGCATACAGCAATTCACATCTGCGACAAACAAACTGTTTTACACACTGCATACAGCGAATCACATCCGCGACATGATTTTTCATAGATGGTCCTGTCGCGTCCAGCCTCGTTCTTGAAGCATACACACCGCCTGGTAGGGTTGCCACCCGTCCTTTAAAATACGGAATCGTCCTGTATTTGAGAATGAAATTGCGCGTCCCGTTTTGAATCAATACGGGACGGGTTTTGTCCCGTATTTTTTTTATCATTTTTTTTAAAGCAGCGTCTCATGCAAATCATCCCACATGTATTTTATGAAGATGCCTCCTTTCCTACTTTTGATTGGGTAATACTTGATGTCATCATTAGTTTGATTGGTCTTTTTAACTGTCCAGTGAGGAGGGCGGGTCTTTTAAGTAGAGTCTGCAAAGTGTTGGCAGAGAGTAATATTGGCAGATGCTTCTCCAGGTAACCCCCCCTGCGTCTTAAAGTTTCAGAGCTTAAATGCAAGCAGCTGCAAAAATACCGCAGAGAGTGGGAGGAAACGAATACTTGTCTGCAGAGTGTTAGCGGAAATTGTTAACAAGCCAACTGCACAATTTGTCGGAGAGCGTTCTGTAGGGTTGCCACCCGTCCTTTAAAAAACGGAATCGTCCCGTATTTGAGAATGAAATTGCGCATCCCTTATTTTTTTGTATTAAAAGTGGTAACCCTACCGCCTGGTCATGTGTCCGCTCGCAAGAGAAACTCACGGAGAGCCGCCAACCAGCTGCCTGTGTGTGTGCCTCTGTCTGTCTCTGGCGTGGCTTTCTCTTGCGCTGCCTCTGTGTGAACCGGTCAGGCACAGAGAAGGTCAGCTGCTGACAGAGCGTCTTGACTGTTGCAGGGCCTGCATTGGTGAAGCAGGTGAGACGGTAATGAAACAGAGGCACAGGGCTTATTGGTTTTTAAAGACTGATTCCTTCATTGTGCTTTAACCTCAGTTGTTTTAATGATCCCATGGGATACCCCTCGCAAACTGTTTTACACGCTGCATATGGCGATTCACCTCCGCAAGAAACATGCCTCTATGAACAGTCAACGTAGCTCGGAGGTACATGACATTAACCTGACCTGCACTGCATGTGGCCTCTACGACAGACGAACATAAATGACACAATTTTTTCTGTGTCGTTGCGTCCGAGTTGGTGGGCGTGGCCCTGCGAGTTGCCGTCGTATCAAATGGTCTTGGAGTTGGTGGGCGTGGCTCGTTCCTGCACGCGCCATAGGTGTCTCACTTGTCGGCGGCTTAGTGAATCCACGCCCCTTCCGGTGTGCTTTTCATGGTTGTCTTGCCTTAGTGAATTATATATATAGATCATGGGCTTCTGTTCAACAAGAATGATTATTTTTCATGTCCTTGTGTTATTACTCTTCGTTTTATTTCTTTTTCATAAATTGTGTCCTACGTCTTTAAATGTGAGTCTATTCATGCATTCTGTGGGTGGTAACCCATGAAGCAGGACCACCCTGATGTCACTAATCCCAGGGAAAGGGGTCTCAGGACTGGTTCATTGACGTTAACCAGAGTCATCTGTAAGTTTTACTGCTTTCTCTCTCTTTTATCTTTTTTTGTTCTGCCAGTTTGGGCCATGTTTTGCAACTTATTTGCTTGGATTGCCTTTCAGGAGAATTTTTTTTGCTCTTTTTGACGTTTTTTTATTATTTTCTGTTGTTAATAAAAACTTTAATATACAAAGAATTTTTTTGGTGAAATCCAAATCTGTTGAAGCCAGAGTTTTGTTATGGTTTCTTGTCCCTGACTGGTACTTAAGAGTTTCTTGCATTTTCCTTGCTATGCTAAGCTAAACTTCTTTCCACAGATTGAATTCTGACTTGTTCACATGAATAAGTCCTTGACATGGTGCCACTCCAATGCCCTCCATAATGGCTGAGACAAGACACATTTTTCCTTAATTTATCTGTCTGCTCCATAGTTTACAATTACAAATCAAACAACTCAGATATGATTAAAGTGCACATCGCAGGGGTTTTGCATGCATTTCGGTCACACCATGTTGAAATGACAACACTTTTTTTTTTTACAAGGTCTCCCAAATTCGGGGCACCATAATGTTTGGCACAATTGGTGTCAAAGGTGGGTTTCATTGTGCAAGATACCTCCGCTTGCTTCCACCTGCACACTAGCTTTGGAGTCTGTAGCTGCCATTGCATGAGGACAACAGCTGTGCCAATGAAGGTCAAAGAAGCCATTATGAAGATGACCTAAATCAATTGTCTGGGATGTCATTAGAAAGACGGAACACACTGGTGAGCTCAGTAATCACAAAGGGACTGGTGGGCAAAGGAAGACCTCCACTGCTGATGAGAGAAGAATCCAAATCCTCACTATGGTAAAGATAAAGCCCTGAACATCTGTCCAACAGATCTGAAAAAGCCGGCAGATGTGGATGTGTCAGCAGAAGACTTCATGAAGAGAAATACAGAGGCCGCACTGCAAGATTAAACCACTAGTTAGCCACAAACGCAGGAAGGCCAGATTACAGTTTGTAGCAGTACTAGTAGTAGTAGTTTGGGGTCTACTGGGTCCGCTGCCCTTATCAATCTACATGCTTCCGTTAGTTCAGATTATCTCAGGTTACAACGTGAGCTACCACAGCTATGCTGATGACACACAGCTGTACTTATCAATAGCACCTGATGACCCCGACTCTTTCGATACACTAACACAATGTCTTACTGGTATTTCTTTTTTTTTTTTTTATTTATTAATTTTATTACAATCAATACATAGCAATCAAGTTTTTACAAAAAAAAAAGAATTATGCTAAGAACAGATCGATCCCCACCCTTGAGAGAGAGAGCAAGCCAAACGGTGTAAAATTTAAGGCTTGTAAAATACCTAAATCAACAAATTCTCTGTGCTTTATAAAATCATTTCAAAATATTACTGATTAGATCCTGCCATGTTTTGAAAAAAGTCTGTACAGATCCTCTAACTGAGTATTTGATTTTTTCCAATTTTAAATAATATAACACATCAGTTTCCCACTGACTTAAAAGAGGAGAGTTTGGGTTCTTCCAGTTTATCAGAATAAGTCTGCGTGCCAACAGTGTAGTGAATGCAATCACAATTTGTTTGTCTTTCTCCACTTTAAGCTCCTCTAGAAGAACCCCAAACACAGCTGTTAATGGGTTAGGAGGGATTGTGAGTCCAAGACTGTCTGAGAGGTAATTAAAAATTTTTGTCCAGAATAATGTTAATTTGGTGCAGGCCCAAAACATGTGACCTAGTGAGGCTGGGGCTTGGTTGCAACGTTCGCAGGTTGGATCTTGCCCTGGAAACATTTTGGAGAGTTTTAGTCGAGACAGATGTGCTCGATATATAATTTTGAGTTGTATAATTGTATGCTTTGCGCATATGGAGCTCGAGTGAATTCTCTGCATTGCTACTTTCCACTCTTACTGGTATTTCTGAATGGATGAATAGTAATTGTCTCAAACTAAATAAAAAGAAAACTGAAATCTTAGTAATTGGCAACAATGGATTCAGTGAGGTTATTAGAAATAAACTTGATGCATTAGGATTGAAAGTTAAGACGGAAGTAAAAAACTTACCGAAAAAAAGGGGTAACCGTTGACTGTAATCTGAATTTTAAATCGCATATTCATCAGAGCACTAGGACAGCATTTTTTTACTTAAGAAACATAGAAAAAGTTAAACCTCTTATATCATTGAAAGATGCTTTTGTTTTCAGTCGACTAGATTACTGTAACGCACTCCTCTCAGGACTACCCAAAAAAGACATCAATCACTTGCAACTAGTGCAGAATGCAGCTGCTAGAATCCTAACTAGGAAAAGAAAATCTGAACACATTTCTCCAGTTTTGATGTCACTACACTGGTTGCCTGTGTCATTCAGGATTGACTTTAAAATTCTGCTTATGGTTTATAAAACCTTAAATAATCTCGCTCCATCTTATATATCGGAATGTCTGACACCTTATATTCCAAATCGTAACCTTAGATCTTCAAGTGAGTGTCTCCTTATAATTCCAAAAGCTAAACTTAAAAGAAGTGGTGAGGCGGCCTTCTGCTGTTATGCACCTAAAATCTGGAATAGCCTGCCATTAAAACACTGCTGAAAACACATTACTTTAACATGGCCTTTTTATAACTTCACTTTAACTTAATCCTGATACTCTGTATGTTCAATTCATCACAATAACTCTTCATAGTGGCTCTAAAATCCGTACTGACCCCAACTCTCTCTTCTGTTTCTTTTTCCGTTTCTTTGTGGTGGCGGCCTGTGCCACCTCCACCTACTCAAAGCATCATGATGCTCCAACATTGATGGACTGAAAGTCAGAAGTCTACGTGACCATCATCATCAAGCCCTTCCATGAGAACCCTAAATACAAAGAGGACTGTTTGACTTATGTTAGATAGATTGCCCAGAGGGGACTGGGCGGTCTCGTGGTCTGGAATCCCTACAGATTTTATTTTTTTCTCCAGCTTTTGGAGTTTTTGTTTTGTTTTTTCTGTCCACCCTGGCCATCGGACCTTACTTATTCTATGTTAATTAATGTTGACTTATGTTTATTTTTTATTGTGTCTTCTATTTTTATATTCATTTTGTAAAGCACTTTGAGCTACATTGTTTTGTATGAATATGTGCTATATAAATAAATATTGATTGATTGATTGATTGATAGTTTATTTATATAGCGCCCTTCACAAACAAGGGTCACAGAGCACAGAATAGCAATAAAATATGAAGCATAACAAATAGAACAAAACATAAGCATTACCAATAAGACAACAAACAAAGACAAACTACTCAGCACTGTTTAAAAATATTTTTTTTCAGTTATTTTTTAAAGAATCAACCATAAGGCAGGCTGTTCCATAGTCTTGATCCCACAGATGAAATGCACAATCCCCACGAGTTTTTGGCTGAGTGCGTGAGACAACTAAAAGGCCCCGTTGCCCAGATCTAGGAGCCCAACAAGCTGTACAGCGTTGGAGCAGGCTGGTTGAGTACTCAGGGGATGGTCCATGCAAAGGCTCTATAAGTAAGTCCCACAATTTTAAAATGAATTCTATGAAACACTGGGAGCTAGTGCAGTGTGTACAGAATGGGAGGAATATGATCACCCCAGCTAGCGTGAATTAAAAACCTAGCAGCTGCAGTTTGGATTTACTGAAGACGTCAGAGAGAGGACTGGCTCAGATCCGTATAAAGAGCATTACACGTGAGGAAACAAAAGAATGAACAAGCAAGTCTGTGAAAAAGAACTTAAATAGCCTGCAGGATTCTGGGAGAAGGTCCTGTGGACAGACAAGACAAAGATGAACCTGCTGTATCAGAGTTATGAGAGTAAAGTGGAGATGAAAAGGAACACCCTGAGATCCAAAGCAGACCACCTCATCTGTTAAACATGGTGGGGCGGTGTTATAGCTTGGGCATGTGTGGCTGCCACAGGTCCTGGCACACTTCTCTACATTGATGATGAAACTGCTGATGGCAGTGGTGCAATGAATTCTGAGGTGTAAACATCTGATCTGCTCAGGTTTCAGTAGAAGCCTCCAAACTCATTGGACGGCACTTCATCCTACGACATGATGATGATTCCAGACACACTGCTAAGGCAACACAGGAGTTTTTGAAAGCTAAAAAATGAAAAAGTCTTGAATGGCCAAGCCAGTCACCCGATTTAAATCCAATTGAGCAGGCCTTCCATATTCTGGAGTAAAAACTTCAGGGGAAAATACCCTAAAACACACAAAAGATCAAGATGGCTGCACTAGAGGCCTAGCAGAATATCACCAGAGAAGTTCCTCAGTACCCGACGATGTCTATGAATCTCAGACTTCAAGCTGTCATTGCATGCTGAAATACGAGACAAAGTACTAAATGTGACAGCTTTAATGGACCTGCCATTGCTGTGTGCCAAACATTATGGTACCCTGAAATGGGGGGACCATGTAGAACAAGTGTTGTCATTACCGAAATGCTTGCAGATCCCCTTAAATGAAAGTCTGCAATGTGCACTTTAATTACATCTGAATTGTCAGTCATTAACCAATCCGCTATATCCTACAGGGGGTCTGCAGGAGCCAATCCCAGCAAACACAGGGCGCAAGGCAGGAAACAAACCCGGGCAGGGCGCCAGCCCACCGCAGGGCACACACACACACACACACTAGGGACAATTTAGGATTGCCAATGCACCTAACCTGCATGTCTTTGGAAAACCCACACAGACACGGGGAGAACATAAAACTCCATGCAGGGAGGACCCAGGAAATGAACCTTACTGTGAGGCTGCAGAACTACCCACCGTGCCACTGTGCCGCCCCATCTGAATTGTTTGATTTGTAATTTTAAACTGTGGTGCAGAGGGAGAAATCAAAGAAAAAATGTGTCATTGTCCCAAAAATGATAGAGGGCACTGCATATGAAAAAATACAATACAATACAATACAATACAGTTTATTTTTGTATAGCCCAAAATCACACAGGAAGTGCCGCAATGGGCTTTAACAGGCCCTGCCTCTTGACAGCCCCCCAGCCTTGACTCTCTGAGAAGACAAGGAAAAACTCCCAATAAAAACCTTGTAGGGAAAAATGGAAGAAACCTCGGGAAAGGCAGTTCAAAGAGAGACCCCTTTCCAGGTAGGTTGGGCGTGCAGTGGGTGTCAAAAGTAGGGGATCAATACAATACAATATACAGAACAGAACAATTCCTTAAGACAGCATAATAATAAAAATTTTAGAAGTACGGTTTAACAGTAGATGATATGACATAATTAGGTTTGGATATTTTTAGAGTCCTGGAGACCTCATCCATCTAGCTGCCTCCCCATTTGGCCATGCCACGGCTGAAACGTTGCTCCGATGAAAGGACCCCTCTTTCCCATGATTCCTGTGATCCTCCATCAGGGATGACTTTACCATAGGCAGGCAAACAACTTGGCAGGTGGGCCGTGGCACCAATGGCCTCATTTGGGTACCGAGAAAAGAAACAGAATAGGTGAGGGTTAGTTAACATGCCAACATTCTGGACGTTTTACCTTTAACATGGAATACCCATTCAGTGGTATATGTTTATTTTTATTTTAAATTTGTTTTATTTTACTAAGCTTCCATTACACAGAGCTCTGTATTCAATACTACAGGTGTGAGCCTAAGTGGTTACCAGAGACACTTTATGCCTTACTGTTTGTTATAGTGGGATTACAGAGACAGCATCTCCACAAATGATTGTGAAGAGCAAGGGGGCCGTGAGACCTAAAGTCAGACACACTCAAAATGAATGTCAGAACTGAATTAAAAATCAGCAAACAAAACATGAGGGCAATTTGAAAGAGGAAGAGAAGGAAGTCAAATTGTGAAACGAAACCTAGTGCTAGGCCTTCTTCATCTTCTTCTTCTCTCGGCTGCTCCCGTTAGCAGTGGCCACAGCAGATCATCTTTTTCCATCTCTTCCTGTTTAAAGTGACTGTTTGGTCCGATTGAGGGAGGGCGGAGTACAGCACAGAAGACTGATAGCGGGGTATTGATTGATGCGGTAACGGGGTAGGGGTACGAGACACGGGGGAATGAGGGGTTGGAGAGGGTGCTAGAAAGTTTGGGGTTAGGAAGTCTGTGATTGTTCAAGTAAAACTTTTGTGACACTTTATTATGTCAGTTGCTACAGTATCAAAATAAAGATAGTAAAGATCGCATTAGCGCAAACAAAAGGAAATTAATCATCAGGACAAGGTGTAATTGAAAAAATAGCAGGACAAAGCGAGGTCAGAAATAAGAGGCAAAGAGCAGAAAACAAAGTCTTTTTGCATTCGCATCATTCAGTGCACCAAACATAGATTTACACAATAATGGACCATACGCTATGAGAATACGCTGTGGTCCTGCAACAGTTAAAGCTACGACAAGTTTCTTTTCAAAGAAAACACAATTCAGTCAGGTGTATACAGCTATTTATGATCATGGAGGAACGATCACAACGCGAGCAGCAGAGACACGAAGTGGCAAAAAGGACAGCGGCTGTACAGGCTGTAAAATGATCGACGCCTCCCCTTCACAACGCGAACAGTTTTATATGTCCTGCGAGAAAGACATTTAAATAAAGGACAAGTATTGTTTTTACAACGTCACATGAGACAAGGCAGTGAGCCATCATTTAAAACAAGTCCACGGACATCTAACCTAGCAGTTGTTGGAATGCTTTTGGCAGACACGCATCATGTGCTCACAGCTCTTAAAACAAGGACATGTGACAAGCAGAACAGGCAGCTTGCCAGCAGCAGAAAGACAGCAGATGATCCGATGGCATCTCCTTAGCGTGCGTTCATCCGCCCCCTTCACAACACGAGTAGCGTTATACGTCCTGCAAGAAAGAGATGTAACCACGCCCAGGGCCGGAAATTAAGGACAAGCATTGTTTTTACAAATGTTTTAAAGTAAAAGTGAAAATAATGTGGGCGGCATGGTGGCGCAGTGGTAGCGCTGCTGCCTCGCAGTTAGGAGACCCAGGTTCGCTTCCCGGGTCCTCCCTGCATGGAGTTTGCATGTTCTCCCCGTGTCTGCGTGGGTTTCCTCCAGTCCAAAGACATGCAGGTTAGGTGGATTGGCGACTCTAAATTGGCCCTAGTGGGTGTGTTTGTGTGTGTCCAGTGGTGGGTTGGCACCCTGCCTGGGATTGGTTCCTGCCTTGTGCCCTGTGTTGGCTGGGATTCCTCCAGCAGACCCCTGTGTTCGGATTCAGCGGGTTAGAAAATGGATGGATGGATGAAAATAATGCATATGTAACAATTCCCATGAAGTAACAATCTCTTTAAATTGTATATCCGGTAAACCAAACACAGGGGTGGGCAAGCGAAGCGAGCTGGGAATGGAGTCCCCTAGTAAACTAAATATTCTAGAAAAGGTTTTAGATAGAAGTTTACATTTGGATAGAAGCTACATTATGGAGCTGGCAAATTTATAGCAAGCAGAACTTCTGCATAAGTCATCAAAGTGCCACTGGCAGTCATGTGACATGTAACAGAATGTTGCATTAAGCAAAAAGCAGTAATGGCAAAATATACTTTGTTCAAATAAATAAAAAGTAGTTCCAAAACCTCACAAAATGGATCTTTCATAATTAAAACTATCATCCAGCACAAGGCACAAAAAAAAAGAACTTGTAAAAAGTGCAAGGTAAAATGAAAAAGATTTGGGGCGACACTGTGACCCCATATATTATAAAGGTAAGTTGAAAAGCTTGTCAGTGAAAAGAATGTCCCTCAGGACATGAGTCTAAGAACAGGCTGGCTAAGTACAAGCCAGGCAGGAAGAGGTGTGTCCAAGGGGGACGGACATTGGAAGTGATGTCAGAGGTGATCAGGCTGTCAATCATCCGGTCTGTGGAGGGGAGAAGAGAAGAGGCGTTCATATACACCACCACCCTGTGGCTTGGCGGTGAATTACCACTACCAGGAACCTGAACGCTGTCCCCAAGGCGCACATGTGTGACATCGTACTTGTAATAGTGTTGTGCAGAATGAAGTTCCACTGGCTATAATCTGTCACTAATGCATTCACAGGTATATGTTTTGTGAATTAAAAATAATGTGGGCTTTGTTTTTGTTTAATTATGTATGTCTCCCCTAGGAAAATCCAGGGCATCCTGCTAAACTTGTCTTGCTTTGTGGGTCTTCTATGTATTGTAATTTTCATGCCCACTGGTAGATTTAGCCTGGAAGTCAAAAGAGTATTGTTTGGTGTGTATTTTAATTTTATCAATTAACTGATCAGATATTATTTATTTATTTATTGTTAATTATACTAATGCAATTCAAACTCCCATACTTTTCTGCATGGTTTCCCATAATAAGCTCTTTCAAATAACAGTATCTTGCAGTTAGGGCTGCAGTTACACCCCTTAGTGTTCCTGTATATAGATGTCTCTGTGTCTAAGGCCACCAGTGAATGGTATTCATTCAATAATTGACTACTGTAGGTGCCACTGGTGTTTGCTGCAAAGGTTGAAGTGACCTAAAAATGAAAATTCTGGCTTGCGCTAGACAGTTGTTGTACACCTGCACGCTAGCTTTCTGGCTTTCTGATAACTTCACCATCATTTAATCCTGATACTCTGTATATTCAATTCATTATAATAACTGTTTATGTTGGCTCTAAAATCTGTACTCTCCCCTACTGTCTCTTCTGTTTCTTTTCCTGGTTTTCTGTGGTGGCGATCTGTGCCATCACCACCTAATCAAAGCACTGTGATGTTCCTACATTGATGGATTAAAAGCCAGAAATTTGCATGACCACCATCATCAAGTCCTTCCAAGAGAACCCTAAATACAAAGAGGAATGTTTCATTATGTTAGGTAGAATGCCCAGAGGGGGCTGAGCGGTCTCGTGGCCTCAAAACCCCTGCAGATTTTATTTTTTCTCTCCAGCCGTTTGGAGTTTTTTTTGCTTTTTCTGTCCTCCCTGGCCATCGGACCTTACTCTTATTCAATGTTAATTAGTGTTGTCTTATTCTAATTCTTACTTTGTCTTTTATTTCTCTTTCTTCATCATTTAAAGCACTTTGAGCTACATTTTTTGTATGAAAATGTGCTATAGAAATAAATGTTGTTGTTGTTGTAGAGTGGTTTCCAGTTCTGTCGTTCCTGAGCCTTACATGAGATCATTCAACTTCCTTTTATTAGAAACAATGCAAGCATAACTCAAAGGCTCATCAGTGGGGAGGCTGGTTTGGAATAATATGATAAGACGGGACACCTTGGCCGAAATCTGTATTTCATGTCATTCTATACAGGAATTGGGGCGAGGTGGTGATGGGAGCCTTCAGACCACTGGAGTATCATGGTGGAGATGACGTCATACTGTCACGCACTTCCTCCTTGTTGGCATTGGTGAAATATTCACGTGACAACAGATTCCAGTACAAAGACTTTATTGATCGAGTCCAATGTCTAATAATAAGCAGTATGGAGGCAGGTAGTTCTTTTTGTAATCACCATCAGGGTTGTGATGTTTTATTTGTAAGCTGGCAGCACATTTTTTTGTGTCCTCACTCAAAGCCTGAAAGCAACAACACGACCATCCCTTGCAGTGCAACACCCATACCATTCATT
Organism: Polypterus senegalus; assembly: GCF_016835505.1. Lineage (NCBI taxonomy): Eukaryota > Metazoa > Chordata > Cladistia > Polypteriformes > Polypteridae > Polypterus > Polypterus senegalus. The sequence continues at coordinate 221,345,640 of NC_053157.1, forward strand.
GCAAATTTTTAAAACTTTGTCTCAAGGAGATCAGATGCCATTTTTGTATTTGCAAATTAGAGAAGGGGGTTCAGACAATGTTCCCCAGATGTGTCCCAATGTTTTCCAAGGCCTTTTTGATCCCAGTTAAGCCATCAATAATCAGAAGCCCTCACATCACTTTTACAGAAGGATCAGTTGGCTGCAAGCTTCCAGTTCAGATCCTGACCGTCTTGTGTCCTTCGTTTGTGACCATGTAGCTCAGAGGATCTGGGGTCTCAATGCAGCCAATAACTTCCTTTGAGATACTGGCTCAGGCTTCCTGCAGGCAAAATGATCGGCTCCTTAGATCCAAAAGACCGGTTAGCATGTTTATGATCTGCTGGTGCCCAGCATAATGTAATGCAAAATATCTTCATTTCTGAGCCGAGGATCACGTGCAGTTGAGTCATTTTAGGTCCCTCGAGGGATCAGCCACTGCTTCATTCTGCATCATCCTGCCCACTCGTGTGACTCAACATGTGCAGCATTTAGAGACGAGAAGGAAGCATGAAAAGTAAATTTGGCTCTGGCATTCACCATGGACCTCTGAGTTAGCACATCTTCAATCAGAGTCACTTTACTCTAATGAGCACCTTGCACTGGCACAGAATAATTGACAAAGCTTCTCAGATTAGGGTGCACATGTGGAAATGTAATACACAGATGTGATGGAGCACTGGGTACTCTATGGGAGGCCCAAATCCCACCACAGGAGACCCTAATGTTGCTGGAGAAGAGCAGATGCTACTTAAAGCCTCCAACTTTTGGTTCTACTCAGAGGTGACTCTATGCATGATGAAAATCCGTGGCTTGCCCCTTCTTGATGCTCAGAGTCCTGTGCCCAGTACAGCTTGATTTGTTTAATACAAAGTCCTGATCATCTAAGGAAATGATGTCCAATCAGCATGGTGGGGTTGTGCAGCTTCCTGTTCGCAATGCTTGCTTTTACAGGCCGGCATCGCACTACACGACTTCTAACGGGAGAGTGTGGCAGACTCAGAGTAGGTGTTTGTTGGATTTCATTGCAAATTACAAATGCCTCACAACGTCTTAACACAATTTCAAACTACCTAAGTATCGCAAGGTCACAACAGTTTGATTTTCTTGTGGCCACTATGACGGTCACTGGCGATGCCACACTAGACAACTAATGATGAAGGTAGCCAGCCATAATTCACTAAGATGGAGTAATTGAAGGATTCAACTGAAAATTGTTGGAGAATGGGAATGTTACTATGTAAATAAAATGTATTATTATTATTATTAAATTGTATGAGTGACAAAGTGTGTGGCATATTTAGAGAGAGGGTGACTCACCTGTGCCACTACTCCCCTTGTTCCACTTATCAATTCGAAAGGAGCCAACAACACTTTTTGGGCAGGGTGTGACGTTTAGCTGGCACCATTTCTAGCATTTGATACACAGAACAGCAGTTTTTTAGTCTTTTGCTAGGTCTGCGTCAAAGCTCCAATTTTAATAAGCTACAGAAGATTTGTTGCTGTGTTCTAAACCTTATGAAGCGTTTATGATGGATGCGAAAATAAAGTGCAAATAGAGTTCCTGGTGCTGACAGAAAATCAATAAAAAATGACTGAGCCAGGGTCTTCACAGGTCGTGCCGTTTGATGGGTGCACTCCACAGGGGCCACTTGCTTCATCGAAAAGACATGGAGTTTAATGTGCAGGGACCGTTCTGTTTGGTTTTTTAATTCTGTGGAAGATTCCAGGGTGTCTCAGAGTTGTGTCAGTCAGAACTGATAGCCTGTTTGCTAGAACCGTTCTCTTATTTAATGTAATTACATTTGATGAGGGTGAGCTTCTAAAGTTACAGTTGTCTGTTGATGGGATGCTTACAGAAGGCTGAGGGTCACAAGTCTCTAAGCACAAATTAAACACCTAAAAAGGGGAGCAGACCACAAATAAACACACACACAAGGCCAAATCTGCCATCTTTACAGTCCAACAAATAGGCCTGACCCCAAGCAGCCTAGCCCCAAACTCAGAGAGCAGATCCAAAATTGGAGAAAAGGCTAGAGAAGCTTCAACATGTACACAAAAAAACAAAAGAAAAAATAAGCATGACATTAAAAACTTTATAGAGGAAAAGCACACAAGTTTTCTTAATAATTTAAGAATTTCTTCAATGAAAGAGGAAGCAAAAAGTAAAAGTAAAATTTGCAGAAAGGCAATACCTTAAGCAAACAAATAGCAAAACATTGATTGTTTTCTTTCAGTCAGGTAAAGCATTGATTTTTTGCTTTGCTAAATAATAATAATTTCTCTATTATATAAAAAATCCAGGGACAAGATGAGACTTTTTAGCCTGGGATGAGACGTGACCTTTTCAGAGAGATACTTTCATGTCCCGTGAGATGAGACTTTGTGCCAAGAGATTTAACCATGCCCGGGGCCAGAAATAAAAGACAAAGAGTAGATGACAAAGTAGAACATCGTAAAGAATTCAAAAACGTTGGCGTGATACACATGCAGAGCAGGTTAGAGATAATGAAAGTACTGAAAGTCTCAAAAAATAATAGTGAAGACCGCATTAGCGCAAACAAATGGAAATTATTACTTGAGAGAAAAGAGATTGAATATATTGTTCGGTCGGAGACTTGTAGGTCGTCTAATTCATGTTGCCATCAGGGAAAGGTAGTGTTTCTTCCCAATGAAGAGGTGTATCCGTGAGAATTAAAAGATTTATTGTTTGGTAAAAGTGAAATCCACATGCGCGAGTGGTAGAGACATGAAGTGGCTGGTGCATAGCAAAGCCCCCCTAGTAATAATAAATAATAATAATAATAATAATAAGGCAAGAGTTCAATAGTCAGGAGATCCAACAATCAAAGTCCACAAACAAAATTCAGGAATCTAAATTAAGCAATTTTCCTTAACAGACAGTCGTTAGGTGGCCCTGCCTCCTTGGGCACCACTACATAGAAACACAGAGAACATAACAGCAAAAGCAGTAAATAAACACAATAATAAAGAATTATTCTATGTGTGTAGCAACGTTTTTTCTGTATTCTTGTGTGGATTGTTTGCTTTGAATTTTCACTAAATATTTTAAAACAAACTTCTGGACTGAGAGATTTCTTTCGGCACGCGATTTACCCGTGTTTGAACTTGCCTTACACTCCTGCGGCTACATGTACGTTTGTGTTAAGTGATGTGACGATAAGGTGACTCGACTAAATATTCTTCGCTTCAACTAACAGTCTTGTCTCCTTTCTTCCCTCACAGAAGGCGCCCAATGAGGTCAGCAGAGCTAGAGAAGCCCTGCCCCTTTTCCAATCAAGATGTCCCTGGAAGGTGGCATCGCATTTTGGACCTGAGCGCCCGAGAGCCTGGAGCTCCCCCAAAACTTGACCCTTTTTGTATTTTGGTGTCACTACAGGGTGAAAATTGAGGTGATTGCCTGTGATTGTTTGTGTTTGAGGGCCACCATACACCTGTTTATTGTTTTATTTTTATTTTCTGCCTGTTGTAAAATGAATAGTCTTCAGGGTCGGACTCAGGCAGAATTTCCCATCTTTGATCTGCAGGAATATCAGAGGATAGATTTGTGCACCCCACTGCCCCCTGACCTGATGTGGAATTACTTTTAATTGGACCCTTTAGCTGCCTCCCATGTGCACGTGTGTGACACTGTATTAAATTGTTGACCCATTTAGGACCCCAACTTATTTTGGACTCATTTCTGTCACTCGTGCCACACTCTTACTCAGAAGCTTGTGATCCAGACAATATAAATGTTGGATATCACAGATCAACCAATCGTCCAAATTCAGTTTCAGGTTACTCTGTAATGACCCCATGTAGAAGTCCAGAAGGCTCCAGCTGTCGCTCATTTTTGGCAAGGTAGTCATGGCTCTTTACTCGCTGCTCTAACCTGCCTCAGCTGCATCAGTCAGTGTTCAGATCTTCCAGAGTTCTTCACTTTCAGCAGGCCTGCCTGTCATTTTTCATTTTTGCAACTCATTTTCAGTGACTGATTAGTGGATGTACCCCCATGAGGCATTGGATTTAGAGGTTGGGGTGATGGCAAAAAAACAGCAGCTCACACAACGCATGATTTTCAGCAAAGTCACGGTGTGAGTCCCCTGGCAGAGGCTGGCACAGACAGCCCAGGTGATGAAAGGGAAAGGCGTATGGCTGGTTATGTGTGTTTAAAATGAAAAACGTAGGAAACATCATTTGAAAGAACTGCCGACTTTGGCTCTGAATGAGGCAGACAGATAAATACAAAATGGAGGGGTGGCTAATTGGAGGCTTTTTTTAAGCTGCCCAAACAATTTAAGAGCATTTTTATTTAAATCATAGGAGGAATATTAACAAGTCCACATCCAATCCACAATGTAGAGTTTCACCTGCCCCAGGCAATGCAGCATTTATTGCCTATTTATGCAGATATCAAAAGCAGGAATGGCAGTCTTTGCCTAGGGTTGTACCGTACTGTGTGTACCTTAGGAAAATAATACTAGGCCTAAGACATTTGATAAGTTCAGCATAATGGTAGCAATGACATGTGACAGGTGGATTGTTATAAAGACCTTTTCTCAGCTTTAGTCCCCAAGTTCAGTGCTCCAATCCACTCTCACACTTGTGCGTCCCTTAGCGATGAATGAATCCAGCCAGTTTAGACTCCATGAATCTCTGGAGCACAGCTCAGTGTATTTCTGTGAACTGCCCCAGGCGACGCACTCACTCGACATCATCATGTAATCACACTGCTGGGCGGATTTGCCTAACACTAAAGATGCCCCCCTACTTTATAGCCATACAGTTTATGAAGATGTAAGAAGATCATCAGCATGTTTTCTGTCCAGTGCAAATTCAAACAGACATTAGCTCCAGGCAATGCAGTGTTTGCTCTGAGTTCACTCAGATGCCTCTGTCCAGGATTGTATAATACTTTCTCATAATGTTACAAACAAACCAAATTTTCTATAGGACATTTTTGGAGTAAACCTCCATGAAAGATTCTTTTTAAGTACAGAACAACAATAGTGGCACGATTCGCTGAGGGTGATCCAGCATTTTTTGAGGACCCGAGTGGCTGGACCAGGCCAAGGGGACACCCACGTAATACCTGGCTGCGGCAGACAGAGGGTCATTTCCACAGGGTGGGAGTGAACTGCATGTCTGCCTTTGGGGTTGCCAACCAGGATCCCGAGCTATTTCATGCTGTACCAGTTGTGGTGATTTATTCTTCCCCAAAGAATACAGCAAACAAAAACAAAGTTTTGGGGACCTTCCCCATATATTGTCGCCCAGACAATAATGAATGTAAATGATTCAGAGTCTCAAAAATAAAACAGTGAACAGTTGTCTTTAACCAAAATGGCGGCTTTATACAGAAAAGGATTATGGTACAGGAAATGGTTGGCAGGAAGTGGCGTTGAAAACAGGAACCGGAAACAACGTCATTATGATTGGACGGAAGTGAGGTGAATTGATGGAGCCGGAAGTGACGTCATCATGGTTGACCGGAAGTGACGTCGTCGCGGCCATTTTGGAACCCTGAAGTGGAGGATTATTTTTCTTCAGGTTTTCTGTTGATCAAAAGAGATTTGGGTAAGTACCAGGTGACAACCCTCTATCTCGCGATGTTTCACTCACCTTTAGGCTCTTTGACTGCCTCCTAATCGCACATGTGTGACACAGTGCATGCTCCCCAACCTAACCTGACCTGACCTGAACAACAATAGCAATGGTTTGTAATGTGAGTTTAGAATAGTTTTAATGGGAACAAACAACTCACTCCACCAAGCTCACTAATAACTAATAGACAGTGCTGTGGAGTGGTGGGTCGGTGACATCACTTCAAGAGAGGTCCACCAAAGCGTCAAGCTAAGTAGACTGAGATAGAGTATAGGAGTCAGGTGGAGAACTTTGAGAAATTGCCTGCAACTCAAACTCTGCAGAATCAAGAAAGTGGCTACTGAGTTTCACTTCACCAAACAGCCTCTATTTCCAGTCGGTATTGACCACTGCAGTTATCTACACTGTGGTGAGCTGGGCTAGTAATATCACTTCAAGAGAAGTCCGGTGAATCCACAAGTTGCTTAAGAAGGCAGGCTAAGTTATAGAGTGCCTTCCGGACCCACTTGACATAGTGGTGGAGGAGAGAATGGAAACAAAACCGATGGTCGTCATGAACAATGCTGCACATCCTCTCTCTGAGAACTTTCAGCCAATGAATTATCAAAGAGAAGTGTGTCAAGAAATGATACTGGAGCCCCTTTATACCAACAGCAATACACCAGTATATGGCCTCACCATGACTCTTTGTATTTTCTTGCTTTTTAGTCATTCTGCTGTGTGTTCAACAACAACAACATTTATTTATAGAGCATGATTTCATACAAATGATGTAATTCAAAGTGCTTTACAGGATGAAGAAAGAGAAAAAAGACAAAATACAAAAAATAAAATTAGGCAATTCTAATTAACATAGAATAAAAGTAAGGTCCGATGGCAAAGAGTGCAGGAAAAAAAATCAAGACAGCTGGAGAAAACAAAAAACAAAATCTGCAGGGGTTCCAAGGCCACGAGACCTCCCAGCCCCCTCTAGGCATTCTACCTAACATAAATGACCTCAATCAGTCCTCATGGTATTCAGGGTTCACATGGAAGAATTTGATGATGATGGTCATGTGGACTTCTGGCCTTTAGTCCATCAATGTAGGGATATCGTGGTGCTCTGATCGGGTAGTGTTGGCGCAGATCAACACCACAGAAAACTGGAAAAAGAACAGCAGAGAAAGTAGGGGTTAGTACAGATTGTGGAGATATGAAAAAAAGATAATTAAATACATATACAGAATATCAGGGTTAAAATGAAATGAAGCTATGAGAAAGTCATTTTAAAGTAATGTGTTTTTAGCAGTTTTTTAAAGTGCTCCGCTGTATTAGCCTGGCAAATTTCAAAGTCTCTGTGTGTGTGCATTTATTTATTTATAAATGTATTTAGTCGCACACAATGAGCATAAGAACATGAGGTGAATTTTAAAGAGAAAAAGTAATTTAGTCCAAGATTTGCAGAATACAACCCAGTCAAGTTTTGAAGGTTACTAAAGTCCTGCTCTATTCCACACTATTTGGGTGTCTATTCTATGGTTCTCTGCATGAACAAAAGTTTCCTAACTTTTTTGCGTTTGTGTGAAATTTGTCCTTAGCAAGTTTTAAAAGATGTCACAATGTTGCTGGTGAAGAATTTATTTTAAAGTAGCAGACTTGATCCACTATGCTAACCCCCTTCAGTCATGTCACCTCTTTTTCCCAAATTGAAAACATGTTCACCTCCTTCATAGCTCACAGCTAAGGAAATGCTAGTTGATTTTTTTTCCCCACTTTTATGCAGGTTTGATCAGCCTTCTCTATACAGCTCAGTCCTACATCTCCTCCTCAGTCAAACTCATGTTCTAGAGATCTTCTTTTACTTTACCCATCCACCTCTGCTTCTTCTGGACTAACTTCATAAGGCAGGTTCATCCTTGGCCTGGTAGCCCTTGCTCTCTTCCAACAGGGGTCAGGCAAGGCCCCTGTGCATCACCTACGGGTTATTCCCTTGCATTTTCCAAAGCTGATTGGACTGATTCCATCATTAAGCTTTTGGCTAAGCTTTAAATCCGAATGGCCCTTTCTGACACCAACCCTCTCTATGTAACCGGGCTTGGGATGAGCATCAAGTTAGGCAGGTTTGCTGCCCTGGTGGCTAGATTGAAGCCTTTTTTGTAATGCAAAGAATACGGAGACCAAAACCATACAATAGATGCCTTACCAAGGTGTTCAATAACTTGAGCATCACATCCCTTGACTTGTACTCCACACATCATGATATGTAACCTATTTGCCTTCTTGATCGCTTCTGTGCTATAGGCAATTTTTCCTTTGGTATGTTATCAAAAGCCTTCTCAAATTCAACATAAATAATATCATAAAAACCACTCAAATTGTATTCTTTGGTTGGTTTAGAAGCAGAATTCCACCATATTAGCGAAACATAATACCTCTCGTCTAAGTCTGTGCTATTTGCTAATATGCTTATTCTTGACATGTGCCGCTCGATCTTTTCCTTAATAATTTCTTCCATTAATTCACTCACAATGCAAACTAAGCTTACTGACCTATAGTACTACTTGGATTAGTCTGATCATCCTGTTTTATGTAATTTTGATAAAATTTGCAGGCCTCCAGGAATTTCCTGTGTGTGCACAGATTTTTAAAATATGTGTCTCAGGGTTGATATGTGTGCTCAATAACCTCCTTAAGTACTTGAGGATAAATGTTATCTGTTCCTCATGATTTGTTAGATTTCAGCCTAATTAATATATGCAGCGCTTCTCTCTATAATTTCCTAATCATGAAGTATCTCCTTAGTGGCACCCCCTACTGTTAGGAAGTTATTGATGTCTTCATCTGTATGACGTTCAGAAAATTGCATATTAAGAGAATCAGGATCACTCAACAAGTCAGAGGATGGAGAGGAACTGTAAGACGTTTGGCTGTACCACAGGCGTTAACATCCATAATCTCAACAGGATGTCCAATGACACAATGCTTTTTCCGAGTATGATCTGTTGGAACACCAAACCTGTGGTTAGCCTCCTCTGTAGTGTTGAATCCTGGATAGTCATTTGGATGAGGCATTCGACAAACAGACTCATTGGACTGAATGGCCTCTACTGTGTTGTCTAACTTATTTAACGTTAGCTGAGGGAAATGGCCCAGTTCAACATGCAATTATTTTACTGTGCTATTTTCACATGTATCTATGTTACATTTAGTAGCCAGTCAGATGTTGAAAGGAGAGGTGGGCTAGGGACGGGATTGACAGGAAGGAAAGGTGAGTGCTCTTCTGGGAACATTTAGGAAGATGAAGGAAGGTAGAAAGAGTCTGAAAGCATTATGGGAGAGAGGGAGCCAGTGTGGGAGTAATGGTCTTCTTCTTCTTATGAATTCAGAATAGGAGTGAAAGATACAGCATGTACAACATTGTGATGCTGTGAACTTCACCACTAAGCTAATGTGGAGTAACAAATGTCCAAGAGGGAGCAGCCCTTGCACAGCACCAAGCGCCATGTCACTAAAGCGCAGGATCAACCGTTATAGTGAAAAAGTAGTGAATATTAGTTACCGCCAACACCACCTCAAGGGTCTTCGCTCTTGCCCTGTCGGTTGCTTTTCGTGTGCAAAAAAGGTATACCGATGTTTTGCAAGCTTCAGTTTTTTGGCTGTCCATCAATCCGACCACGACGCTGTCAATCCATTTGTCCATCTCCGTCACTCCCCCACCTGTATGTACGCTGGTGAGTGAGCAGTCCAAATTGCGAAAGGCAGACATGGGGGCACGTTGTGCAAGGGAATTTCACCCCAGGAGCAATGGGTTGGTTTTGATGGTGACGTCTTGCATTCTCTTTTCCTCTTGTTGATGAGTATGTTGTTGTTCAAAATGGTGGACTCCTTCAGAAGCATGCACCCCCATCAGCATGTGTCTCAAGCTGGATATGTGAAAGGGAGCAGGCCTTGAGTGCATCAGGTAGTCCTCCCTATGTTTCTTTGGTCTAGCTTGAGGTTGGGATCCTTCAGCGAGTTCACCATACAGGACCATCTGGGGAAGCCATGACTCTTCCAAGCAGATAACGTGCAAGGTCCAGTGGAAGACATGGCTGAGGAGCATGGCCTCAATGATGATGAGCAGCGTTCCAGAATATTAGTGGGAACCCTGTCCTCCCAAATGATGCCCAGGAACTTCTGGAATACCACTTGTGTGCGGATTTGCTTGCGGTGGAGAATCCAGGACTTGCATCCATAAAGGAGTGTTGATATACATTCCATGTAATATACCACAGCCTTGGTTGCCATGTGTAGCTGAATGCAGAGGAGGCTAGTCAGAGGCGGTCCGCAATATCCTCAGTAACAGAGACATCACTAGATATTATGCTTCTCAGGTAGGGGAAGGATTGTGTGTTCCCAAGTGTCTTGTTGCCATTCTTGATGTCAACTGGTGGATCTGTGTGCTGAAAGGCAGTCTGGAGGGGTCAATGTCTTGGAGATGCCAATTTCCTTGTCCATCCAGGAATAGAATGAGTGTGAGGACTCAACTGTTCTAAGATGGTGTTCCAGGTAAAGAGTTACACCAACAACATCATCAGCATACTAAAGCTAATAGATGATTGTCGAGGTGGGCTGACAGTCTTCGGAGGTATTGCCATCCAGTTGGTACCAGATCCACACTCCTTCAGTGACGTCCAACACATTTTTGGAGAAAAGAGTAATGGCAACAAGGTAATTGTTAAAGAGCACCAGAGCACAGCCTTGCTTGATGCCAACATTGATTTTGAAGGGGGCAGATGTTTCCCCAAAAACAAGGAATGTCCAGAAAGGAAGCAGAGTTGCCAAAAATCGGTGTACAGCACCAAGTGTCATGTCGCTAAAGCACAGGCATAAGTGTTATAGAAAAAAAAGTAGTGAACAGCACTTACCTACAACAACTCCTTGAGGGTCTTCTATCTTGCCCCGTTAGTTGCTTTTCGCGCATGTGGAAGGTGTGCCACAGCGCTGGTGTGTGTGTGTCTATGTTCAGTGTGGTTATTATAGGTTGTCACAGATGTCTGGGGTTCTTACCTGGCCGGGATGCCTGAAAGGATCGGAAGGAGACATTAATAGCTTCCGGGTCATGAGGGGACAACCGCCCTGGAGCAGGAGAGGACCACGGGAAAGGAGGAGAGACATTCCAACTCATTGGGACCCGTGGCCACCGCCAGGGGGTGCCTTAAGCCTCCTAGAACCCGGGAGAACTTTACTTCCACCACACTTGGCAAGATGGCGGAGGAACCTGCTAGGGACGCCCGGAATGCTTCCGGGGCAAAGGGCAGCACTTTCACCACACCAGGAAGTGCTGCCGGAAGTTCATTTCCAGCCACCTGGAATGTATCCGGGCAGGAATAAAAAGGGCCCGTCTCCTAACAGTCGGGGAGCTAGAGTCGGGAGAGGGAGCAGGATGAAGCTCCCAGGAGGAGATTGGTGGCCAAGGACAGAGATAGAGAAGTCTAATTGTGGTGATTATTGCTTTGTGCGTTGCATTGTGTGGTGTTTCGGGACTGTGTTTATTAATGTTTAATAAACGTGTGAATTTTATAAAGATGTGGTCTCCGACTGGTGGTGTCCGGGCAAGTCTCACAAGGTTTAGTATAATGTCTGTTGATTTCTTTGATATTACTTTTGGTGGCATCTCAGATGGAGTTAGTCTTCGATAGTTTCATTTGTGTTTGCAGATCTGTGGATTTAGTAGTTTTATGAGAAGTCATCCCAATTCCCCCTGATCTACTAAAAGTGATGGTTGCGTTTGATTAGATCCATCCTGAGATGATAAGTTCTTAGCCGGGGATCACAAGGTGTGGGTTGACCCAGTGATACAAAAGAGAACTCCAGCAGAGGTGAAGTTGAGACAGAACTGCAGTTGTCTGCCACGCAGGAATGCCCAGATGCTCCTATTAGTCAGCGTAGGTGCCTGCCTTTTAGTCGAGAAGCCTGGAGTTTCTTAAGTTTAAGGGGTTTGTCACAGAGCTCTTTCATTTTGTTTGCTTTAATTAGCCCACAGTTTAATGAGTGGGTAAGAGCATTGAATTGAGATCTTGTTGCTCCTTAGTGTTGTATATACACTGAGATATTCTGATTTCTTAAACATCTCTGATTTTTTCTTCACGATCTATTAGTTGGTCGTCTTCCTCTAACAGGTGGCTGGAGACAAACATCACCACTATTTGAATTTGCTATTTTGGCAGGCTTATCCTGCGCCAAAACAACAGGATTTGGATTTAACTACATTTACTGTGTGTGTCTCACTGCTGCCATCCCGGCACTTGTTTTAAGACTGTCTACTCAATTCTGTGTCCATTCATCATTGTCATGTATGAAGGTCAGGGCCATCTTAGCACATTGGGCCTGCTGAGTAGTTGCCCGTGGGGTCCACCAGCATAGGGGCCCCATGCTAATCTATGTATATTGTGATCTGCTGAGTTCTTGTGTAGGTAGGGGCCCCAGTGCACTGCTTTGCCCGAGGGCCTATAATGCTGTTAAGATGGCCCTGATGAAGGTAGGTTAGTACATACTGTAAAACAGCTTAAGTCAGTCTCAGACCGGAGGCTGGATAAGTGGGACACATTGTGTTGCCAGTCTGTTCAATGCTTTAGTGAAAATGTCTGAGGAACTGATGGCTGAAACCAAGCAGTCGTACTATCAGCAGCAGTAATGGCGTCTGACTGTATGCGTAAAGATATCATTTTTCAAGGTGAATTGAAATTTGCACTCACGGTGTCCTGCTTACTTTGCAGGTTCGTGATTTTGGTGTTTATGTGTACTTGGATTAATTGAGTTTGGCAGCTGCTGCAGAAGGCTTGGACACAGAAGCAGGAAATCATCTGTATTCAGGACGCACTTCATCTGTAAGTCACCTGGAGCTCTTTGCCTCACTTTTATTAGTAAAATAACAAAGCTTTCTGCTTCTGCTTCCTTCCTCACAAGTATACACACAGAGTCAAATCCTGTGAGATCACCCAGAGGCTGGCCGCCCACTCAGCACCACATACAGTAGCAGCATCTGAACTAGTAAGGGAGCACCATGTGGACTTGTTTTTGTAAATGTACTTTGTAGTTCTTTTAGCTTTATAGATTCAACAGTGTATTTTCACAAATTCAGAATTTGTTAGGGATGCGGTCCTTGTCCCATCTTTTAATGGGCTGCTTACCCCCAGCAATCATCTCTTTAAGATGTTTGGTAAGACTAAGTGTTATTATTGTACATACTGTAGTATCCCAAAAGTCTGGAATCACAGGTTGAAATGGGAAGGTAAATCAAAAAGTAACAGCAACTTGAAAATTTCACGATAATCACAACAGATAGCAACAAATTGAGGATCATTTCAAACACTCCAACCCCAGACGTATGTGGCAAGGCATCCAGAGCATCACAGAATACAGGAAGGTAAATACAACTTCAACATCAAGTAATATCTCCCTTCTTGATGAGCCACACAACTTTTATGATGGTTTTAATCAAGACAATAAAACACTTGTAACCAAAACTGCCCCCCTTCCAGGCGATATGCCCCCTCAGACTTACCACTTTGGCTGCAATAAGCAAAGTGAATGCACGCAAGGCTGCTGGCATTCCCAGGCATGTACTTAAGGCCTGCGCTGGGCAACTGTCTGGTGTCTTCAGTGAGATCTTCAATTTATCTTTGGCCCAGACTGTTGTCCCTACATCAGCGTTTCTCAACCTTTAAGTACTTACAACTCGAGTTTTCATAACAGTTTTAACCACCCCCCCAATGTTTTTTGAAACCCTAATAAAGTGTATTTCTATATTTTTTGCTGCCAATACACCGCTACAAGTTTTATTATGCCTACTTAACTTTTAGCGACATTTGTCTAACATTATATTTTTTTTTTCTAGTATCAGAATGTAGTTTAAGTTAATTTGTTTTGGTTTCAATAGATGTATTTTTCATATTTTCGATTCTTGTTTTCTGTTTTTCACATCTTTGGGCCCCCTTTTTTGTTACTTCGCGACACCCTAGGGGGGCGTGCCTCACAGGTTGAGAACCGCCGCCCTACATGACTTCAGCTAGTGCCTAAACTTTCCTCTCCAGGGAGCCTGAATGACTACTGACCTGTTTCAGTCATCCCCATTACCAAATGCTTTGAGAGACTGGTTATGACCCACCACCAGTCTACCTCCCACATTAGATACCTACCAGTTTGCCTATCATCCCAATAGGTCAATGGAAGATGCCATATTATCGGCTGTTCACTTTGCCTTGACACACCTGGATTACAACAACTCCTATGACAGGATGTTATTTGTTGATTTTATCTCCACGTTTAAAACCACCATCCCCTCCAGTCTGGTAAAAAAAAAAAAAAACTCAGCATTCTCAGCATCATCATCTTTCTTTGTAATTAGACACTGGACTTTCTAACCAACAGACCCCAGTCTTTTGGGTTAAACAGCCACACTTACTCTACCCTGATCCAGAATACTGGAGAACCACAGGGGTGTGTACTCAGCCCTCTCCTCTATTCTCTCTCTGCCCATGACTACGTCCCTTTATATGGCTCCAGCTCCATCATGAATTTCACAGATGACACCAAGGTACTGTAACAGAACTTATAAGACAATGACAAGTCAGACTATAAAGAGGAGGTTCACCACCTGGCAGCATGGTGTGCTCACAATAACCTCACCCTCAACATCAAGAAGACCAAAGAGCTAATTGTGGATTACTGGAAGACTAAAGGCAGCAGACACACTCCCATCCATTTAAATAGGACTGATATGTGTTTCCAGCGTCAAATTCCTGGGCATCCACATCTCTGAAGACATTTCTTGGACAGTAAACACTTCCAGTCAAATCAAAACACAGCAACAGCAAGTTTACTTTCTGTGGAGGCTCCTCAGATTTTGTTGAACTTTTACTGTTGCATTCTCTTGCTCTGTTGAGAGCATACTGACAAACTCACACACAAAATCATGGACTATTTAACCCCTTCCAATCAGGGAGGCGCTACAGGAGCCTTCTCTCAGGATCATCAGGCTCAAGAACAGTTTCTTTCATAACACCATCACCATTCTGAAATCTCAACCCTTACCACTCAATAGCTAACCCTTCTAAATATCAATAACCTCTGACTGTACTCTATGTATATTTTCACCTGTTCACATATAGGTATTCTGTACATAAAAATATTTGATCAATATTTATCCATACCATGTATCTGTACTACTGATCAGTATTCACATTTATATACTCTTCATTTTATATACTACTATATGCAAATTCAAATATCATATAGATATACCTGTATATTCTCATTTGAATGCTGCATTATTGCACTTTAATGTACGATTTACAACAACTGTCTATTGCACCTTAGTCTACTATTTGCACTTTGTGGTTAAATGCTAAACTTCATTTTGTTGTATCTGCACAATGACAATAAAGTTGAATCTAATCTAACCTAACCCCTGTAGTTTCATGTACACCCAATCTCTGTTAACCCTAACCTAACCCCTAATCTATTCTAATCTAACCATAACCCAGTGGGGAGAGACTGTCTGAAAATGTAGTGATGAGGCTGATGGAACCATTCCTAGACAAGGGCAGAAATGTTACCACGGACAAGTTCTTCACATCGCTGTCACTTACACAAAAACTTCTTAGACGGAAAACCACCATCCTCGGCACAGTCAACAAGATTCGCCGGGAAATTCCTCAATCCGCTAGACACACAGATCGCAATGAATTCACCACTCAGGTATGTTGCAGGTCTTTTGTGGTTCCATGTTTATGTGTTTCTAATTTTTAGAATCAACACCTCCAAGTGTGTCATTGTGTGTAAAAGTGCTATGAAAATAACAATTTATCTTATTTCTTAGGTGTTTTCAACCACTGCTGCCACGCTGACGGCGTATGCGGCCAAACGGAAGAAGACCGTCTATATTCTTAGCAGCATGCACAGCGTGGTTCAGACTGATAATACCACCAAAAGGAAGCCAAACACTGTCACCCTTTACAACACCACAAAGTGTGGCGTGGATGTGATGGACCAGATGGTGCGGGAGTACACTGTCCGCACATAAACACGGTGCTGGCCAGTTGCCGTGTTCTATAACATGATTGACATGGCAGCAATGAATGCACATGTGCTGTATCAAGCATGCACCGGGACGCAGGAAAGACGGGTGGACTTCCTGGTGGAGCTTGCAAGAGAGTTGGCTAACTCTCATATGGCTGGGAAGAAGGCAAGAAACGAACAGTTGCTTCGGACACAACCCTCCACACCTAGCCCTGGAAAAAGAGCCATGTGTCAGGTCAAACACAAATGCAAGAACAATCATGCCACTGTGCAATGTGTTCACTGCCACAGATACACATGTGGTAAATGCAGACTAGAGATACTATGGCAGTGCCAGGATTGTGAGTGATTGCTGAAATGTACTCACTCACTTTTTATTATTATTTGTAAATATGTGTACAAATGGTTGGTTTGTTTTTTTATTTTATCAATAAATCTCACCAACAAAGAAAAAAAAACCCATGTGTGTTGATTTCTCCCTAAGATGGCGCAGTGAAACACAAGTTTCCTTGAAGTGGCTCAGCATGGCCCCACCTTGTTTGCATAACAAAAGCATCTGTTCACAGGTGATTAAGGATATCAGCTAAAAGCCTTCCAGCCCATCGGCTGTCCTGCGGGTTTTATAGGTAGAAAAGCCAAATGGCTGCTCTCTGGGACTTCTAGTGCTAATCTATTCTAATCTAACAGAATCGAATCTAATCTAATCTAATCGGATCTAATCGGATCTTTCAGAATGCAGCAAATTGAATGCAGCCAGACTGGACCTCCCCGTCACTTTCTTTCTGAGAACGTCTAAGATCAGGTTTAGCTCAGGGTTCACACAGTCCCAACCTTGCTATCCTGGCACCCACAGTATGTCCTCTATTCACCAGCGTGTTCATCTGTCTCATCTGGAGGTCTCTGCACCATCCTGCTTGCCTCCTTATCCCAGGAAGGCTCCTACCACTTAAGCATCCCAACTTCATTCTAACAGCTATAATTTGTAGATTTTAAAGCTGGACGCGCCTGGTGCTTTTTGAGGTGAATTTAGAGGTAAGACACTCTTTCTCTGTCAATTCTGAAGTTCAAATAAAACAAATATTTTCCCAGCATTGTCTTTAGGTGCTGCCATTCTGCCATTGCAGTCCCACTCATGTAGGCGTCTTTCTCTTCTTTTCACCTGAGGCCGTCTTTGCCCTTTTCACACCTACTTCTAAAATGTCACTGCTTACACTTTTTGCAGCCACTCCATTCCCCGATTTGATGTTTTTTTTTTAGCTGGTATATCCTTAATTGCTTTGCAAATGGCTTGCCGATAGTGCTCGTTATGGAATAAATGTGCCATACCAAATAAAGGGTGGCCGATAAGCTGATCTTTGCACAGATATTTACTTTCGGTATGGATGACTGCACTTATTGCTTCACCCTGGGTGACAACATTCACCACGAACTGCATAAAACAAAGACAAGCGGATTTTATTATTATAGGCGTGTATTACTGCTTCGGATGCCTTTCTGATTGAATTTATTTTATAAAGGGATATACTTGCACATGCTTTCAAAAGCCACAAAATGATTACAAATTGTGAACCGCACCTAATCACAGTCATACAGTGAAATTGCCCTCATCATGCTTGCCCTTGAATGATCTTCATACAGAGTAAAAAGAAAGAAGCTGCTACCCATTTAAAAGGCACCTCCAAGATAACAGATAATACGCAGAAGGTAGAAAATAAGAAGCCTAGGGTTTTTTGCCAGACTAAGAAGGCCATTCAGGTCATCAATCCCATTAGCTATCTCAGTATATTTTCTAGAAAGGCCAGGATGGCAGAAAGCCATGCCCTCCATCCATTTGTTATAACAGCATTCTCACTTTATCTCCAAAAAGATGAAAAGGAAAACCATTACTGTACTTTAAAGAGGCAAAAATGTAAAATGGGTTTCTGTGAATTATATACAATTGATACCTGCATCTATTGTCCTGCATCTGATCATTACAATATAGAGTGCAGCAACAACATTTATTTCTAGAGCACATTTTCCAACAAATGATGTAGTTCAAAGTGCTTTACAAGATGAAGAAAGAAAAATCTAAAAATAAGATTAGGCAATATTAAGTAACACAGAATAAAGTAAGGTCTGATGTCCAGGAGTACACAAAAAAATGAAAGAAAAAAAAAAAAACTCCATAGGGCTGGAGATAAAAAACAAAATCTGCAGGGGTTCTGAGGCCATGAGACCACCCAGCCTCCACTGGGAATTCTACCTAACATACAGTAAATGATCTTAATCAGTCCTCATGGTTTCAGGCTTCACATGGAAGAATTAGATGATGATGGTCATGTGGACCCCTGGCCTTCCATCCATCAATGTAGGGACTGCATGGTGCTTTGAACGGGTGGTGGTGGCACAGATCGCCACCACAGAAAACCAGAAAAAGAACTGCAGAGAAAGTAGGGGATAGTATGGATTGTGGAGCCATGATAAAAATGATAATTCAATGCATATACAGAATATCAGGGTTACACTAAAATGAGGCTATGAGAAAGCCATGTTAAAGTAAATTGCTCCACCGTAGTAGCCTGGTGAATTTCTATTGGTAAATTATTCCAGATTTTAGGTGCATAACAGCAGAAGGCCGCCTCACCACTTCTTTAAAGTTTAGCTCTTGGAATTCTAATCAGACACTCATTTGAAGATCTAAGGTGACGATTTGGAGTGTAGGGTGAAAGGCATTCTGAAATATAGGATGGAGCGAGATTATTTAAGGCTTTGTAAACCGTAAGTAGGATTTTAAAGTCAATTCTAAATGACACAGGTAACCAATGTACTAGTGACATCAAAACAGGAGCAATGTGCTCATATTTTCTTTTCCTAGTTAAAATTCTAGCAGCTGCATTCTGCACTCGTTGCAATCGATTTTATGTCTTTTTTGGGTGGTCCTGAGAGGAGCAATCTAGTTGACTAAAAACAAAAGATGTGCAAAGTTATAAGGGATCTAATTTTTTGCTATATTTCTGAATAAAAGACCGATTGTCAAAAAAAGGCTTTTGGAATACAAACTCAGAAGAAAATAATGAGCTTTTAATCTGCTGCATTGATACTGGCAGTTCTCAACCATTGAGGATATGGGCCCTAACAATACAGAGCTGCCCTAATAACAGAATGGAAAAAACGGAATAAAATAAGTCACGACAACCATAGTAAGGTTTCAACTGGAAAATTAACAAGTGATTCGAAATCTAGGGCTCCTGGATCCCCTAAAAGCAAGTGCTCCACCACATAAATAACAAAAGAAAAATGTTTGAAAGTTAATAATGAACCAACTCCCACCAACAAGAGGCAAACCCAAAGCTAACTAAACCATACCATGACTCCAATATCAAACACCTGGAATAAGGGCCAAATACTGCAAAACCACAAAAAAAAGAACTTAAAGAGAAACCAAAGATGGGAACTGATTAGGAAAAGTGCAAAAAACGGTGCACCAGAGTTTCTGTTCTTAAGTAGAACTGTGGGAGAATGCCAACTGTAGGGGGCCTGTCTCCTTAGGTTCAATATATAAAACGTATGGACCATAAAACAATGAAGAAATAAATACATAATCAACATAATGCCATATTACAAAATATTTAATAAACAAAGCAATATTCATTAAGGAATAATAAAATACATGTTGTGACTGTGGTGTAGAGTACAAAGGTTCCCAAAAGCACTTCAAAGGCTACCCTTTAGTGGGAATGAGGGCATAACATCAAAACCCTGACTAGATACAAAAAGGGGCCTTGAAAAATCTTTCTAAAATAAAAGGTTTATATTATCAAAAGGCTCTGCCCTAGATGAAGCTCATAAAAGCTCAAAGGAATTGTTAGCGAAGGCAAGGCAATCACAGCAAATAAAGTCCCAATGCAGAATCCCAAGGCATAGTCAAAAGCAGAACACAAGCTTGAAAAATCCAGAAAACGCAAGGCAATAGCGAAGGTACAGTAAATTCACAAGAAACTCTCCATTCCCTAACACGTTCAAAATGAACTGCTGGGAAGGCCGTCCCATAAACAGGGTAGAGAGCCATTCCTGGCAAAGATTGTTAGAAGGCCCCACCCCTTGGGGAACCACCCACATGACACATGGAACATAGTGTAGGCCACTTCCAATTACCTATAAACACAAATTAAAATATATATAATACACAAAAGTAACATTAATATATATATAAATAAGATAATTAGACAAAACAAACAAGAAATAGCACTGTGAACCCCAGCCAGTGTCGTAATCTGGGAGTCCCAAAAGCACAAGAACAAAATATTTTCAAAAAGTTATCCACTAGTGGAGGAGAAAACACAATCAAAAATCCAAACTAGAAACTCTTTATAAAATAAAAGGTTTATTTCCACAAAAACCTGACTGTGAAATCACAAGGCTCCAAAGTGCACAAAGGAGAGGTAGACACAGCAAACAAAATCCCAATTACAGAATCCAAAGGCAGTGGTCAAAACAGAGCAGAGGCTGAAAAATATCAAATATTTACACAGTCCTAATACAAAATCCAGAGGTGAGGTCAAAAAACAAAGCAAAGGTTCAAAAAATCCAGAAAATCAAAAGCAACAACAAAAGCACAGATACTCACAAAAACTCTCCACTCCCTGGCACGTTCAATGAACTCTGAGGAATTATGGGAGGCTGTCCCTTAAATAGGATGGAGGGCTGTCCCTGGCTGTGATTGGCAGGTGGCCCCGCCTCTTGGGCAGCCACCCCCAAAATACAAGGACCATAACAAAGGCCATTCCCCATACCTACCCACACACAGAAAAACAGATATGATAAATACAATTAACATTAATATGAATACATAGTATACAATTAAACAAAACAAAGAATGAACACCAGCCAGGGGGAAAATGCTGGCTGAACCATGTTAATACAAACAGAAATAAAGCAATAATATATTCAACAAGATGAATCCTAAGAGCAGACACTTGAGACAAGGGTTTTGATCCCATGATAGCACAGCAGGACATCCATTGTCTGTTATCTGTGTTATGTTACTATCACATGTCTATGAGCAACAAGCAAGTCAAATTGTACTAACGTGATCAGCCATGTCCATTAGACATTCAGTTTTCATGTTGTCAGGTTGTCATGCTCTACAGGGTCTGACTAAGAGTTAGCAGTTGAAGCAAGAAGGGGTGACACAGTCACTTACAGCTCTCCCTTCTTGGAGTAGAGGAAGGGAGCCACTCCTGAGAATGAACAGCTACATCTAAGCTCCGCCCTTAACTCCTCCCCTTCTGTCAGCCACTTATAGGGTGGTGCGAACGTGAATTGGCTGTCACTTGATAGACTAAGAAGTTTCTGCAATGAAGGATGCACTTTTCAAAAGGAAAGGGTTTAAAATAACATGCCCTTCATCTTTTCACCTCCCTTTTCAAGAGCGGCATACCATTCTGAGATTTGAAAACTTTCTGATCGTCTGATTTATTTACAATACAATGTACAGAATCATTTATTTACCTGATACTTGCAAGGAAAAGTATTTTATACATCACTAGTGAACAAAACATTTATTTCTATGTTCCTACAGCAGGAACACTAGCAGGATAGAAGACTTAAAAGTGAGCGATGGAGACTGCAGCCTAATATCTTAGCCACCAAACCTCTCAGCCTGCAAGCGGATGAGTAATTTTATCAAGCTTGTAAACGCAGACTATCTCCCTCCGTCCCCATAAAGATAAGTGAGAGCAAAAGCTACAAAAAGGTTTGGCAGCTGGGATGATGGAGGGCTGGTTGTCAGGACTCAGGAGAGGTCCTCTTACTGAAGGGTGGATATCACAAGCAGGCTTTCAAATCCCCCGGAGATATTCTAGAGTGCCTTTTCTGAGCCGGTGGTAAGATTGAAGCACCAAGCCCAGCAGAAAACATCTTTCCATAATGAACTGTGTCAATCTTGCGTCAGCGTCAGACAGTCATGACATGACTGCTGGTCATTTAGCTCCCGCTGGGAAATATTCCATTCTAACAGCTTCATAAAATGCAGGCTCAGCCACGTCGAGCCTCGCTGGTTTAGTGCAGCAGGAAGGGCAGTAAAATTGACGTGATATATTCAGCGCACTACGGAAGCTCGCAAATAGTCTGTGTTTCAATATCTCGCAGGCAGCTTGTCCTACGGGGCAATAAATTCCAATTTTAATAACATCCCCCGGGAACATCAGCCAAGGCAGGAAAGATAATGTTCTCTGCATGTCTTTGCCACTTGCTGCAGGATTTTAATGAACACACCAAAGCTCCCACAAATTTAATAGCGGATGGCTTATACTCACTGTGTCCTCAGAAGACTTTACCAAAGGAAAAAAAAAAACTTTATATAGCACCTTTCTGCCCGAAAAGCCATCTCAAAGTGATTTGCAAACACAGGGAACTGCATAAATGAGTTTATTACAGTCAGAGCACAGGCAGATTAAGTGACTCACTCGGCGCCATTCACAGGGCCAGAGGCAGGGAGTGAACGTCACAGCCTGGTGCTTTTCTGTTCCAGTGTTTTAAAACTTTACCAACACACAGCCATGTGAAAAAGTAAGTACACCCTCTTTTTGCTTTATGACTTTACTTAATGGAACAGTCTCCTAATAATCACCTAGTCCTTGTAATTTCTTAACATTAGGTCAGCCTAACCCTGAATGGAAATGAAACCAGATTTTACATTGTTGTCATTATTTAAGCCAAGATGCAGAAGTCAACTGTGAAAAAGTAAGTACACCCTTTTTCCTTCCACATCAGCTTTAAGTTTATTAGGTCATTAATGTCACATGTTCAGAGACAAATGAAAATGTTCTGTACCTGTCGTAATCAACATGCAATATGTCACCGTGATTGATGAATATAAACAATAATCGTTGAAACTTCTTTCTTCTTCACCTGAAAAATCTCAAAATATAGTTGTTGTTAATGCTGGGGAACTGTAGTGCCGTAGGGCAGCCTTTTCGACTTCTGCGGGTGCTGCCTGGGGGTGCTGCAGGGATCTGTCATCCCCACTTTGTCAGACCATCGGACTCGCACTGAAAGTATTCGAGGGACCAACATATAAGAATCCACTCGCGAGCTGGAGTTGAGCGGAAAATGAACAAAGCTCACCTGGAGCAGAGCAAGGAGAGGGAAAGAAGAAAGGAGAAGAATATTTGTGTTTAAGCCACTGCTGAAACCTTTTTATAAGATACTTTATTGTAATAAACCCTTCTTTAAATCAAGACTTGTGTCGGTGAGGTTGTGTCTGAGGTTTGCCCTCTACTGGTGCTGATAGATAGATAGATAGATAGATAGATAGATAGATAGATAGATAGATAGATAGATAGATAGATAGATAGATAGATAGATAGATAGATAGATAGAAATAAAAGGTACTATTAGATAGATAGATAGATAGATACTGTAGATAGATAGATGAAAATCACTATATGATAGATAGATAGATAGATAGATAGATAGATAGATAGATAGATAGATAGATGAAAGTCACTATAGGATAGATAGATAGATAGATAGATAGATAGATGCACTGTATAATGATAGATAGATAGATAGATAGATAGATAGATAGATAGATAGATAGATAGATAGATAGATAGATAGATAGATAGATAGATAGATAGATAGATAGATAGATAGATAGATAGATAGATAGATAATGTGAGCAGGCCAAGCACAACTCAAAACAGAGCCATTTCCTCCCAAAGACATGCAGGTTAGGTGCATTGGCAATCCTAAATTGTCCCTAGTGTGTGCTTGGTGTGTGGGTGTGTGTTTGCGTGTGCCCTGCGGTGGGCTGGCGCCCTTCCTGGGGCTTTGTTACTGCCTTGCACCCTGTGCTTGCTGGGATTGGCTCCAGCAGACCCCCGTGACCCTGTGTTAGGATATCGTGGGTTGGATAATGGATGGATGGACAAGCGAAGAATAGTTGGGACACTAGCCAGGTCATCCCATTTAATTCTCATCTTTTCTTCTTCACCGTCTGGCAACAACTAGCATAACCCCGTTGGACAAAAGACAAAAGAAAATAAGGGTTCATGTTTAGCCCTCACAACAAACAAGAGACGTCCCATAGAGCTCTGACTTGTCAGGAATTGGTCCCAGAAGACTGCTCAGTGGAGGCTGATGTGCTTTTTATAACCTGAGGAACAGATGGGGTGGAGCTAATTTCCCTTAATGGGTGGCTTCTCGTAGCTCCAGGGAGAAAAGGAGACAACACAGTTAGCGACAGCACCCCCTCTCACCCCAGTGGTTTACCTTAAGTGAGCCAGCAAGAAGGTCCTTGGATGAGCATGCATGACAATAGATACATAGACAGAGGGTCTGGTTTCATTCTCTCCTTCACTATGACTTCCAGGGGGTCGAAAGTGCATCCCACAACTGAACCTGTCTTCATAATCTGCTTGTTGATTCAGTGGGCCTCTCTTGAAGTGATGTTACCAACACAGCACACCACAGTATAAAAAAACACACTGACCATCACAGAGTTACAGAAGATGTGAAGGACGGTCTCTTAAGGGGAAAGAACCTGCTTTGCCCTTTCTTATATTGTTTTTCTACATTCAGAAGCCAGTCCAGCCTGTCATTGATGTGGACTCCCAAGTATCTATAGCAGTGCACCACCTCTACATCAACTTACTAAATAGTGGCTGGGCATAAAGGGTCTTTGGTACTGTGAATTTTGATAAGTAGTTTCATGGTTTTGCTGATTTCAAGTTGCAAACAATTCTAAAATGTCTCTCCCAGAGTCCTCTGTTCTGTCTCATCATCCTTATCAATATACCCCATTAGTGCAGAAACATCTGAGGATTTCTGCAAGTGAGATGACCTGGCATTATATTTATTTATAGTCAGAAAGGTGAATACTCCTTGAATAGTAATCGGACATAGAGACTCTTTAGTGTGGTGAAAGTCCATAAGCAGTTCTTTGGTTTTGCTGATGTTAAGATGCAGAAAATTGTTTTTGCACCAAGAAAAAACTCCTCTACTCTGTCTCATGCCCCTTTGTCAATACACACCATAAGTACAGAATCACCTTGAAAATATCTGCAAATGACATGACCTGCTGTTATATTTGTAGTCTGAGATGTACAGAGTGAAGAGAAAAGCAATCTGACCTGTTCCTTGTGGTGCTCACATTCATTTCAGAAACACAGAACTTGAGTCTCAAAAGCTGAGGTCTGCCTGACAGATAATCCTTTATCCAGGACACTACAGGCTCATCCACCTGCACATCTCTGAGTTTACCCCTTAACAGGGCTGGCTGGATGGTATTGAAGGTTCTGGAAAAATCAAAAAACAGAATCCACACAGTTCTACCAGCTTTGTCCAGGTGAGAATAAGCTTTGTGGAGTGAACAGATGATTGTATCTTCCACTCCAATCTTTGTCTGATAGGTAAACTGCAGTGGGTCCAGGTGGTCTACCACAAGAGGACTCCTATAGTCCCAAGGCCAGCTTCTCAAAGGGCTTCATGATGTACAGTAAGTGCCACTGGTCTCTAGTCGATGGGTGGGGAGGCACCTGTCTTCTTTGGAACAAGAACAATGTGGGATGTTTTCCACAGCAGTGGCACTTTCTGAAGCCTTAGGGACAAACTGAACAGGAGACAGAGGACACCAGTCCAGTTCCAGTGTGTAGCCTTCTCAGTTGTCTCCTCATTTGTTCATCACGTAGACTAATCACTGGGGTATTCTAGTTGAAGTGGATGGAGTTGTTGATGTGGTAGGGATAGTGTGGAGAGACTGGTCATTGAAAAAAGGTGGCAGAGGGTGGGACAATCTATTTTAAAAGCCGGTTCAGGGTGTTGGCTTTGTGCATAGTCCATGCCAGCACCTGTTGCCCTGGATTGCTTGAGTTCAGTAATTTTGCCCAATTCATTGCAGACACCCTTCATGCTCAGATCTTTATTTTTTTTTTGCTTTGCTTGAAAAGCAAGTTCTGGTGTTAAAAAAATGATGGTGCTAGGAAGTGTGTGGTAAAAGATAGACTTGTGTCAAAGATAAAGCCTAAAGATGGCGTCACACTTCATGAAGTTTCCAGAAATGCTTAGACACGATCTTTATTTACACAATTGTCAAAAGTCATGATGCACACCCATGGAACTCCAGTTATGTAGTTTGATGTCTTCAGAGACTCCAGTCATAGTGGTGGAGAAGCGTCAGGATAGTTTTAGGCCTCGGACAGATCTGAGCACTTCAGACATTATGAGGTCAATAAATTGAGGCACCCTCAACTGTCTCGCTGGTGAACTGACGCCAATATAATGCACCCCTCATGACGAGTTCAATTCCCTTTAGTTCCTGCACTCAAATGTGGATTCAGCATTTATTAAACTTCTATCTAAACTATCGAGGTCTCTCAGTTCTGCATCTGAAGCCGTTGTTTTGGTGTCATATATTAGAAATAAATTGCACAAAAAATCTTAACATTTTGTATTTTATAGTATACATTTTAAACAATACAATACAATACAATACAATTTATTTTTTGTATAGACCAAAATCACGCAAGAAGTGCTGCAATGGGCTTTAACAGGCCCAGCCTTGACTCCCTAAGAAGACAAGGAAAAACTCCCAAAAAAAACCCTTGTAGGAAAAAAATGGAAGAAATCTTTGGAAAGGCAGTTCAAAGAGAGACCCCTTTCCAGGTACGTTGGGCGTGCAGTGGGTGTCAAAAGAAGGGGGTCAATATAATACAATGCACAGAACAGAACAAATCCTCAATACAGTATAAAAATAAAAAGTTTACAAGTACGGAGCAGAATTTATCAGTAGATGATATAACATATCCTACACAGTCACTGTTCTCCCTTCCCTGTTCTGGCACAAGATACAGAATCATTAGCACTTGCACCAGGTGCCTCATGCATAACGCTGTGCGTAGAATTCGCACTATAACATGACGTAAGCACAAAAGCGGAAATGTACTTACGCACAAAAAAATCCAGATGCATAAATTTGTGTGTTCGTCAATTTCCACGTTCTTCCACTACATAAATCCCAGTCAGTGTGGAAATTAACATATGTGCACATGCCTGCTGTCCCGCCCCAACTCCTCCTGGAATTACGGCTCTTTGAATATGCAAATCAATATAAATAGCCCTTAAGCTCAGAGTTCTGTGAAAAGGCAATGGCAAAAATATGAGGAAAAATAGAAGAATTTCAACAAATACCAAGTGGAGGCAAAGAAAAACGTACTATTTGTTGGTTTAAACAGTGGTATAATCAACAAAACGAAGTTGATCGAGTGGCATAGCGTGTTGGAGAAACTCAAAAGCTCAAGTTCACAAAGTCGCACAGTGCCCAAAATAAAAAAAGAAATTGTCAGATAGTCAAAGTCGCAGTGAAAAGGCGAGTCATAGCCCACCGGCTGAGTGTCATATGAAAGGTTACTAGGGTACAGAGAAGAAAAAAAGAAAAGGCACGCAGTGGCGAAAAAAGCACGAAATGTCAACTTCAATCTCGAAATTTCAACTTTAATCATGTAGTTTATTTTGTCATTAAAGTAGAACATCATAAACTTCATCTTAAAATCACTTAATTTACTAGTTTCTCAAAACCCATCGTAACTAAAGTAGAACGTAAAATACTTTGTTTTGCATGTGTTCTTCTATATGCTCTTATGTGTGTGAATCACTATGTGCTTCTTAAACGGCCTTTCTCTTCCTCTGATAGGACACAGAATCCATTAAATTCATGATATTACATCTCTCTGAATAATTAAAATACTGAGAAGTATACGTGATATAATTTTCATGATGATAGGAGTTAATGTATGTTATTAAACATGGGAACACGATGACGCAGCGATTGTTCATGTCTTATGCAAGATGCTTGCTACTCCATGCGCGACCTTCGATGAAATGCTTTATTGTAGCAGTACTGTCTCTTTCAAACGTACTAACCACCAATTACCTTACTTTTCTTTCTCCAAGTCACCAATTGTCACACAATCATCTCCGTAATAGATGTTAAGCCATTTGTAAGCTTAGAACACCGAAACTTTTAAGGAATATTGAAATACCTTTGTAATGTTTAATTATTCTATCCACCTATCCTTCCAGTGTCGCCAGCCACAGCAAGAATACAGCGCGAGGCAAAAACAAACCAAACCCTCCCCATGGGCTCACCACCTATGGGAGGGGCCAAGGAGGTCAGGTGCAGTGTGAGTTGGGTGGTGGCCGAAGGCGGGGACCTTGGCGGTCTGATCCTCGGCTACAGAAACTGGCTCTTGGGACGTGGAATGTCACCTCTCTGAAGGGGAAGGAGCCTGAGCTAGTGCGCGAGGTCGAGAGGTTCCGGCTAGATATAGTCGGACTCACCTCGACGCACAGCTTGGACTCTGGAACCAATCTCCTTGAGAGGGGCTGGACTCTCTACCACTCTGGAGTTGCCCCCGGTGAGAGGCGCCGAGCAGGTGTGGGCATACTTATTGCCCCCGACTCGGAGCCTGTGCATTGGGGTTTACCCCGGTG
This sequence comes from Polypterus senegalus, assembly GCF_016835505.1. Lineage (NCBI taxonomy): Eukaryota > Metazoa > Chordata > Cladistia > Polypteriformes > Polypteridae > Polypterus > Polypterus senegalus. Next base: position 221,373,783 of record NC_053157.1, read on the forward strand.
GACGAGAGAGTGGCCTCCCTCCGCCTTCGGGTGGGGGGAAGGGTCCTGACTGTTGTTTGTGCGTATGCCGAACAGCAGTTTGGAGTATCCACCCTTTTGGAGTCTCTGAGGGGTTGCTAGAGGGCATACCTTCTGGGATTCCCTCGTTTTGCTGGGAGACTTCAATGCTCACATGGGCAATGACAGTGAGACCTGGAAGGGCGTGATTGGGAGGAATGGCCCCGATCTGAACCCGAGCGGTGTTTTGTTATTGGACTTCTGTGCTCGTCAAGGATTGTCCATAACAAACACCATGTTCAAGCATAAGGGTGTTCATATGTGCACTTGGCACCAGGACACCCTAGGCCTCAGGTCGATGATCGACTTTGTGGTCGTGTCGTGGACTTGCGCCATATGTCTTGGACACTCGGGTGAAGAGAGGGGCGGAGCTGTCAACTGATCACCACCTGGTGGTGAGTTGGCTTCGATGGTGGGGGGAAGATGCCGGTCAGACCTGGTAGGCCCAAACGTGTTGTGAGGGTCTGCTGGGAACGGCTGGCAGAGTCCCCTGTCAGAAGTAGCTTCAACTCCCACCTCCGCAGAACTTCAACCACGCCCCGAGGGAGGTGGGGACATTGAGTCCGAATGGGCCATGTTCCGTGCCTCTATTGTTGAGGCGGCTGACCGGAGCTGTGGCCGCAAGGTGGTCGGTGCCTGTCGTGGCGGCAATCCCCAACCCGTTGGTGGACACCGGCGTGAGGGATGCCGTCAAGCTGAAGAAGGAGTCCTATAGGACTTTTTGTCCTGTGGGTCTCTGGAGGCAGCTGATAGGTACCGCAGGCCAAGCGAACGCTGCTTCGTTGTTGCTGAGGCAAAACTCGGGCATGGGAGGAGTTTGAGAGGCCATGGAGAACGACTTTCGGACGGCTTCGAGGAGATTCTGGTCCACCGTCCGCGCCTCAGGAGGGGAAGCAGTGCAGTGTCAACACCGTATATGGTGGGGATGGTGCGCTGCTGACCTCACTCGGGACGCTAGGGTCGGTGGGAGGAGTACTTCAAGACCTCCTCAATCCCACTAACATGCCTTCCACGAGGAAGCAGAGCCTGGGGACTCTGAGGTGGGCTCTCCCATCTCTGGGACTGAAGTCACCGAGGTGGTCAAAAAACTCCTTGGTGGCAGGGCCCCGGGGGGGATGAGATACCGAGTTCCTTAAGGCTCTGGATGTTGTAGGACTGTCTTGGTTGACACGCCTCTGCAACATCGCATGGACATCGGGACAGTGCCTCTGGATTGGCAGACGGGGTGGTGGTCCCCTCTTTAAAAGGGGACCGGAGGGTGTGTTCCAACTATAGAGGGATCACACTCCTCAGCCTCCCTGGAAAAGTCTATTCGGGGTTCTGGAGAGGAGGGTCCGCCGGATAGTCGAACCTCGGATTCAGGAGGAACAGTGTGGTTTTGCCCTGGTCGGAACAGTGGACCAGCTCTTCACCCTTAGCAGAGTCCTGGAGGGTGCATGGGAGTTTGCCCGACCGGTCTACATGTGTTTTGTGGACTTGGAAAAGGCATTCGACCGTGTCCCTCGGGAATCCTGTGGGGGTGCTCGGGAGTATGGGGTACCGGACCCCTGATAAGAGCTGTTCGGTCTCTGTACAACCGTGTCAGAGCTTGGTCCGCATTGCCGCAGTAAGTCGAGCCCGCTTCCAGTGAGAGTTGGACTCGCCAGGGCTGCCCTTTGTCACCATTCTGTTCATAACTTTTATGGACAGAATTTCTAGGCGCAGCCAGGGTGTTGAAGGGGTCGGTTTGGTGGACTCAGGATTGGGTCACTGCTTTTGCAGATGATGTTGTCCTGTTTGCTTCATCAGGCCGTGATCTTCAGCTCTCTGGATCGGTTCGCAGCTGAGTGTGAAGCGGCTGGGATGAGAATCAGCACCTCCAAATCCGAGAGCATGGTCCTCAGCCGGAAAAGGGTGGAGTGCCCTCTCAGGGTTGGGGGCGAGATCCTGCCCCAAGTGGAGGAGTTCAAGTATCTCAGGGTCTTGTTCACGAGTGAGGGAAGAATGGAGCGTGAGATCGACAGGCGGATTGGTGCGGCATCCGCAGTGATGCGGGCTCTGCATCGGTCTGTCGTGGTGAAAAGGAGCTGAGCCGTAAGGCAAAGCTCTCAATTTACCAGTCGATCTACGCTCCTACCCTCACCTATGGTCATGAGCTATGGGTAGTGACCGAAAGAACGAGATCGCGAATACAAGCGGCTGAAATGAGTTTCCTCCGCAGGGTGTCTGGGCTTTCCCTTAAAGATAGGGTGAGAAGCTCAGTCATCCGGGAGGGGCTCAGAGTAGAGCCGCTGCTCCTCCGCATCGAGAGGAGTCAGATGAGGTGGCTCGGGCATCTGATCAGGATGCCTCCTGGGACGCCTCCCTGGTGAGGTGTTCCGGCACGCCCAACCGGGAGGAGGCCCCGGGAAGACCCAGGACACGCTGGAGGGACTATGTCTCCGGCTGGCCTGGGAACGCCTTTGGGATTCTCCCGAAGAGCTGGAAGAAGTGGCCGGGAGAGGGAAGTCTGGGCCTCTCTGCTTAAGCTGCTGCCCCGCGACCCGACCTCGGATAAGCGGAAGAGGATGGATGGATGGATGGATGGCAAAAACAAACCACGAACGAAGCTCAAATTACTCGCTAGGGCTGCAGCACCGTGTAGTTAAAGTTAAAGTTTTATCTGTATAATATAATTAATATATTTTGCTGCATTTCATCTTAAAAATGATATCGTCATCATATGTAAATACGCACTTTATAAAGTGGCTCAGGTTGTGCAATATTATAACTGTATCATAAGTACAATTACCTCACTGTAAACTTGCAAGTACAAACATTTTTTATGGAGAAATTAGATGGAGTGCTTTTATAGTTTTTGGGAAACTGTTTCTGAACCGCGAGGTCCCTACAGGAAAGGCTCTGAAGCATTTGTCGTATGAGTGCAGTTCAATAGGCAGCATGGCTGAGGCAGCGTGTGCTTGATGCTGTATACTGATAATTCTCTTTCCGATCAGCTGCTGTATGGCTGTGATTCACACTCAGATACAGTGATATAAATACTCTAAATGGTGCAGTGAGAGTAATATGGAAAAAGATGATCTGCTGTGGCAACCCCTAACGGGAGCAGCTGAAAAAAGAAGATGAAGGTGCAGTAAGACACAACGCTAAAGCAGCAATGGTATTTAGAATAGTTTGACCATTCCCTGGAACATTATATTGTTACAGGTTAATTACAATCAGATGCATTAAACTAATAAACAATATGCAGTTAATTTCAGTATATTTGATAAAGCCGCGTCAGGGATGTGGATCTGAAAATGAATGGGTATCCACACAGGAACAGTAGCACTGCTTTGACGCTGGATGCCGCCAGTCTGCAAAACCGAGCGCAGAACTTGCTTATGCCAAGATATGAGGATTCGTTGAAAAGTGCGTGGCTTTACACCAAGTTTAGGTTTTATACATCACGATTTGAACGTGGAAGCGTTTTTGCGCAACATTTCTGTGCGTACGCACCGTTTACACATGAGGCCCCTGGAGACCTCGGCCATCAACCTGCCTCCCCCATTTGGCCATTCCACAGCTGAAACAGCGCTGGGCCAGCCAATCCGATGAAAGGACCACTCTACCCCATGATTCCTGCGATGCTCCATCAGGGATGACTTTACCTTAGGCAGGCAAAAGAACCTGGCAGGTGGGCTGTGGCACAGAGTGCCACATTTGAGTACCGAGAAGAGAAACAGAATAGGTGAGGGTTAGTAACAAATTATAATTATCATGTTACTTATGTTTTAGTGCTAATGACTAACAACAGGCATGGTGGTGCAGTGGGTAGCGCTGTTGCTAGGAGTTAGGAGACCCGGGTTCGCTTCCTGGGTCCTCTCTGCATGGAGTTTGCATGTTCCCCCTGTATCTATGTGGGTTTCCTCCAGGCACTCTGGTTTCCTCCCACAGTCCAAAGGCGATCCTAAATTGTCCTTGGTGTGTGTGTGTGTGCGTGTGCCCTGTAGTGGGCTGGCACCCTTCCCGGGGTTTGTTTCCTGCCTTGCGCCCTGTGTTGGCTGGGATTGGCTCTGGCAGACCCCCATGACCCTGTAGTTAGGATATAGTGGGTTGGATAATGGATGGATGGATTAACAACAGATTTGCAGTCTGTACAGTTAATCAGCAGCTCTAGACAGGATATGCTAAACTGAAGTAGTGAGTCTTTAGCCGGGATTTAAAGGCTGAGACTGAAGGGGCATCTCTTATTGTAGCAGGCAGACCACTCCACAGTTTAGGGGCCCTGTAACTAAAAGCTCGACCTCCCACTGTTATTTTATTAATCCTTGGAATCCTAAGCAGACCTGCATCTTGAGATCTTAATGTGCGCTAAGGTTTGTAAGTCATGATAAGTTCAGACAAAGCCGGACCTTGGCCATTTAATGCTTTATATGTTAAAAGGAGGATTTTGAAATCTGACCTAAACTTAACTGGGAGCCAGTGTAAAGATTTAAGAACTCGAGTTATGTGTTCATACTTTCTTGTTCTTGTAATATTTCTTGCAGCCGCATTTTGGATTAACTGGAGGCTGTATAGAGAACAGTTTGAACAGCCAGTGAACACCGCATTACAGTAGTCAATCCTACTAGAGATAAATGCATGAATTAATTTCTCACAATCCTGCTTATTTAGAAAGCGACCTTAATTTCCCAACATTTTTAAGATGGAAGAAACATGATTTGGACAATTTTGTAATATGCGCTTTAAATGACATGCTAGAGTCAAAGATAACTACTAGATTGCAGGCTGTTTCAGTAAAATTAATGGGGATTCCAACTGAGTTAAATGATGACCGAATATTGTTGTGATCAGCGTCATTCCCTCCAACAATTAACATCTCTGTTTTATCTGTATTTAAAGACAAGTAGTTCTCATCCATCCACTCCTTTAATTCACTAACACAACTAATTAAAGACAACATCGGAGACACTTCACTTGATCTAAATGAGAGGTATAACTGTGAAAATGAACATTATGTTTCCTAATGAGAGATCCCAGTGGAAGCATGTAAAGTGAAAACAGTAAAGGTCCCAGTACTGAGCCCTGCGGGACACCATATCTCACTTCTGTGTATGTATCTGCGAGACTGTACTTTTTAAATACATTATATTATATGCTGCAGTCAACGGAGTAGCGGCTCTGTGGCTATGGCTCTACACTGGTAATCAGAAGGCTGACCCCATATAAAAATGGGAAATGCTAAGAAAGAACATGAAGAAGAATAAATGATATGCTGCACTCAGCTACGATTAACACCACCTATTCTTATAGACTCTGAATCGAATAAATCATTTAAACAGATAAAATATGCAATTTTACGCACTGGAGCTCTTTAGAGTACTGTCTTTGTGGTCCGCTCTGTGTCATATCATTAGTACAGCATTATTACTGGTGTACAAAATTTTAATATTTATATTAATGATGCATTAATCGTGGCAGAGTTTATGCTCCGGAGGAATGACGCATTTGCCCTGAGAAGCACAAAGAGATGTAAAATAATCGTTTCAGTCGCCCAGCTAAGACCTTCTCTGTTAGCCGAGTGGCTTTGCGTACCCATTAGGGATGGCTCGCAACCTCACAGCAAGTATGAAGAGAACTTTATTACATTAGCATGACAGTTTATCCTGGTGAAGCTTCTTTATTTATAACAAATATTTTTTGCACACACGTTCAGTTTGCCACCATTACTATAATAGTACATTTAGCACAAAGGTGTACCACTAACACGAGGGTGGAGGCATGGAAAGTGGTTGGAGTCAAAAGAGATGCAACTGACAGGGGCGTCATCTTATGGGCCTTTCAGGTCACTTAATCAGTCAGAAGGCCTAAAACTGACCAGACTGCAGCTGGACTCTATTATAATGGTGGGCTCCTATGTGTATTAGAGTTGACAATCAATGATTTCTTAGCTGGAAGTACCATGCATACAATGTGAGCACAAAGTAAGAAGCAAACCAGCTGTTCTGGTCTAAGCAAACAGAAGAGAGGGTCATCTATGTGATGTCTTGTGCCTGTCATATCATGACAGAATGGAAAAGGGCAAACTATAGGCTGAGGTTCATCTTACCAATCATAGAGGAACCTGCAGTACCTTAGCTGGCTGTCAAAATGCAGCAACTTGGAAATTTTGAGAAATCTGAGACTGTGCTTAAAATTCATGAGGCATCTATGCAATCCTTCATATCCCAGTCGGGTAATCAGACACCCTCAGGGGAACGAGATCCAGCCATTGCAGTCATTACATTCAACCAGCTTTCAAACTTGAAGTCATGTTGTGTGCTGCCAGCCTTGGATATGTGATTCAGTAAAGCCAAATCAAAAGCTTCCTGAGTTGAAGTGGAGCAGGACCTTGCTGCTGTGTGCGTCATTACTCCCAATTATTAAAATCTGTTTGCTTCTTCTGTATTCAAAGGCAAATTGTTATCTCTCATACATTTTTTTAATGCCCTGACATAATTAATTAAAGACACAGTGTAGGAGAAATGTCATTTAGCCCAAAGAAAAATGTAGCTGTGTACAGTACCATGTATGATATGTTTTTTTTACAGATTTTCCAAGGTATTATTTTTGATTTTATAAAAGCAATTATAATTTTTAGTGAAAGGGAAGGTCTACAGGACGGTAGTGAGACCAGCTATGTTATATGGGTTGGAGACGGTGGCACTGACCAGAAAGCAGAAGACAGAGCTGGAGGTGGCAGAGTTAAAGATGCTAAGATTTGCATTGGGTGTGACGAGGATGAACAGGATTAGAAATGAGGACATTAGAGGGTCAGCTTAGGTTGGACGGTTGGGAGGCAAAGTCAGAGAGGCAAGATTGTGTTGGTTGGGACCTGTGCAGAGGAGAGATGCTGGGTATATTGAGAGAAGGATGCTAAGGATAGAGCTGTCAGGGAAGAGAAAAAGAGGAAGGCCTAAGAGGAGGTTTATGGATGTGGTGAGAGAGAACATGCAGGTAATGAGTGTAACAGAACAAGATGCAGAGGACAGAAAGATATGGAAGTAGATGATCCGCTGTGGCGACCCCTAACGGTAGCAGCTGGAAGATGAAGAAGAAGAGGGCTTTCTGAATGGTTTTTATTTTACAAGTTCTAAATTGTGCATATTTTACATATTTTCTGATGCCATTTTGTTTATGTATTGCTGCTATGGTGGTTGCCACCACGGGATGACCAAAGATCATGACCAGTGATGTCATTGGATCAATGCTATAAGTGTCAGTATCACTTATTTCTAAATTACCCAGGATTGTAACTCAAAGTTTAACTTTCTGGCATGTGCCTTGTTTAATTTTTGACCTTCAGTAGAAGACGTCTAACTTTTGTGTTTCTGACCATGAGGTACGAGTTAAGTCATATCTCATTGAGCCTGTCAAAACCTTGCAAACGTGAGAACTTGTACAGTATGTCAATTAATTCAGCCAGCCATGTGCCGAGCGTTGCTGCCGTGTCTTAGTTATCTACTATAGGCTGCCATCTAGAGGAAAGCCATAGAATTTTTTTTTGGTGGCAACAGCTTGAAGAAAATAGTGCTATAAATACACAGTCTGTAGTTAAGTTCTATCGAGAAAGTTATCAAGCTGTTGATGTTTTGAAACTCCTATACTTGTTATCAAGATAAATATTCTGATGATAATGACAGGGATCAATGGATAATGTGGAACCGGTGGGCTCTGTCCCTGATGAAGATAGCTGCCCTGAAGGAGTTTCTTTATCTGACTTGTCACGACTGTCAGGACAGCAAAACATGGACACACAGTCACCAACTACCAAATGTGTTGTGTAACAAGCATGGAGAGCACAGAGGAACAAGTTATCTTTCCAGCACATCTTCTTCTAAGCCTTCACTCATCAGGGTGCCAGGACTGTCCTTCAAATGGAGACTTTTACACCTCACGCCTGGACAAACTTGTTAAGAAGGCAGGCTCTATTGTAGGAGTAAAGTTGGACAGTTTAACATCTGTGGCTGAGCGACGGGCACTAAACAAATTCCTGTCAATCATGAAGAATCCACTGCATCCACTGAACAGTGTCATCTCCAGATAGAGGAGTAGCTTCAGAGACAGACTGCTGTCACCGTCCTGCTCCACTGACAGACTGAGGAGATCGTTCCTCCCCCAAACTATGCGACTCTTCAATTCCACCCGGGGGAGTAAATGCCAAAATTACTCAAAGTTATTGTCTGCTTTTTTTTATTTTTTATTTTTTTTTCATTTTTTCATTTTTATTACTATTTAATTTAATATTGTTCCTTTGTATCAGTATACTGCTGCTGGATTATGTGAATTTCCCCTTGGGATTAATAAAGTATCTATCTATCTATCTATCTATCTATCTATCTATCTATCTATCTATCTATCTATCTATCTATCTATCTATCTATCTATCTATCTATTACACAGAGTCTTACTGATCTATCTATCTATCTATCTATCTATCTATCTATCTATCTATCTATCTATCTATCTATCTATCTTTTAGTCATGTTACTGGTGATAATAAAGTAACCAACAGTTTCTTTGCATTTTTGACAGAGTTACATTGATAATGAAATTGTTGCTTTCTATTACATTTTTTTTACATTTTTACGAATTTTGATAGAGTTCTTTATTTATCATGTACAGTATGCATAGGACGACACTGTGATAAACAGTCCAGCAGTCAATGTGTTAAGGGTTGCATTTGGGTGGAAAACAGGACTGATTTTGGGTTAGATTTCAGCCTGGTATAATGACTGTCTCTTTTCCTACTTTAATTTGCCTTCACCATCAGACATAACAATCTGTGTAAGAGTAAAAATAAATATTTTAAAGATATCTACTAGGGTCAGCATCTCTACTGAGAACAGAAGACTTAGCTCTGAGGATACCATATCTAGATAACTTCCAAACATAATGGCGCACTACTACATTTACATTTATTTACTTGGCAGACAATTTTATCCAAAGGGACTTACGAAAGAGGTCAACATAATTGAGTAAACATCAGTCTGGGGATGGTTTGAGAACAAGTGTTACAGGAAAAGGGTACAAAATTGCTCAAATGATCACAAGTGAAAATGTCAGAACAAAATGCAAGAGAGTTGCAATTTCTAGGCTACAAAAGTTTGACAGCTAATATTTGACATGTCTGCTGGGCAGACAATATTTGTAGTGACCAGGGGCCTCATGTATAAATGGTGCGTACGCCCAAAAATGTTGCTTACGCCCGTTTCCACTCTCACATCGAAATGTATAAAAACTAAACTTGGCATAAAGCCATGCACATTCTCACGCCGGCTCAAAACATTGCGTACGGTTTTCCAAATTGGTGGCACCCAGCGTCAAAGCAGTGCTACTGTTCCTGGGTGGCTTCCCTTTATTTTTTAGACTAGCAGAATACCCGCGCTTCGCAGCGGAGAAGTAGTGTGTTAAAGAAGTTATGAAAAAGAAAAGGAAACATTTTAAAAATAACGTAAGATGATTGTTAATGTAATTGTTTTGTCATTGATATGAGTGTTGCTGGCATATATATATATATATATACATATATATATATATATATATATATATATATATACACACACAGACACACACACATATATAAACATATAAAATAAGTTGTGGTCCATGGCTGGCTTTTCATCCCGGCCAATACCCCCAGGCCACCAGATGGAGCTCTCCCTGCAGCATGGAGGTGTCCCGGAGACCAGCAGGGCATCATGGACAATGGTGTTTTTCTCTACAGCCCTGCTGGATACCACAGGGGCCAACAGAGGACGCTGCAGGGAGGCCCAGAGAGTCATTTGTGCCCTATAACCCGGAACTGCGTCTTAGTCACAGCGACAGGAGAGATGACGTACTTCCAGGATAAAGAAAAGGACTTTTTTTATCTGACCCGGAAGTGATAAGGAATCATGGACTGAAGGATGGAAAACACTTTCTGGGTCAGGGACTACAAAAGACACCAGAACACCAGAATGTTGAGCTGAGCTGGGTGGAAGGGTGGCAAAGCGTCTGGGAGTGGTGGATTGTGATTATTGATTATTGTTTATTGGTTTATGAGTATTGGGAAGAGGAGGGTGCTTTGTGCACCGTTATTAATAATAAAGTCAACTTATTGGACTTTTACCTGGTGTCTGACGTATTGTCCAAGGGTTCAAGGGAGCGATAGCACCCCTTATCTGTCACAAAGTTTATGGAGGATTTGCATATTGAATCTCATTGTATCATACAATAACAATAAAGGAATTCAATTGAATTCAATAGAAGAGAGTGCATATTTACAGATGATAACGACTTGCTTCTAAGTCGATTTCGATTTTCAGACACTATCTTCTTGGAGCTCTTAATATAATCTTTAAAATGAAATGCAGTAAATTATATATATATATATTATACAGGGTGGCACGGTGGCGCAGTGGCAGTGCTGCTGCCTCGCAGTTAGGAGACCCGGATTTGCTTCCTGGGTCCTCCTGTGTGGAGTTTGCATGTTCTCCCCGTGTCTGCGTGGGTTTCCTCTGGGCGCTCCAGTTTCCTCCCACAGTCCAAAGACATGCAGGTTAGGTGGATTGGCGATTCTAAATTTGCCCTAGTGTGTGCTGTGGGTGTGTTTGTGTGTGTCCTGCGGTGGGTTGGCACCCTGCCCAGGTTTGATTCCTGCCCTGTGTTGGCTGAGATTGGCTCCAGCAGACCCCCGTGACCCTGTGTTTGGATTCGGCGGGTTGGAAAATGGATGGATGGATATTATACAGATACATTTTTCACTTTAATTAAATGATGTATACAGTTAATATTTAAATGTGTGGAAACGGTGGACAGTGGTAGCAATGAACTGGCGCCCTGTTCAGGGATTGTTCCTGCCTTGCACTGTAAGCTTGCTGGAATGGCTTGACACAAGCATTACATTTGATGGATTTTTGTAGCAGAAGTTGGCTTACGCATGGTTTTGTGTATCTGAATTTTTTTGTGCGTATGCAAATTTCCACTTTTGTCTGTACACCATGTTTTAATGTGAATTCTATGCACAGCATCATGCAAGAGGCGCCTGGAGAGTGACGTGAAATGAAAACAGGAGAGATCAAAGAAAACTGTGGGTCAAGACCAAATCAAAGAGCAAGAAACAAATTCAAGGATGTAAGTGAAAGATTGATACACAAACAAATGAAGTACAGACATTTTTAGAAAGCAATCAAATTGGTTTTTTTTTATTTTTATTTATTTATTTTTTTATCTGCAGCTCATATAGGGAAAGATTGCCCCAAAAGACCTTTTATATCCATTGCTACTCAGTACACATGCTCATAAGATGCTGTAGTTTATATGCTGCACAGATCTTACTCTCACACCTGGAGAAGGCTGGGATTATGGTGAGAGTAGTATTTTTTTTACTTTTCTAATGTCCATCTAAATACCATCCTACCCCTCTTATTGAGAAACAAATTGTGTACTGTGCAGGAAGACAATGCCCTGATTTCCTGGATTTTAGACTTTCTGTCTAACAGGCCGCAGTACGTGAGATCAAAGAAGTGTGTGTCAGAGAGAGCGATTAGCAGCATGGGTGCTCCACAGGGGACTGTCCTTGCTCTGTTCCTTTTCACTATGTGCGCCTCAGATTTCAGCTATGATTCCCAGACATGTCACCTTCAGAAGTTCTCGGATGACACCACTGTTGTTGAATGTTTTAGTGAGGGGGAAGAGAAGAAATACAGAAGCCAGCTGAGTAGCTTTGTGGAGTGGTGCCATCACTATCATCTCTATCTAAACCCCAAGAAAACAAAGGAGCTTGTGGTGGACTTTCAGATGAAGAAGTATTTTCTGGCTCCTGTCATCATCCAGGGTGAGGAAACTGAGATAATTAAAAACCTACAAGTCCCTGGGTGTTCACATGACTGACAAGCTGGGATGGGAGCAGAAAGTGGACATTTTGTACAAGGAGGGCCAGCAGCAGCTCTATTTTTTGAGGCAGCTGAGGTCATTCGGAGGGAGAGGCCTGCTGCTGAGGACTTTCTGTGAGTTTGTGGTACTGAACGCCATCCTTTATGCTGTGGGGTGTTGGGGCAGCCATATCACAGCCAAGGATACTACAGACTTAACAAGATAATCAGAAAGGCCATTTTAGTCCTCGGGGTGAAACTGGACACTGTAGAGGTGATAGTAGAGAGGAGGATGCTAGCAAAGGTGTCATTAAATATGAAGATTCCCATCCATCTGCTCCATAAATTACTGCAAGGCCAAAAGGGTGCATTGAGCAGTAGATCTGCTCCTCCCCGGCCACAGGAGGAAATGTTTTGCAGGTCTTTTCTTCCTGCTGCTATCACACGATACAACTCTCAGCGTTAATTCGTGTAACCTTTACTGGAGTATTTCCTGAACTGTACATATGGGACTCACTAGACACTTTATCTGCGCTTACTGGTCAGCCTATGCATCACTTTTTTATTTTGCACATATTATGTGATAATATGTGATACTGCACTGTATTTATTACTGTGGATTGGTAATACACCACCTATGTTTGGTATTTTATGGTTTTCATTTATCTTATTTGTTTAATCTTATATGTTTTATTAGTTGTTTTAATTATTTAATCTATATGTACTTGTTTTAATTTTGCTGTGCTTATCTTATATTATCTTATCTTATCTTACATTGTTTTGTCTTGTCTCATCCCATCTTGGCTTGACTTTTCTTGTCTTATCCTATCTCATCTCATCTTATCTTATCCTGGCTTAGCTTGGCCCAGTTCTTATGTGATCTCATCTTATCTTATCTTACCTTTCCTTTGTGTGCCTCATCTTGACTTGGCTTGTCTTAGCATTTCATTTCTTATCTTGTCTCATCTTGTCATATCTTATCTTTGCCTATCTTATCTTACCCTGGCTTAGCTTGGCCTAGCTCTTATCTTATCTCATTTTATCTTATCTTGTATTATCCTAGCTTGGTTTGGCTTAGCAAATCTTATCTTATCTTTGCTTACCTTGCCTTGAGTTGGCTTAACATATCTTTATACTGACCTTAGGTCTTTTTATCTTCCCTTATCTTATATTATCTTATCTTATCTTATATTGTCTTATCCTAGTATGGCTTGGCTTAGCGTATCTTATCTTGTCTTATCTCACTTTATCTCATCTTGTCTTATCTTATCCTATCTCATCTTATCTTTCTTTACCACATTTTACCTTATCTTTTCTTTTCTTATTGTCTGACAGCCATTGCATGTGCTAACAATGGGTGCCCAACAGTGAAACGAAATTCACAACTGCTTGCAAAAGAATAATTCTTATCAATATCATTTAGACAGACATTCACCAAACAAGAGATTCTTCAAATGCTCCTTAAACACGTTGAGAAAGTCAGAATTTTGAATGAAGGTGGGCTACTCAGTCCGTCAGCTAGGAGATAAACGTGAAAAGAGTCTGGATTAAGATTTGATACCCCATCAGACACCAATCATCAGCCGACCTGAATATGTCTCTATGTATATAAAGGTGCTGACTAATTGATTACTCTGTAGGCAAGCATGAGGTATTTGAACTTAATATGTGCTGCGACAAAAGCCAATGTAGTGATCTGAAAGGAAGAGTGATGTGCAAAGAGAACGTAAAGTGCAACAAGAAGGGGCACTAATAAAGACCTTAAACCCTACAGGCTTTCCCTATACATGAGGCTGTTCCTGACTACCATTCAGGGTGGCTGTTCCTCTTTCTCCAAACCCTGGTTTCTATTCCTTCTGATGGTTGAGGCCTTGTCAATAACTCACCTCCCAATTCCAAGTTCACTTATGGACTAACAGGAAGGAGCTTTTAAGCACTGGACAGTGACCACTTCTGGTTACACCCCAGAAATCCCAGAAGTATGCACAAGCATATTGAAACCCTGGAGCCTTAAGTCTACAGCTGGTGGGTTCAAACACTCCTGCACTTCTGTGCTTTAACTATTGTAGACATAGACAGTCATAGACCAAACAGGCAATCCTACCTAACAGCTCAAAGAAACCCCCATAAACTGAGATGTAATTCCAAAGTGCCATTTATCCATTTGGGAGAACTCCACTTATTTTAGTGAAGGTTCACCACCTTCCAGTTTCCACTAATGTAAGGGCCTTGTAAGGTCTGGGATTGTGCTTCCTAGTGGCTGGAGCAGGGCTCATCACCAGTATTAGTGTCACAAATGTGATCGTGTATCAGCAAATCTGCAGTCATGTAGAATGAATGTATTGGGCCAGGGGTGCCATTCCGAACAGAATATGAAAAACTGGAGTCTTCTAAATGCCACTTCACACTCCGTGACCTGCTTGACCAAATAAATTTGTTTTTTTATTGTTTTTTGTGGTGGTGGCTCTGCACTGGTAATTGGAAGATTACCGGTTCAAATCCCATTACTGGCAGAAGGGACCCTACTCTGGTGGGCCTCTTGAGCAAAACCTTTAACCTGAAAAAATTGCTCTGGGGTGCTGCACAATCCCTGCCCCTGCACTCTGACCCTCAGAGGTCACAAGGGGAGACAATTTCAACAAAGTAAATCAGATAAAAAAAAAACAAAAAAGAAAACAAAATGTTGTTTACAGAAGTTTGTTTTTCTCTTTGCTGCTGTCAGCTGGTCCGATCCCAATTATTAATGTGCCTTTTGTGTCTTTATTGAGTGTTTTAATTTAATTTCATTGCGTTTGTGGTGATGTTGTATGGTTTAGTGATTGGCTGAAGAGCATTACACAAGAATGAACACAATTACACTGAAAAAAAATAATGGCCTGGTGTGTCCAGTTTCCTACATATGTGCTAATAAAATGGCAGGAAACCCTAAGCATCTCTCTAGTCCAACTGTTCATTTAGAAACTGGCCCAATGATCAAAAATCCCAAGTTGCACAGAGGCTGAGATGTCCAGTGTCACACAGACAATGCTATTAAGTTACTTTGGTCACATTGTCAGGCCAGCTGTAGAGTAATAATAATAAAAATAAGAAGAAGAAGAAGAAGAAGAATAGTCAACCAATTGGTCGCTCTTCTCAATTTGCACTCCTGGTGCTGTCAGCTTTAGTCTGTGGTGGAGCACATCAAGCAGCTGGTGCACTCCATGGAGGTGTAAAGAAATCAGCTGTTGGAAAACAGCAACTGTAATTATACTGTTTTTGTTATGGTACATACAGAACATTTAAGTTAATAAGTTGTTAATGACTGTAAAGCATTAACTCTTCTAGCATGAGTAGTAATGCTTTAAAGGACTAACCCTTATTCCCTATGGCCTGCTGAGGTTCAACGCTTCAATATTCATAATTGGAGAATATTCTTTAATATGAGGGGGGACCCAAAAATAATGAGAATTTTTTTCTAGAGGCTGGAGGGACATGTTTGCCACCATTTGCATGTACTAGACTGTCCTCTGCATCATTTGGCCAAGTGGCGTCCTTGAAATGCTCAAGCGACTGCATGATGCAGTGTGGAGAAAATTACCCGAATTGGGGCAATAAGGCGAGAGGCTTCTCCATCACGACAACGCTCCAGCCCATACAGCACTGAGTCTCACGAAAAATGGGATGACAACAGGTTTCCCACCTCCCTACTCCCTGGACCTTGCACCCTGAAATGTTTTCTTATTTCCAAGAATAAAGAGGGACCGTAAAGGAAAGTGTTTTCAGGATGTAAAAGAGGTCAAGAAGCAAATGACGGTGCTACTAAAGGCAGGACCGTTTTGAATCATGCAAAAAGTGGTGGGACAATTGTAGTGTGTCTCAGGGGGAGTATTTTGAAGGTGATTCAATGTTGGAAAAGTTCTGAGAAATAATGAAATAAAATACATTTTTGTTATTTTTGGGTCCCCCCTGTAGTTAGGCTTTGAAGGAAATGAAACACACATTAAGTTAAGTTGTGTAGCATATATATGTATATGAATTATATATATATACTGTATATACATACACTAGGGGGCTTCTCCCCCTGCTCTCTTCTCTCGCCAACCCCTGCCCCAGCCTGCGCTACGCGTCAGCCACTTCGCATCTCTGCCATACACGTCATAAAGAGTGGGGCTGAGCGCACCCCAAGGAGATGCAGTCACTCCTCCGAGATCCCCTGTTAAATGGTGATAAAATGGAAAACAAATAGTTATATTTTATCTCCTCTTTGCTCGATCAGCTGTTGGATTGCTGCTTTTGCTGCCGTGCTTATTATTATTTTTATTACTTATTATTATTATTATTATCCATCCATTTTCTAACCCGCTGAATCCGAACACAGGATCACGGGGGTCTGCTGGAGCCAATCCCAGCCAACACAGGGCACAAGGCAGGAACCAATCCTGGGCAGGGTGCCAACCCACCGCAGGACACACACAAACACACCCACACACCAAGCACACACTAGGGCCAATTTAGAATCGCCAATCCACCTAACCTGCATGTCTTTGGATTGTGGGAGGAAACCCACGCAGACACGGGAAGAACATGCACACTCCACCAGGGAGGACCCGGAAGCGAACCCGGGTCTCCTAACTGCTGAGGCAGCAGCGCTACCACTGCGCCACCGTGCCGCCCCATTATTATTATTATTATTATTATATTTATATTATATTATATTTTTTATCGTGTCTTCTATTTTTCTATTCTCCATTTTGTAAAGCACTTTGAGCTACATTTGTTTTGTATGAAAATGTGCTATATAAATAAATGTTGTTGTGCCACGTGATCTGCATCTCTTCAAACATTTAAAAGCTTGTGCAGCAGCTGTCCTTTTGTCTCACTGCCTTGTCTGTCTTCTCCCCCAGACATCCTCTTCTCCTGTTGGGGGTCCCACTCCTGAGGCACACCCCTATGAAAAAGAAGATTTTCTATTCTTTTAATTGAGAGATAGAACTGTCCCCTCTGACTACACATGGAGCTCGATTCACTCCTGGAAGAGACTTATGTTTGTTTGAAGCATTTGAATAACGTTTCTGTTTCTACAATCTCCTGTGTATCTGTGTAACTCCGTGACCCAAGTGTGACAGTGTACTGTATGTGGATTTCACTTTCACCAAACAATAAATCTTTTAATTCTCACAGATACGCCTCTTCATTGGGAAGAAACACTACCTTTCCCTGATGGCAACATGAATTAGATAATCTACAAGTCTCCGACTTAAAGTTTAAATCCAAACAATATATTCAATCTCTTTTTGCTGTTAAGTTATTTCACCAAGTAATAATTTCCATTTGTTTGTGCTAATGTGATCTTTACTATCATTTTTTGAGACTTTTGTATTTTCATACTTCCATTATCTCTAACATGCTCTGCATATGTATCTCACCAACGTTTATTTATTTATTTCCTTTCCCAGGCATGGTTTAAGTCTTGTCTCGTGTGACGTGAAAGTGTCTCTCTGAGAAAGTCACGTCTCGTCTCTCTTCCCAAGATTTTATTTTGTAATATATATTTATATATATTGTCACACACGTGCGAGTTGGAGGCAGTCAAAGAGCCTAAAGGTGAGTGAAATCTCGCGAGACAAGGGTTTATCACGTGGTGCTTACCTGACTCTCTTTCTATCTACAGAAAACTGGAAGACAAGTAAAACAGTCTCAAAAATCACAAATCCAAAATGGCCGTGATGACGTCACTTCCGGTTTCCATCTGATGACGTCACTTCCGGTTCCCACTCGATTACTTCAGTCTGTTCCTGGTGACGTTGGTTCCGTGGTCCCGCCTCCAAACGTCACTTCCTGCCAACCACTTCCTCCCATCATCCCATCCTCTATATAAACGCCATTTTGTTACAGCATTTCATTCATTTGTGTACTGGAAAAAAGTCATATTTGGATCATTCTTTTCATTTTGTCTGGACGACAATATACGGGGATAAAACCCCAAAACTTTTTCTATTTTGAGGACTCGTTATTTATTACAATATATATATATATATATATATATATACATATGTAAGAAAGGTGCTATATTGCTCCCAACCTGACACAGACTTGACACAGAAGGCACGTATAAAATAAAAGACCTTTATTTTTCTTCAGCTGGATGGCACATCTTCCCTGTAACCCCTGCAGCCACACCACAGTCCCAAGCACAAATCAACCACAACAGCACTATCTTCTCTTCCACCACCACTCCTTCACAAGCTTAGTCCTCCTCCTCCTCCCGACTCTGGCCACTAAGTGGTGATTGCTGGCCCCCTTTTATCAGGCACCCGGAAGTGCTCCAGGTGGTTGACTGCTGACATCTGGCTGCACTTCCGGGTAAGGCAAAATCAGTGCCCAAAAGGGGCAGCACCTGCAGAGCCCCACAGAGCTGCACAGAACTTCAAAGCCCATGAAGCGCTGGGGGAGTCCGAGGCACCGCTGCATCCCAGGGATGCTGCCATCTAGCATCCAGGGGGAGATACTGGGCTTCCCACCCTTGTCCCCCTGGCAGATGTCGCGAAGGGGTGTCCCAGCCAGGAATGGACCCCAGTCATCTGTCACAATATATATATACTGTATACAGTAGGTCTGAATCGCAATATAATGACCTGGTTTCTTGTGGTTGGTCGGACAGTTGCCAGACTGATCTGTCACGTACTCTCAGTTACGAAAAACAGTGTATAGATATGTGATACAGCACCTGCTAAATAATGTAAAGAGTGCGCAACACATGTTTCACCCTAATTGGTGCTCATCAGGTGTACACACCTTTGCTTCCCCTTACGGGAATCGGACGTCAGTGCCTGAGGCGAAGCCTCTGATGTTGTGCCATGGTGGTTGGTTAGTGACTTATTGGGGTGAAAATCTGAATTTTATATCCATAGGTCTAAATTGCAATCTGATTATTAGGTGGTTACCCACCAGGCAATGCTTGTAGTTGGTCGGCCAGAAGGCAAACATCCGCCAAGTCCTCTCAGTTATGAGAAGCAGCTCATAGATATGTTAAACAGTACCTTCGAAATAATACAAAGAGTACACTGCACATGCTTAACCCTAACAGGGGCTCATCAGGTGTTCGCACCTTTGCTTCCCATAACAGGGATTGAACCTCAGACATCAACGCTTGAGGCAAAGCCTCTGACATTGCACCATGGCGGCTGGTTACTCTTTGTGGTACCCCCAGAGTCACTTATTAGAAGGAGATCATTTAGAAACCTTAAAAGTGCAGATTGTGGACCAGTTGCTCTTTTCTGTATTGCTATGGCCTCAGCAGGCTCAGTTGATCATTTATGCTTGGCAATAAGGAGTAATGAGTGAAGTTCTTGACACACAGCCTCATTCCTGATAAAACCTTCTGTGGAAAGGGCCACGAGTCAGAGTTTCTGTTTTTATTCTTCCTTTTCCAGACTGAGAAGGGTGTAACATAGCCTCTGAGGTTTGAAACACACTCTAAGGAATGGCGTTTAGTCTCTGAGGTCGCATATGAACTATTACTTATGTAACACATGCTAAGACGATTATTTAGCCCCTGAGGTTTCAGCACAATTAGCCTTTGTCATATTTTCTTCTAAGGCTATACACCCAAAACTTTGCAAATGCTAAGAAGTTAGTGCTAATGTAAATATTACAGCAACTTTTTATAAAGTAATCTTTAAATACTAATAACAAATCTGAGTCAGATTTAGATATCCACGTCCTTATTACATCGCTGGTTAAGTGGTTTTACAACTGTAACTTAAAATTGGTGAAAAAAACACTTAAAATAATAACCGCTAACAGCCAACTAAAAAGACCTGCAACAATAAGCTATGTATCCATGTATGTCATCTTCTTGTCTTCACAATCTTCATTAATCTTCAGAAAGCCCCTATTCTGACACCTTCGAGGGTATGCAGGATGAAAAAGGGGGGGTTAGGAAATAAGATGAAGTCAAAAACAAAGAGGATATTCAAAAATCAAAGTCTAAGAACAGAATATTAGACATATATACGATACAATACGATTTATTTTTGTATAGCCCAAAATCACTCAAGAAGTGCCACCATGGGCTTTAACAGGCCCTGCCTTTTGACAGACCCCCAGCCTTGATTCTCTAAGAAAACAAGGAAAAACCCCCAATAAAAACACTAGTAGGGAAAAAAATGGAAGAAACCTTGGGAAAGCCAATTCAAAGAGAGACCCCTTTCCAGGTAGGTTGGGCGTGCAGTGGGTGTCAAAGAGAACGGGGTCAATACAATACACAGAACAGGACACAAGTAATCTTCAATACAATATAAAAATAAAAATATTACAAGTATAGAGAATTCAACAGTAGATGATAATATCACATAATAGGGTTTGGATTTGTTTAGAGTCCTGGAGACCTCAGCCATCAAGCTGCCTCCCCTTATTGGCCATTCCACAGCTGAGACAGCCAATCCGATGAAAGGACCCCTCTACCCGATGACTCCTATGATCCTCCATCAGAGATGACTTTACCCTAGTCAGGCAAAACTAAACAAGTGCCATATTTGAGTACCGAGAAGAGAAACAGAATAGGTGAGGGTTATTTTATATATATATATATATATATATATATACAGTGCGTCCGGAAAGTATTCACAGCGCATCACTTTTTCCACATTTTGTTATGTTACATCCTTATTCCAAAATGGATTAAATTCATTTTTTCCTCAGAATTCTACACACAACACCCCATAATGACAACGTGAAAAAAGTTTACTTGAGGTTTTTGCAAATTTATTAAAAATAAAAAAGCTGAGAAAGCACATGTGCATAAGTATTCACAGCCTTTGCTATGAAGCTCCAAATTGAGCTCAGGTGCATCCTGTTTCCCCTGATCATCCTTGAGATGTTTAATTGGAGTCCACTTGTGGTAAATTCAGTTGATTGGACATGATTTGGAAAGGCACACACCTGTCTATAGAAGGTCCCACAGTTGACAGTTCACGTCAGAGCACAAACCAAGCATGAAGTCAAAGGAATTGTCTGTAGACCTCCGAGACAGGATTGTCTCGAGGCACAAATCTGGGGAAGGTTACAGAAAAATTTCTGCTGCTTTGAAGGTCCCAATGAGCACAGTGGCCTCCGTCATCCGTAAGCGGAAGAAGTTCAAAACCACCAGGACTTGTCCTAGAGCTGGCCGGCCATCTAAACTGAACGATCGGTGGAGATGGGCCAGGGAGGTGACCAAGAACTCGATGGTCTCTCTGTCAGAGCTCCAGAGGTACTCTGTGGAGAGAGGAGAACCTTCCAGAAGGACAACCATCTCTGCAGCAATCCACCAATCAGGCCTGTATGGTAGAGTGGCCAGATGGAAGCCACTCCTTAGTAAAAGGCACATGGCAGCCTGTCTGGAGTTTGCCAAAAGGCACCTGAAGGACTCTCAGACCATGAGAAACAAAATTCTCTGGTCTGATGAGACAAAGATTGAACTCTTTGGTGTGAATGTCAGGTGTCACGTTTGGAGGAAACCAAGCACCGCTCATTACCAGGCGAATACCATCTCTACAGTGAAGCATGGTGGTGGCAGCATCATCCTGTGGGGATGTTTTTCAGTGGCAGGAACTGGGAGACTAGTCAGGATAAAGGGAACGATGACTGCAGCAATGTACAGAGACATCCTGGATGAAAACCTGCTCCAGAGCGCTCTTGACCTCAGACTGGGGCGACGGTTCATCTTTCAGCAGGACAACAACCCTAAGCACACAGCCAAGATATCAAAGGAGTGGCTTCAGGACAACTCTGTGAATGTCCTTGAGTGGCCCAGCCAGAGCCCAGACTTGAATCCAATTGAACATCTCTGGAAAGATCTTAAAATGGCTGTGCACCAACACTTCCCATCCAACCTGATGGAGCTTGAGAGGTGCTGCAAAGAGGAATGGACGAAACTGGCCAAGGATAGGTGTGCCAAGCTTGTGGTATCACATTCAAAAAGACTTGAGGCTGTAATTGCTGCCAAAGGTGCATCGACAAAGTATTGAGCAAAGGCCGTGAATACTTATGTACATGTGAGTTCTCAGTTTTTTTATTTTAAATTAATTTGCAAAAACCTCAAGTAAACATTTTTCACATTGTCATTATGGGGTGTTGTGTGTAGAATTCTGAGGAAAAAAATGAATTTAATCCATTTTGGAATAAGGCTGTAACATATTAAAATGTGGAAAAAGTGATGCGCTGTGAATACTTTCCGGATGCACTGTATATATATATATATATATATATATATATGTATATATAGTCACAATAACAAGACATACTCCGATAGAGGTTTGGGGCAGCCACCCGTATATTCTGATATCCTGGCTGCAAAGTCGTTCTTATCAAAATAAACAGCACTGATGTGCATACAAATGAGTCCAAAACAAGACTGAGGATTTAGGGAAAAGGGACAGGCTTTTAAAGGGGAAGACAGGAAGTGAGGTCATAAGGATCAGGCCCATGTTCTTTAGTCATTGGTTTCAGCCGGGACGTGACATCACAGGGGCCGGAGCCGGTAAGGTTTCCATTGGCTCGGTCCCGGGAAGTGACGTCAAGAGAGACAGTTGAAATCTCCCGAGAATGGTCTACAGGAAAGGGAGAAAAAGAGTCAGTGCACTCTGCCAGCTCCCAGCATGCCTCAGAACTGCCGTCACTCAAGCCCTTTAGCTGCCTCCCATGCGCACGTGTGTGACAATATATATATATACTGTGTATCTATCTATCTATCTATCTATCTATCTATATAGATATATCTATATAGTATATCATATATACTGTATATATATATATATATATATATAAACAAAAGACACGTGTGTGTGTGTGGAGCAGTCTGCTCACACTCAACTACAGCCACTAGATGGCACACGCATGCACTTTTAAGTTTTATTGGTTTAAGGTTTATTTTACATTTTTTCTGCGCTTGTATGCACCTCACTTCTCTTTCAAACCAAGCAGACAATCTCAAGTGTGTGCTACATTCATTTTGTACGTTCACACAACAAGATACCATACGTTTGCTTGAGACAGGTTCCGGCCTGTCCTTCTCAACATCAGCACTCGACTACACGTCCGTCTCAGACTAGATACGCCCTGTCCCGGCCCACTTAGCTGACGCCTCTGCAAGTTCACCAATATAGTAAAACTGCTAGGGAGTCTTCAGGTTGTTTTTTTTGTTCCAAAGAGAACACACAGCTAGTAAAGTAATAAGCCAAGAAAACATGTCGATTCAGCCTGAAGAGAAGCTACAGTATGAACAAACTTGGACGAATCGGGAAGCACTCAATGCCGAGCTTTACAGCTATGACTCCATGATGTCATGCATTGCACTCCTCCAATTGAAATGACGCAGCAACTGCCTAGGAACACTTTTTGAATATCTTGTGTGTCTTATGGATTTTGGCCTGCCGATCACAAAAATCACCTATCAATTTTCCGCTCATGTTCTGGTTTATTACAATAGCTTATAACTTTTTTTGGTGATTTCCTCTTATGTTATAAGTACACAATCACAGTACAAAAACTACAGTTGGAACATGTATGGTGAAATGGGACTGCAGTTTGGAGATACCAAGTAATAATAATAATAATAATAATAATAATAGTAGTAATAATTACATTTATGTAGCACTTTTCTTTTTTTTAGTTTTATTGATTTTATTGTAATATTCCATAGAAATAGATCAATTTTTACAAAAAATAGTATTGATAATAATTCAACCCCCACTCCTTATATAGCACTTTTCTTGCTTCTCAAAGTGCTTTACATGGTGTAGATGTCAAGACATAAGAAGTAGGAAACCATAATGGAAGAACAGCACGGGACAAACTGTAACCTGGCCAGGATGGTTGGAAGTTCTTATTTCAGCTGGGTTAAAGTACTAATGGATGAACTGGGTAAACAGGGAAGGAAAGGGCAGTTCATTCTCCCACACGGTAGGTGGCAGGGTCCTTCCAGATTGGTCCCAGTTAGGACTCCTGCAGGAGTTGCATGTGAACTGGCATTGAGAAGAGCAGCCCTGCAGGGGCCTTTTTGGGTGCCACAAGAGGGCGCTCTTCGAGGGAAGACTACCCTGATTTTCATATGACCCAGAAGTGCTCTGGGTGACCAATGCAGAGACACTGGAAGCGTTTCTGGGGAAAGGTTAAAGGAAACTCACTTCACTAACCCGGGGAGTCAGAATAAGGAGGAAGTGGGCAACACTCACTTGGAAGAAGGAGAGAGAAAAGAATCTGGTGCTTTGCAATTGTGTATTTGGCCTGTGTTCATTAAGAAATGTGTTGGTGACAAATAAAGTCCTATATTTGAACCCAGGACTGTGTTGGATAATACTGTGTCTGTGATTTGGGGCTCACTGGGGCCCTCTTGTGGCTACAATAGACAGAAATGAGCCTCTTCAACCACCACCAAGTACTGTGAATGGGACCGCCATGCTAAAGAGTCTCATTATAATGAAAGAACCTGCTGCTCTGTAAGCATTTAGTTTCAGGGCAAAAAAGTGTTGACCGAAGATTTTTGCATTCTTTACATATAAAACTTTGACTAATGAAAATTTCATGAAAATGATGAACAAGGGAGGTGAAGGATGTTGAGTTTCGAGATAGCTGTTTCCATGAATAACTGATTCCAGGAATTAAGGGAAGGCATTTTTGTTCTACAAGTCATCAATGACAAGCCCTTCGAAGATCTGCGAGTGGGGCTGGAGGACGTCATTCAAGGATGTTGCTGAGAACTTTGTTGCACTAAACATCAGAGTAAAGGAGAGTCCAGCCTCTTTTAAGATATTTGGTTCCAGAACCAAGTGAGTGGGTGGATGTGAACCCAACTATATCTAATTGGTAGCGCTCTGTGTACCCACCATCCCTGGCTCCTTTCCCCCAAAAAAAGTTGACATTCCATGCTTCAAGAGTCTGTTTATGTGTCTGGGTACCAGTGCCTGGGTTCTCCCTTTGACCACTGCCCTGGGTACATCGCAGCAGGTGGTTGGCCCACAGAATTTCAGTCTCAAGAAGTGATTTTGGCTGTGCCCAGCTGAGCCCCGAGGCAGGCCTAGCTACCTGCGGTCACTCCTTTAGGCCTGGCTCAAGGAGGAGGTCCCAGTAACCCAATACCCAGGTGAGGGTCTCTTTTTAAATTAGTGTGTCTGCATTATTTGGGGCATTTGAATTGCTCTTTGTTGGACCCCTCATCTGGGACCAGTTTGCTTGGGAGCCACCACTAGTGGCTTCTGCTCCTGTGACCATCAGGAAGTGCAAGCTCCCTGGGAATGAGTTCTTTCTTGGTTGCAGAGTGTTACGTAACCCAAATTTATATAGATATAAAATGAAAGGCGACACCCCTCCTTAGTGATACGCCGGTAAGAAATCACACAAGAGAAATAACTTAGTTTTGTTTAATGTTGGCGTACACTGCATAACAGGCAAAGGAAGCCAATGGCAAAACCCTGTTCGGGATTGGGGGCCTGAGGTGTTCATCGGTACAGTAGAAGGCATTTTCGGGTTTGGATAACGATATCTCCCATCCGTCTGTCGGCTTCAAAAGGTGTGCCGGGCAATGTTCCAAGGCTTTCTACTCTTTGTTCATGTTCAGGGCCTCCCTTAGGTGAACATGAACTTCCAAACAAGGCAATGGTGCTTACACAAGGATGCAGTTCCATGCTGACTTGGAAACAGTACACAGCATCTGCATGTTTCCATTCGTTCCAGTTTGTCTTATGTGATACTGCTTGCCTAGTAGTTCTATATGGGGAACCCCTGTGTTTAATCTGGCTCTGTGTCAGCTGTGCATGTGAGTAGAAAAAAGCAGATTTATAAGATACTAGCCAACCCGCGGCGTACCATACGCCGCATAATCAGGCCGTTTTTTTAATAATTTTTAAGCACAGGGAGAAAATGTAATATTTGCAAAATCGGTAATGTAATAAATCAGCAAGAAAAGCAACATTGTAACAATGCACGGAACGAACCAACACACAATCGTCCGTGCGGCGTAGCGAGGTGGGAGGGGGGTGTGTACAAAGTGCAGGAGCATCTAAGAAAACGCATGTTTGTCGCGGATGGGAATTGCTGTATGTAGCGTGTACAACACTTTGCCATGCTGCACGCGGTCATGCGTCGTAACCGAAAACTCATTTTTTAAAGACTGCTCACTTCATTGTATTTTAACCTCAGTTGTAAAGGAATGTTTTAATGATCCCATGGGATACCCCTCGTAAACCGTTTTACACGCTGTATATGGCGATTCACCTCCGCGAGAAACATGCCTCTATTAACAGTCAACGTGTGGGAGGGGGGTGTGTACAAAGTGTAGGGACGAAAACAGTGGGAGCGTATGAGTCGCACTTAGTGGCAATTCCACGGTTTGCAGCCCGAATGGGGTTCAACGGCTTACCCTCGCCTAGACACACGCTCAATCTCGTGCATAATTATTTATTGAATGGTAAACACTTCTGGTTGTCTAAAACAGGTTAGTGTGAGAATACAACAGTAAGTGAATGAAAAGATGGAACTCTGGAGAGAGCAAAATACAACACAATAGTGAACCCGCGGCATAACAAACACCGCATAATTATTTATTGATGGTTGAACACTTCTGGAAAGACACAGGGACACCCCTCGCAAACTGTTCTACACGCCGCATACAGCGATTCAAATCTGCGACAAACAAACTGTTTTACACACTGCATACAGCGAATCACATGATTTTTCCTAGATGGTCCTGTCGCGTCCACCCTCGCACTCGAAGCATACACACCGCCTGCACATGTGCCCGCTCGCAAGAGAAACTCACGGAGAGGCGCCCACCAGCTGCCTGTGTGTGTGCCTCTGTCTGTCTCTGGCGCGGCTTTCTCTTGCGCTGCCTCTGTGTGAACCGGTCAGGCACAGAGAAGGTCAGCTGCTGACAGAGCGTCTCGACTGTTGCAGGGCCTGCATTGGTGAAGCAGGTGAGACGATAATGAAACAGAGGCACAGGGCTTATTGGTTTTTAAAGACTGATTCCTTCATTGTGCTTTAACCTCAGTTTTAAAGGATTGTTTTAAGGATCCCATGGGATACCCCTTGCAAACCATTTCACACGCTGCATATGGCGATTCACCTCCGCGAGAAACATGCCTCTATGAACAGTCAACGTAGCTCGGAGGTACATGACATTAACCTGACCTGCACTGCATGTGGCCTCTACGACAGACAAACATAAATGACGCCATTATTTCTGTGTTGTCGCATCCGAGTTGATGGGTGTGGCCCTGCGAGTTGTCGTTGTATCCAATGGTCTTGGATTTGGTGGGCGTGGCTCCTTCCTGTGTGCGCCATAGGTGTCTCACTTGTCGGCGGCTTAGTGAATCCACGCCCCTTCCGGCGTGCTTTTCATGGTTGTCTTGCCTTAGGGAATTATATATATAGATATTTGCACAGAGCACAGTGACATGTTAAACTTATGCTTATTACAGCTCCGAACAACAGAGCACACAAACCTCTCCACCACGATAAGGTGGTGATTCCCATATAGGTGATCACAAATATAAAGCACAAAATAATCAATGTCATAAGTATTCAGCCACCAATATGACACCCCTAAATCATCACTGCCATGACGTCACCTCATTGGTCCAATGGAGATCACCTCTCTGGGGTTTAAATTAATTGTTGTTTAAATGCACCTGATTGGATGTGTAAGGTCTATCTTGTGATGAGTCAGTATGGCGGACTAAACCTACGCAGTGAAGGGGACTAAAAACACAAGTCACGGGAAGGAGACTAGAAAACTTCCAAGCAAATATCCAGTTAAAATCAACCATTAAGAAATTTAAAGAGTATGTCGAATCTGTACATTTTCCAACAGAAGGCCTTTCACAAAAACTGCAGAGGGTTAGTGAGGCAGGCCACCAAGAGACCTCTGAGAATTCTGCAGACGTTATAAGCGACAGCAGAAGAAATTGGAGAGACGAGTCGCAGCTTTACGGGAGAGTGGCGAAGGGGAAAAATACACATGACATCTTGGCATGGAGTTAATCAGAAAACACATGGGAGACAACTGGCAGAAGAAGCGGTGGTATGATGAGAGCAAAAGTGTTCTTTCTGGGTTTCAGAGTAAATGCCATTTTCGAACACTGAACATTGCCATAAACACCCCATTACGATCATCTGGCTGTGAGGATTCTTCCCTGCAAGGCCTGTGAGGGTAGAAAGTGAAATGAATATAATAAAATAGAGGAAAATCTGATGCGGCCTGTCAGAAGCTGGCACCATGAGGGTATATTTGTTTTCCAGCCAGGCTACAAACCCAAGTATAAAGCCAGAGTTACACAGAAATAACTTAAAAGCAAGAATGGTAATGTGCTGAAGTGGCTGAGTCAAAGTCCAGTGCCATATATCCTCAGAGAAGGAAAACATTCCTAACTGGTTCAAAATTCAGAGTGATGCGAAGTTGGTCCTACTCTTAGAAGAAGGAGTAAATGTATTTTATCAATTTTCCTAATTTAGGAAACTACTCCTAATTTCACCAGGATTTAAGAAAGCTCAAGAGCTGTCATACCTCAGCAAAAGCCACCAGAAGATGGCGTTCAGGTAGAGATCAGCATGTACTGCACTTCCTGGTAAAGGCAGAATGGTTTGGAAACACTGGAGCACAATGAACTTGTAAAAAGATATCAATGCAACAATATTTGTAACAAATCTTGAATGTTACGTGATCACTCCATCTATGCGGAGAAGCCATGACTGTCAGCCGAAATGAAAGTGTTGCCAGCCATCACTTGTACAGTGCAGCTTTGCAATAGTGATGACCTTGGTTTGTCAAAACCAACCATTTCTTGAAATTTGCACCACACTTTAAACACCCTTACAACTCGTGAGGTAATACTCAAGCCTTACATTTCCCTACCACTCCATGTGAGGTAATGTCAAAGTAAGCTGCATTTGTGCAGATCTGCTGCACACAGAGAGGACTGGCCCAAGTGTGGATGGGCAAGCATATGTGAACTGTAAGCATTATCACAGTGTCAATACACAGGTAGGCATGGGTGCAAAGCGTATTGTAGAAGCCGACACATTACCTTGAAGATGGGCATGGCTGGATGGGTCATTGACAGTGAAATGTCACACAGGTACACTAAGCTCAGCATTCCATGAACCCCTGGAACATTCGCTTTCATCTTATAAGGTTCAAGAAGGCAGGTGGAGACTCCCAGGGCATTGGATAAATTGAGCCTTGCAGAAAATAAGAGGGGATCTCAGAGAAGGGAATGACATGCAACTCTGGAAGATAATTGGGACCACTGGAACAGTGAACGTAACTTGAGAAACAGCGCTGGAAAAGACGTGGCCAATTTACGAGGTGTGTACCAGCCCATAATAGTAAAAAGGTGTTTCTTTTTGATTTTTTTATATAATTTTATTAATCCCCAAATGGTGCCTTTTTGTATTAACTTTGGAGGTCAGAGCACAGAGTCAGCCATTGTACAGCACTCCTTTAGCAATTTTCAGGTTAAGGGTCTTGCTTAAGAGCCCAATGAAGTAGGATCCCTTCCAGCAGTAAGGGGATTTGAACTGGCAACCTTTCAGATACCAGTACAGATCCTTAGCCTCAGTGTCACCATCTGAATGTATAGCTGTGGTTTATGTAGCCATCCATTTTTATAAACCTACGTTATCCTGGGCAGGGTTGCACCTCAGCAAGCATAGATGCCCACTTTATCGTTTTCCCCACTGTATTATTCTTGATGTTATTGGGTTCAGGTCAGGTCAGGTTGGGGGGCACACACTGGTACAGCACGTTACTGCGCCCACAACACGACAAAACAGCTCGGGATCCTGGTTGGCAAACCCCCCAGGCAGACATGTGGTCCAGTACCACCCACCAGAAATAACCCTCTATCTGCTGCAGCCAGGTGTTACTTGGGCATTCCCTTGGCCTGATCGAGCCGCTTAGGTCCTAAGGACTGAGCATTCTGCATGCCGGATCACGCTTGGGGAATTGCACTACAAGGCCGTGTAATCAGAACATAAGTTTAATATTTCACTGTACTCTGTGCAAATATATTTTATAAATCTGCCTTTTTCTGCTCACATGCACAGAGCCAGATTTAGCACAGAGGTTCACCATAGAAGAACTGCTAGGCAAAGCATAAGACAAAACAGATAAAAGACAGGTGAGGAAACGGCCAGTCAGACTGATGACCATTGTATACTACTTCTGTGTGTCAAACTCAGCATGAAATTGTATCCTCGTTTTGCCTTATTTGAAATGACATGATTCACCTAAGTGCGGGCCTGCACATGAAGAAAGAGTATTAAGTCTTGGAACATTGCCCGGAACACCTTTGAAGCTGACTGACGGATAGGAGATAATGTCATCTGATCCTGAAAATCCTTCCAACGCAGCAGCGAAAATGGCAGACTCTACACATCGGGCCCCCACTCCCGAACTGGGTTCTAGCTATTGGCTTCCTTCATCTGTTATGCAGCGTAAGCCGTCATTAAAGGAAACCAAGTTATTTCTCCTATGTGATTTCTTACCGCCGTATCACTAAGGGAGAGGTATCGCCTTTTAATATCATATCTATATAGATTTGGGTTATGTAACACGCTGCAATTACAAAAGAACTTATTCCAACAAGGGAGCTAACAACCATGCTGGATACAGGCCGAAGTGCCGCAACCGATGCTGCCTCAGAATGCAGCTAATGTGCCTCATTTTGTGCAACACAAAGTCAAACCAATGTTACCCAAAGATTTTCCAAAGAGACACAGTACAGAAGTAGTCCAGTCTTCGTCTCAGGTCACTGGATAGCTTTCATGTCTTGCAACCACATAGCAAAACAGAGGAAGCACCAGGACTCTAAAGACTTGGACCTTCGTCCTTTGGCAGAGATATCAGCAGCGCCACACACCCCTTTCCAGTGACCTCATGACCCCCTATGCTCTCCCAGTCCATCTACTGACTTCATAGGAAGAGTCACCAGAGACATGAATGTCATTGCTGAGGTAAGTAAACCTCTTGACAAGGTCGATACTCTCTCTGCATATGGACACACTGCTAATTGCTGTGCCTGAGAGGTCATTAAAGGCCTGGATCTTGGTTTTTGTCCAGGACACTCGCAAACCCAGACACTCAGGCTCCTCACTCAGTCTCTTGAGAGCCCTGATTAAAGACTCTATTGACTCCACAAAGATCACAGCATCATCAGCAAAGTCCAGATTATTGAATCTTTCTTCACCAACAGATGCCCCATAGCCGGTGGACCCCACGACCTTGCCCAACACCCAGTCCATACAAGCATTGAACAGAGTAGGAGCAAAGACACACCCCTGACGAACCCCAGAATCAACTGGGAAAAACGCAGAGGTTCTGCCTCCACTCTGCACAGCACTCACAGTACCAGTGTACAGGCCAGCCATGACATCCAGCAACTTCTGGGGGGTCCCCTAAAGCCTCAAGAATTCTCACAGGGCAGCTTGATCCACTGAGTTGAACGCTTTACAAAAATCGACAAAGGCTTTAAAGAAATTCTGTGCATAGTCGTGTTTGTGTTCCACGAGAACCCTCAGTGCCAGGATGCGGTCAATGGTAGACTTCTTAGGCATGAAACCAGACTGCTCCAGTTGCTGGTGGGTAAGCAGATGATCACGGATCCTATTGAGGATGACCTGAGCAAGGACCTTACCCGGCACCAAGAGCAGTGTTATCCCCTTGTAGTTGCCACAATCCAGGCGATCACCTTTTCCTTTCCAGTTAGGAACAACAAGTCTTGTTTACCAGTCAGCAAAGATTGCTTGCAATGCAAGGAGGACAGCCTTACTACCAGCCTGGTGAAGTTCACCCCATATACCACAGACCCCTACAGCCTTCCCTACCATCAGCTGGTTCATCACCTGTGCAATCTCAGTGAGATTGGGTGGTTCACAGCTAATTGGAGGATCAGCCTCAAGGACCGTGGAGATATCCAACGTTCTAGTCGGAAGGTCAACTTCAAATAGCTGCTCAAAGTAGCCAGACAGGTGGGTCACAACTGCAGTGTCATCTCTAAGGACCGTTCCATCTCCCAGTTACATGCAACTTAGCATAAAGCCTATCTTACTAAGTTTTTTCTTTTTTTCTTCTTATTCTACTACTACTTGGAATATCCATCCATCCATCCATTATCCAACCCATTATATCCTAACTTCAGGGTAACGGGGGTCTGCTGGAGCCAATCCTAGCCAACACATTGCACAAGGCAGGAAACAAACCCCGGGCAGGGCGCCAGCCCACCGCAGCCCTGGAATATTATTATTATTATTATTATTATTATTATTATTATGGTTATGGTTAGGGTTAGAATCAGAAAAGTATAAAACGTCATCATGACTTCCAATTTTCAGCTCGGGGAAGTCATGACGTCATTCATCATCAGACATGGCCTCCCACTCCTCACTGGGAGTAGGTGTAGGACACTTCTTAAACTCTTCCCAGTTCCTACTCTGAGGCAGAACAAATTCCTATCCTAGTGTAATCTTTTAGCACAATTCCTAAGAGTAATACTAAGATGCTTTATAAGTACAGGCCCAGATCTCAATCCACTTTATCTATAAAAGGCTGGCCACTCACAATCTCCATGTAACCTGACAGAGAGCGTGAACAGGTTTACAAAGAAGAATGGGGAGAAACGTCAATGTCCAGAAGAGAGAGAGAGACCTGTGCACACAGACTGGCTTGAAGTACCTGAAGAGGGTTAATCCGTTTGTGTTTCATATTTGGAATTCATTCAGACCACTTTATAAAGATCTGTCTATCTGTTGATTTCCATCATAAAGAGCAAATTACAATTTCTGTGATTCAATGTTGTGCATCAATAAAATGTGAAAACTTTTAATAGGTACTGTAGAATACTTATTGATTGCTTGATGACAAATACAAAGACCTCTTCATCCTCTTGTCCCACCTAACTGTGATCTGCGCCCCTTTCTTCTGGAGTCTGTGATTCGATGCTGTGCTAATGTGATATTTTAAACCTCGAGTATGTTTTATCCCAGCATTCTCAGTGGATATTTTTAGCATCTTTCAGTATCTGGTTGCAGTCGTGGTCTCCAGGTGTCTTTGTCATTCCCTAAGCAGCTCAGAAGTGCTTTTGTACTTGTTATCCTAATGTAAGAGTGTGTGCCAGTAATAGGAATGATGAGGTACGAGTTTATTTTTAACCTGTAAAGAAAAGCTTATTGAACTGACGAACATCACAAGAACATGTTTAATAGGCATCAGTGGTTATGAAACAAATTATGAAGCAAAAGCCTTTTCTCTTTTTGTTTCTTTTAAAAAGAAGCTACAAACGCAGAAAACCAATTGGCGTTCCAAAGCTGCACACGTCAGAAGTGATCACAATTGAGAAGAACAGCACATCAGCTCCAGGCTAGAACAAGAAGTAAGCCAAGGTTGCAGAAGTATAAAAAAAAAAGAAAAGAAAGATGTCACCCCGTGGGAGGAACTGCCATTCAATGCAGTAGAGACCCGTTAGCACTCCATGGTGACCCTGCCTTATCAAGTAGGAGGAACATCACGATTACAAGGATCCTGGACAGGGAGCAGCAAGGTCACTGACTCAGAGCTCGGAATTGGCTATCTGTGTGTCAGCAATCAACTCCCTTTGTCTGACTACCGTGATAAGAATTTCCATTACCTGGACCCTCAAGGTAACGGAAAAACAGATAATTTACTATCTAAAAAATGAAATCACAAAAGGATATTATTAAATCTCATTATTTTTATTAATAGAAACCTTAAGGGTGCTTGTTCAGATTGCATCAATGACTATCAGATGTGGTCTCTTAGCTTCTTTTCTTTTATCTGGCTGTAACAGTGTCCTATCATTTGAACTTTCCTGCTGCAAACAAATTTCTTTCTCAGTTAACCTAAAAAAAAGGAAAGTCAACCCACAAACGAAGTTACAAAAGACAATACAATTTTTTTAAAATCCTATGTCTGTCTGCCTCTACCAAATCCAAACAAGTTCCCTGAACTCTCTACGGGTGATTGGTCCATCAAGTACAAGCACATCAGTGCAAACCTTAATGACTCTTGTACCTTTCTCTCAAACCACAGTTTCTTTTCCTCCTCTGCGCTGCGTGAGCCTTCATCATTTGTCCACAGCTGAGTCTAAACTCTTTTGGCCTGCGGAGAGAAGGTTCTCTTAAAACCCAGCCCTGAAGTACTTCACATTTAACGTGGGAGGCACTCGGCCTTATAAAACTTCATGGTTGTTGATCCCAGTGCTCCTGCCACCCGAACCAGATATCCCTACAAGCCGTTCAGTCCGTGAATAAGATAGGCAGCTGCATCTTGTTGCCACCAACTATCAGCTTGGGGGATAAAGATCATCTTTTTGAACATCTTCCACATTATTTCTAAGAACAACACAGGCTAATATTATCTGGGATGCCACCCAGAATTAGCATACTATGTTCACGGATCATTACAACCTTCACATATTATACACATTGCATCAGTTGTTGGAAATAATGAAGAATCTGAATCGTTTCAGGGGAATAAATCTGACAGCTTTTTTCCTCTACTTTTATTTTATGGTACATGTCGAAGACAGGTAATAAAATAAATTTAAAAATATTTGCTATCTCTTGCCATGCATGTACTTTCAGTGCTTTTCCTGGATATCTGTGTGTCTGAACCTCTCCTCACCGGTGCTCCATCTCCCGAGCACGTTCTCGTAAAGTCTCCTTCTCAGACGCCTTTTTTACCTCCTGTCCAGTTTTATTCTTGTTGTCTTTGAAGGCGACTTTTTCAGCAAGCCTCAAACACCTTTACTTCTCCTTGTGCGTCTCACACTCACACTTCCTTTTTCATCATATCATCAAACTGGCCAATCACACCATAGCGAAATGGACCAGTCACATACAGTAAAAGCCAAATGGACCAATCACATCAAAGCCAAGTGGACCAATCACACCAAAGCCAAATGGACCAGTCACATCAAAGCCAAATGGACCAATCACATCAAAGCCAAATAGACCAATCATACCAAAGCCAAACTGGCCAATCACACCAAAGTCAAGTGGACCAATCACATCAAAGCCAAACTGGCCAATTACACCAAAGCCAAATTGAACCAATTACACCAAAGCCAAATGGAAAAATTACACCAAAGCTAAACTGACCAATCAAATTACTCAGGGGAACTGGGCACACATGCCTAAGTGTTTTATTACAAGGTGGAGTCAAGCTAAAGTTAGGAAATGGGATTTATCAGAAAACAGAACAAACCTTAAGAAGACTGAAAATGTCAATTCTCAATGTAGTCTCCATTCTTCTCAATGCACTTGTGCCACCTGCCTGGAAGTGCCTGGATTCCATCAGAATAAAATGTTTTGTCTTGTCCTCGCCACCACTCGTGCATCAATTTCTTCATGTTGTCATCTGTCTTGAATCTACAACCACCCAGATGTTTTTTCAGTGGTCCAAAAAGGTGGAAATCACACGGTGCCAAATCTGGCGAATAAGGATGATGTGGCAAACTCTTCAGACAAGCCTTGGTGTTCTTCGTAGTGTGTGCCATTGTCTTGCAGCAAAGGGACTCCTTGAGACAGCAGTCCCCACCACTTGGATCAAATAGCAGGCTTCACATTGGTCTCCAGCAGATCACAGGAACTTGCCCTAGTGACTGGAGTACCCCTCGGCATGTAGTGTTCGACAAGAACTAAGGTGGATGAGTGGCTGTGAGGACAAGACAAAACCTTTTATTCTGCTGGAATCCAGGCACTTCCAGGCAAGTGGCCCAAGCGCACTGAAAAGGGTGGAGACTACATTGAGAAATGACATTATCAGTTTTGTTAAGGATTGTTACATTTTCTAATAAATCTCATTTTCTAACTTTAGCTTGACTCCCCCTTGTATATATAGTAGATTGGATAACTGAATATAATTCAGTGGCCCGCATACTTCTAATACTGTGATAACCCTAGTAATACTTGTTGTGTTTAAAGATGCTTACAGTACGTAATTAGTCCAAAATGTGATGATAACCAAACCCTGTAAAATATGAGTAATATACAAGAGAAGCTAATAATTAATAACTCATTTGCTTGGCCTCTCCTAAGTTGCTCAGAATGCCTTTTGGTTTCATTGAAATTCTGTGTCACGCTCCTTCACACATGTAGCAGGCTATTTAATGAAGCACTGATGCAAGCACAGCCCGAATAGATCTAATCATTCATAATCAAGGTGATCGGAGATGGCGCTCATTCAGTGCTCTTTATCATTTATCCACTCTTTAATTTACTAAGCCTTCTTATTATTATATAAGATGGTGGTGAACCAGAGTCTCCCCAGGTAAGGTTATGCACAAGGAAGGAATCCACCAACCAGTAAACGTATTCCTACTCATCCTGTTTCGAGTCACCAAGTCATCTAACGTGTTGACAACTCAACCAGAGAGAATGTGCAAAGGCTACGCAGGCTGAAAACTAAATTTAAATATAACCTTAGTCTTGCAGAACCAGATGTAAATGTGGATAAATCCATGAGTGGGTGGGAACCATTAGACAGCTCACCAAGTGTCATGCTTCTAAGCCAATCCAACATCTCTTGAAGGTGACACTCAAAGCAGGGGTGGTGATTTTGATGTGCAAAGAACGATGGTTATCTTGTTAACCTGATCCGACAGAGAACAAACTTCTGATGACGAAGATCCGTCTGCAGCCAAAAAGTCTTCTAGAAAGACCCCTAAGTGTCACGTGTGTAGAGAGCACATGGCACGAGTCAAAAATAAACATAACCTGTTGCAAAGGAGAAACCTTTGTGTTAAATCAGATTATACTTTGGCATTCGACAACATCAATGGACTCATGGGAGAACAGAACGATTTGTCCTCGCAGATCCTGTGTAGGTGCTCTCGGTTGTTCAGTTATGATGTTGAGAGTATGATGTTGAGTTGAAAGAATTGGCAGCTATGTTCCAGAAAATGTGAACTGTAAAATATGCTTTTGAAGTAAACAGTTTGTCCCACCCAGTAGTGTAGTTTAGGGTATATGCAGGTATACGGCGTATACCCACTTCTTATTAGGTCGTCACAGTGTATACCCACTTCTAAATTCCCCTGTTACGGGTATACGCTGCAGTGTAATACAGGGTATACGCGGGTATACGGCTCTTTTCAGTCCACACACTGTGATAGTCTACATCAAATGATACGCATTTATGTGCTGCAGGCACGTCAATTTTTTTCTGCCATTGTTGTCTGTTTTGGTTATGTTTTGGGAGAACTAACGATTGGTTAGGGCAAACGGATTACACCAATCAGAGGCAGAGTAGGGCGGGACATGCCGTTCCTTTGCTAAACCAGGAAAAATATTGTAGTGACCCGGCAGCCAGTGCTGGCGGCATGATGCATTGTGGGTAATTTATGTAAAAGTTACTGTTGTGTTAAATTAGCAAGGCAATCGAATTATTGTTCCTGTTGAAATTGTTGTATGTGTTTGTGTTCAACTGGTAGGGTGGGTTTGGGTTATTGCCGTCCGGGGTTGTTAAATTGTAAATAGTTACCATCAATGAGAAAGATGGCTTCGTTAATGACCTTGGCAATGGCTATGCAATGAGTTTGAGCTTTGTTTTCTGACTATCTGCTTAATAAAGAGATACAACAGGACAGAGCTGTGTATTGCTAAGATTTCATCTAAGCAATGATTGCCGAGACACTCGGAGTCGTGCGGTGTATGGGACACGAGTGCTCGCTGGCTTAAAGAGCTAGGTACAGCTGCGTGCATGGCGCTGGCATTCCGCTGGTCGACCAGCTTGGGGGAAGTGCATGGCTGAGTACGGCTCTGAAAACTTTAAGACTCAACCACGGGTCGCTACAATATCTTTTGCCGTCACCTTCCTGTCGGTCCATTGTTACACACCAAAATATGTCCTCACATGAAAGTTATTATAACCAAGTTAATAGTGAAAATGAAGCGAACTATACAAACAAAAACTAGCTTTCAGAACAAACGACCTCATGAAGCTAAATTATTGCTACTATTCAGCCGGACAGGTAGCCTCAAGCCCAACGCTCAAAGCCTCTCAGTCCCCAACCCCAGTGCTGACGGTGGAGGCGCTAAATCGATGTTGCAAATTCAATGGAAGAACACGTCAACCATGGTGAGTACTTTATAATAGCAAGATTTGTAAATTATGTTAATACAGCGTTTCTACAGCATTAACTAGCAGCTTGTTTATTTAGTTTAATTCATTTTTTGTTGTTAGTGTTAGTTTTAAGTTAGCTTCCCTGACATTCATTAGCATCAAAGGTGCTAGCTGTCAACAAATTCCGGTTGGTTGCATTTTAAAACACAGATATTTCAACCTGACTTTCACATCAGTGCTTATTTTTGAGTATAGACAGATAAATAGGTGTTGGGGAGATTTTCTAACGTTACACTTACACCGTTTTCCCCGAGAACTAGCCGGTGTCCAAACGGACTGGACATTATAAAGCATTTCTAGCTAGGTATGCTATTCTTTTTGAGAAATGCTGATTTTAAATTTGAAACTGTCTTAGTGTGTGGGCACCATGTTCACGCCAATAATTTTATGACTAATGTTTTTTTTGTAGACATCAATAATGAATGGCAATTTATAATTGTGTCACTTTCTGGCCTTCACTATCTGTTGCAGATTAGATATTTGAAGACACTGTTTATAAAATAATCTAATTTCCCCATAGACTAAGAAAATGTATGCATTATGCAGTTGAATCACTCTGTAATCTATGAACCAGACAGATCTGCAAAATCTGCATCTCTGCTGTGTTCATCTCATAAGGATCCTTGAAGTGAATGAAGTCAGGCAGCAGATTAAAGAGTACTGTCCCTTTCTAGTGGGAACTAAATATGTAAGACTGTCACTATGAACCTCTCCCACCTGGACAGAGGCAGTGGTGCTGTAAGAATTATGTTTTTGGACTTCTCTAGCGCCTTCAACACCATCCAACCTCTGCTCCTTAGAGACAAGCTGACTGAGATGGGAGTAGATTCACACCTTCTGGCATGGATTGTGGACTATCTTACAGACAGACCTCAATATGTGTGTCTTGGGAACTGCAGTTCTGACATCGTGTGCAGCAATACAGGGGCACCGCAGGGGACTGTACTTTCTCCGGTCCTGTTCAATCTATATACATCAGACTTCCAATATGACTCGGAATCCTGCCACGTGCAAAAGTTCGCTGATGACACTGCTATTGTGGGCTGCATCAGGAGTGGGCAGGAGGAGTATAGGAAACTAATCAAGGACTTTGTTAAATGGTGCGACTCAAACCACTTACACCTTAACACCAGCAAAACCAAGGAGCTGGTGGTGGATTTTAGGAGGCCCAGGCCCCTCATGGACCCTGTGATCATCAGAGGTGACTGTGTGCAGAGGGTGCAGACCTATAAATATCTGGGAGTGCAGCTGGATGACAAATTGGACTGGACTGCCAATACTGATGCTCTATGTAAGAAAGCTCAGAGCAGACTATACTTTCTGAGAAGGTTGGCATCCTTCAACATCTGCAGTAAGATGCTGCAGATGTTCTACCAGACGGTTGTGGCGAGTGCCCTCTTCTACGCGGTGGTGTGCTGGGGTGGCAGCATAAAGATGAAAGACGCCTCACGCCTGGACAAACTTGTTAAGAAGGCAGGCTCTACTGTAGGATTAAAGTTGGACAGTTTAACATCTGTGGCAGAGCGACGGGCACTAAGCAAACTCCTGTCAATCATGAAGAATCCACTGCATCCACTTAACAGTGTTATCTCCAGACAGAGGAGTAGCTCCAGTGACAGACTGAGGAGATCGTTCCTCCCCCACACTATGCGACTCTTCAATTCCACCCGGGGGAGTAAATGCGAACATTAATTTTATTTTAATTCTTTTCATTTTTATTACTATTTAATTTAATATTGTTTCTTTGTATCAGTATACTGCTGCTGGATTATGTGAATTTCCCCTTGGGATTAATAAAGTATCTATCTATCTATCTATGAATAACGGGGCACTTTTTTCTTTTGCTGTGTAGAAAAAATTGGGGGCTAAATTTACAGTATACCCACTTCTCCAGACACCACTACACCACACCCCAACAAAGTAGGTGAAAAGGACCACCATTAAGAGAGATGATAATGAAGAGCTACAGGAGGTGCAGATTTTAGTACTATAAAAAACTGAATTAGTAAATATTCTGTACTGGTGATTTTTAAAGCCATAAACCTTTTATTGTACAGGTACTTGTGTGGTGGTGGTTGTGTCAGAGGTCTGGGGGGCTGCTACTCCCTCTACTGGTCACAGGTTTCATAGCAAAGGGGATAAATACAGATGCACTCACAATTTTTCATATTCTATATATCTACAAGGTATTTTATTTTAATTTCATTTCAACAATTTGGACTATATTGTTAACTCGATTAAATAGGTTTTTGATATTGTTTGGTGTTAACAGTACATAGAAAACAACAAAACAAATCAAGAAAGACATGTGGCAGCGCTGATCTCGGGAGAACAGAAGAGTACTTGTCTTTAATCTATACTAATGAAAG
This sequence comes from Polypterus senegalus, assembly GCF_016835505.1. Taxonomy (NCBI): domain Eukaryota; kingdom Metazoa; phylum Chordata; class Cladistia; order Polypteriformes; family Polypteridae; genus Polypterus; species Polypterus senegalus. The sequence goes on from NC_053157.1 coordinate 221,414,222, forward strand.
GCAAAGCCCTCACTGACTCACTGAATGACTGACTCACTGACTCACTGATCACTAATTCTCCAACTTCTCATGTAGGTAGAAGGCTGAAGGCAGGCTCATTCCTTACAGCTTACTTACAAAAGTTAAGTAGGTTTCATTTCGAAATTCTACGTGTAACGGTTATAACTGAATCCTACTTATGTACATATATACGTGCATAGCCTGCAGCTCAGTCGCCGTGTGAGGTGGCGTTGCATCCCCCATCCAAACGCCTCCCACGTTGTTGGCTGCCTGCCTATATAAGGCCGTCCATCGCTCTGGTCTCTACATTCCCTTCCTTGCTTCGCCACGCTATTCATGTATCCCTGCTGATAACTGTAGCCTTTTTATTTAATCCACAACTTCTCCGCTGTTTTATTGTTCGTTTATTATGATTATAGTTATTGTGTAGGTATTTTAGACTTACTTTACATTGTTCAGGTTCCCATTTCCTTTATCATTCCAACTGTACCCCCATTGACATGTCTATCGAGGTGATCACCATCGATCAAAGAACTGTCACTTACCGAGTGGTTTCCATGCCCGGAGATACCACCTACCTTTTCCATTCTCTTTGTTACATATTGCACGGCCATATCAGGCTCACTCTTGATATCCGGAGGAACATTGTGTCTTATGTATTGAATGACTGGGACAGGTTCAAGGTGTGGACTGATGACGGTACAGGAGATAATTATACTACACAGGAGCACTAGAAGAGTGAAATGCTTAAGCCTTTCATCTATGGTTCTGCATGTGAGTTGATGGCTGCCGCTGAATTGTTCGGTTGTCACTTTCAAGTGTACCATAATGGCCAAATATTTTACACCTTTCGACAACCGCCAATGCCTCTTAAACATCTTAGATTGACAGATGACGCTTTGAGTAGTGGACACTTTGATGCTTATGAATGTTTAAACTCTCAAAAGCTGGATGTGAAGTTTTCGATGAAACTGGTTGCACACTTACAACGCTTGACAGATGCCGAATGTCTCTTCAACACAAGTCCTACAAATACTGTCGTAATTGAAACAAACCATGAAACTCAAACCAATTATGACAGCAGCAATCCAAGCTGTGAGAAAACAGTAAAAAGGAGGTGTGTCAGACGTTGTGGTACATTTTCTGATGCAGCTAGACGAAAACAACTACGTGACTGTGCCGCCAAATACTCGCAGTTAATAGACACACTGTTGCTAAATACACATAGACAAATAATCCACAAGTTCATAGAGACGCTGCCACTAAATACTCGCAGGCAATTCCACAAGTTCATAGAGACGCTGTCGCTAAATACTCGCAGGCAAATCCACAACTTAACACCGGGAATGCCTGTTAAACATCTTAGATTCATGAATAGCAATTTGGATAGTGAACACTTCAATGAATAAAACCTGTTATCTTTACAACGGTTAACAAACACGGAATGTAACTTGAACACAACACATCCTCCAAATGCGAACCTGTTTGAAATCCTTGATGACAGCAACACTCATAACAGTCACAAAACAATTACATTGACAATCATGTTACATTATTTTTAAAATGTTTCCTTTTCTTTTTCATAACTTCTTTAACACACTACTTCTCCACTGCGAAGCGCGGGTATTTTGCTAGTGTTTATTATAAAGAACATAAGACAAGACAAACGCTGATCACACTGATGTTTGTAACCGCTTTTTAAAACTTTTTTTTGCCTGTAGCAGTCATAATTCAAATCATTAAGATGGTGTTGATAATAGCATTGAAAGACCCCCTGATTGCATGCACTAAGGCATTTCATAAAATGAGAATGGGATCTTCTTCTTTGCCCACTTTAAAGTGGGGGTCAATGTGCCTGCTCAGCCTTCTTCATACAACTCGGTCCTACTCCTCCTCCTCAGTCAAACCCTTCATTGCTTTGTATATGCTTTGTGTTAAATAGCTCACTAGAAAAATCTATGCATAAAATGAAGATTAATAGCAACCCTTTTTAACTTTCTAACCCACTCTGTAATATAAATCAACGTTAATTGTATCATCGCCTTGTGTTACTTTGTAGAAGTAATGACCCTCACAACAAATCATTCTTAAGATTAAAATGGTTTTCTTAATACGTTTATGAGAGCATTGATTATCAAGGTTTCCTCCACCCACCCATCTATTTTCTATGGTGGCCTATCCTATTCAAGACAGGATTCAGTGCTAGGCCACTTATTAAATGTGGTACAGAAAATAAAAGGCACATTTTTTTCTTGTATGGGTTACTATGATAATCTATATGCAAATTCATTATTGAACATTATCATTTTTTTTCAAAACACGTATGCAAGAATTTTCTTTAAACGTGCCATGTGTTGCTACATTGGCCATAATATGAAAGTTAATTGTCTTGCGTAGTAGTTTTTAATTTTGAGGTTTCCTATAAAGCATGTGGCCCAAGTACTCTCTTTGTGGAGTGTACACACCCTACCCTGTTCTTGCGGACGTTTCTCCAGGTACTTCAAGTTTTCATTCTCTATCCTAAAAAGGCACATATCTGGAATATTGGTAACTCTGAGTTAGCCTGGTATCAATGTGTGTAGGTATGTGTGGGCACGTGCTCTGCCATAGGTAAGATCCTGCTTAACCCTGCTTGGGGTGAACTTCTACCCCAAAGACTCTGAATTAGATTAATAGGGTGTAAAGGATGACATACCTGGGTGGGCATCCCAGCTGGAATGGGGCAAGTTTCCTCACCTGGATGAAAGGCCAGCCCGTTGGAACCTCAGGAAGAAAGACATGGGAGTGCCCTACCCTAGCCAGGAAGATGGCAGAAGATGGCAGTTTGGAATGTCGTGGGGAAAACCTCTTCAGAAAAAAAAACACGCAGAGTTTCTGGGTAGGCAGCCAGAACAGACTTTATTGAAAAGCATATGAAACCATTGCAGAGCATTTAAATGGTCTCAGTTCAGTAAAGCGAGCCCCTCGTATTTATTATAATTCTTATCTCGAAAACATACCCACAGCGCCCATTTTCTCATCACACACTTTACACGTCACCTGGGGCCTCATGCATAGAGCCGTACACTAAAACGTGGAGTACAGACAAAAGTCAAAATGTGCGTATGCACAAAAAAATGCAGATGCAGAAAACCGTGCATAAGCCAACTTCCACTCATTTCCGTTACATAAATCCCGGTCTGTGTGAAATGTAACGCATGTGCACGCGCCTGCCGCCCCTCCCAGACTCCTCCCAAAATTACGCTTCTTTGAATATGCAAATCAATATGAATACTGAGAAAGAATAATTTGAATTAAGCCAATCAAACAAAATGTAACCCAATACAGACGCTAAGCTGTAAGAGTGTATTCTTGTAAGACAAATGTACTAAACTAACTTTAAAGGTAGCTTTTGATATTGTATAATCAATTATTATGTGTGATGATCATTATGTGCAAAATGTAAGCTATAATAAGAATGTTCTGTGCATTAACCGACAGTATAACATTAATGCTTTTATAAGCTGAAAAAGATTCTTAAATTGTAACTGCCACATAGCCATTGAAGTGTTGTAACCCTGATGGTGCAGAAGAATAGGGAAGTACATGTTTCGCAAAGTACTGTCTCTGTAAAACTAGCCATAGCTGAATTGCATAGCCTAAGTTGGATGGGAAACCTGGGACTTTGGGTGTGCTGACATTTCCTCTTATTTAAAGACTACCGTGTACTTCTGTACGTACTGATTTAATTTGTCATCTTAAGCTACTTGCAAACTCTGCATGACCTCAAAATGAACTGCCATACTTCCTCTCTTTATTTTAGTAAACAAATTGATATAAAACTGAGCTAACGTCCTGCTTTTTGCAGGCTGCCTGTATCAAACTGAGCTGTCAGGGGCTGCAGCCTTTCTGCCACCAAGAATAAAGAAATTGCTTTTTACTTTATATTGGTGTCCGTTTCCTGTCGTTCCTGACTTTCATTGACCACAATATTCCTTTAATTTCAGCGTTCTGTTAAAATACAATGGTAAAAGCACAGGAAAAAAGAAAAAGCCAAGTGGAGGCAAGGAAAAACGTACTATTTATTGTGTGTCAGAGAAACTCGAAAGCTCAAGTTCACAAAGTCACACAGTGCCTGAAATAAAAAAGAAGTTGTCAGATATCAAAGTCGCTGTGAAAAGGCGAGTCGTAGCCCAACGTCTGAGTGTTATATGAAAGCTTATTTGGGTACAGAGAAAAAAAATAGGGACACAGTGAGAAAAAACCTTGAAATGTCAACTTTAATCTCGAAATTTCTACTTTAATCACGTAGTTTATTTTGTCATTAAAGTAGAATGTCATAAACTTAATATTAAAATCATTTCATTTACTAGTTTCTCAAATACCATCATAACTAAAGTAGCACGTTAAATGTTTTGTTTTGTATTTGTTCTTCTATGTGCTCTATGTGTGTGAATCACTACGTGCTTCTTAAACGGGATTTTTCTTCCTCCGACAGGACACAGAATCCATTGCATTCATAATATTACTGCTCTCTGATTAATTTAAATACTGAGATGTATACTTGATGAAATAATTTAAAGCATGTATTAAACATGTGGCCTTATTGGCGCATTGATAATGACGAGCTGGCACCCCGTCCAGTGATTGTTCCTGCCTCACGCAAGATGCTTGCTGCGCTGTGCACAACACTCGATGAAATAATTTATTGCAGCAGTACTGTTTCTCTTAAACATACTAACCCCCAATTCTTGTCCTTCCTTTTCTTTCTCCAAGTAACCAATTGCCATACAATCAGATAAAAGTCAATCCATCTGTAAGCTTAGAACACCAATTCTTCAAAACTTTTAAGGAACATTGAAATATCTTTGTAGTGCATGTTTAATTATTCTATCCATCAATCCCTGAACATGGTGCCAGTTCATCGCTACTGCTGTCCACCGTGTCCACTTGTTTAATAACAGTGTACATTATTTAAATGAAGTCAAAAATGTATCTGCATAATGTAATATATATACTTTACTGCATTTCATTTGAAAAAGGGTATCAAGAGCTCCAAGAAGATACCGCTTGGAAATCTAAATCGATTTAGAAGCCAGCCATCATCATCTGTAAATATGCACTCTATTCTGTTGAATTGAATTCCTTTATTGTTATTGTATGGTACAATGAGATTCTATATGCAAACCCTCCATAAATTTATTTTCCTATAAAATAGTAAAATAACAACAAAAACAATAATAATAATACGATAAAAACAGTGAAAAATACACAATATGAAAGCATAAGTGGCTCAGGTTGTGCAATATTACAAATGTAATGCAAGTTTACATTGAGGTAATTGCACTTATAAGTACAAACAGTTCTACTGGTAGCACTTGATGGACTGATTGAGTTCGTTTAGAGCTCTTGGAATTAAACTGTTTCTGAACTGCAAGGTCAATACAGGAAAGTCTCTGAAGCATTTACCGAATGTGAGAAGTTCAAATAGACTGTGTGCATGGCTGAGTCAATGTGTGCTAGAAGCTGTACCTTGAGAATTCTCTCCACTCTTCACACCATCTGTGGTAGAGCTTTCAGATCAGCTACTGTAGAGTTGATTTCACACTCAGATGCAGTGGGTTAAAATACTCTGAATGGTGCACTGAGAGTAACAACACTAAAGCAACTGTAGTATTTGGAATAGTTTCACCATTCTGTGCACCATTATATGGTTACAGGTTGATTACAATCAGATGCCTTAAACTAATAAACGATATACGGTTAATTTTATTGTATTTGATAAAGCCGTGTCAGGGATGTGAATTTAAAAAATAAAGGGAACAGTAGCAGGAGCAGTAGCATGCTTTGATGCTAGGTGAAACCAGTTTGTAAAACCAAGCACAACGCTATGGTTTGAGCTGTTGTGAGAATGCGCGTGACTTTACGGAAAGTTTTGTTTTTATACATTGTGATGTGAGTGTGGAAATGGGAGTATGTAACATTTTTGTACGTACAAACTGTTTATACATCAGGCCCGTGGTCTTGTATACTTTTTCAATCTAAAACTTCTCATAACAATCACTTTGGCTCGAAGGACGTACCTGTCACCTGGAGGTGACGATCGCCCAACATCACATCTCCATCAAGTCTCACATTCCTAGTCTTTGGCTTTTAAAAAATTGGCGGCCTTGTAATTACTCAATACTCACCATTAAGCTGGAATCAAGAGGACTGACATATGAGCTGCTCAATTAATAATTGCTACACTTGTTGCACCAGCATCCCTTAAGGCTAAAGTCATAGGCAGCTATGCCAGTAAGCGACAGCGCGCACCTTCACTGACAATGTCTATGCTGTGGACGGCCTTGAGCAGACAAGCATTGCTTTGAAGAAAGAAGAAATACAAGCCTTTAGCAATTAACTCATACATAGCTTAAAGCTTGCTAGTAAAATTAATTTTGCTGTAACTTGATTAATTATTATATTCATTCATGAGAAAGCATTGACATATAGACCATAAATTCTATCTAAAATATACATCTATACTACTGTGAAAGCTGGCAGAAGCCTATTTAGTCTTCTTAAAATTAAAAGTCTCCACAGCCGCATTTCCAAAACAACAGCATGTTTCAGTTTTTTCAAATTAAATAACATCCTAGACTCATAACAACTGAAGAGACAAATAGGCTTGTTTATGAGCAAAGGCCTTTTACGCCTACACACATGGTGACCTTTGAAACTCCGTAAAAGAAATGACAAGCATAAGCTTTTATACGTAACAGTTCCAAAACTAATATTAAGGCACATTGATCCTTAATCTAAATTCTCAATAAGACCTGGGCATACTGGCATCTCAGCAGGGTCAGATCATGGTACAACACCTGATGGTGGGGCCAGTGTGATAGAGGAGTGATGGGAGACAACTGGGCACGGCTACATGCTTCCCTGATTCATTAAGTGACAGCATCCCTGGGCAGCATTACATACAGTATATGGATACCCAGAAGGCATACTGGGAAACTGTAGTCCCACGTTGGGTTCCAGAGGTGCTGCCAGAGTGTCCTGTGGGGGTCTTTGATTCCCTGCTTTTGGGGACTTCCACCCCACTCAGAAGTACTTCCATCAGGCCATGTCAGAGCAGTGGAATGTATTCCCGGATCTAAGAGAAAGGAAGCCGCTTGACCTCATCCAGGCAATTTCAAGTAGGACAACACTTGAATGGGAGGAGTGGATGAACAAAAGAGGGAGAAAGAGAGAGGAGAAGAGGATATTGGTAAAGAATTGATTTGTTTCAAACCTAGTTTTGTTAAACTTGACTTGCTTGTATAACCTTATTGTAAAGTACTTTTGTTAATAAACCTGTTTTATTTGAACCCAGGATTGGTTTAGTGTGATTGTGTTTGGGATTTGGGGTGCTGCAATGCCCCCTACTGGTCACGAGGGCTTGATAAAAGATAAACAGATCATTATCAATCCTATTCTTATAAGCTTTCCTAATTCATGATTTGTGATTTGTAAAATACACCATTTAATACAAAGGTTTATGTGTTAATGGCTCCTTTTATGCTTTGTAAAATGATTATTTTTTATGATTGTGCTCAAAATGAGAAGTTTAATAAAGTAATAATTGTAATAGACTGTGATTATTTGGTATTATTAAAAATGTCAAATAGCAAACAATTTGTCTTGACATAAAATTAAATTAGATTTATGACTTGTTCAGTAAATCTGTTCATTTTCTTAAGACCCTTAACCTGAAAAATGGTGCTGTACAATGGCTGACCCTGCACTCTGACCTCCTAAAGTTCATGTGAAAAGACAATTTCCCTTGAGAGATTAACAAAGTATATCAAATCAAATCAAAAATTTTTAATAAAAAACCTGCTTATTCATAGCAGGGTCGTGGGGAGGCTGGAGGCTATCCCAGCAATCAACAGACATAAGGACAGGACACCAGCATATCATATAGTGAACGCACACACACACTCACACACACACATACATGGGCCAGATTAACAACGGCAGTTCTCCTAACTTGTGTTTCTTTGGATTATGGCAGGAAATCCACACTAACATGGAGAGAACTAAATGTAGGGAGCACCCAGGAGGTGAAGTCTTGTCTCCTTATTGTGAGGCAGCAGCATCATCACTGCACCACCGTGCCGCCCCTGTTCAGTAAATGACACTTTAATGTTGCTAAGTGTCTCATGCAAAATGCTGTATAAAAATCTGTTTGCAACATGGCTCTTTAATAGGTTTATATAACAGTATAATAATGTGCATTATAGGAGGTGCTTTATTAAAGAAGTCTTTACAGAGGATCTCTAAATGATGGCTTCACTCTCCATTGACTAAAGGAAATGTTTCTCTTTGAATCCCAGCAAGCAAATCTTTGGTCTTTATTGAAATCGTTGTCCCTCATTAACACTAAAAACCAAATAGGTAGCAGAAGCCGAGACTGACTAGCTTGATGCGGTTGTCATGGAAACCGTGCAGAACTGCTTTACTCCGCCATTCATTGGTGCAAATTAGCAGCCAACTAAACAGTATTGGCCATTAGCCCTAATGAGTTTGTCATGGCAACCGTGCATTCCACCGCACTGGACAGAGAAAAATGGACAGCAGGGAGCTGCCCCAGAAAGCCAACGGTGTGAGGATCGTTTCAGCATCCATGTAAGGCTTACCTGCAACTGGCATCTTGTTCAGTCATCTCCAGTCAGAGGATATGTTTGTGTAGTGGGGCTGGCTGAGAGACAAAGCACGTGCAGCACTTAGGTAGTGGAATGTGACAACACCCTCGCAAAACCAAAGTCCGCCTATTTCTGGACCTGTTAATTCCAGATTAGGGCCACAGGTCCAACATAGATGGGACTCCTGATCTTTATAGAGTACACACTGACCAGCACCTATCCATCGATGGATATGCTCTTAAGATATAGAAAAAAGTGAAATGTCCCGGGGGAAACTGGGAAAAAGTGTAAAATCCACACAGTTTCCAGGTCAAGATGTGAGCTGAGGGTGCTAATCTAATCCATTCTATTCGATTATTTCCTTTGTAATGGTTTCTAATAAAAGGATTAGTAAAAGTGAGTCTACCTGGCATCCCAAGAGGCTCTATCTTTGTATATATAAAATCCATCGACTATGTGTCTGTCTGTCCACTTTTCACGAGATAACTACTTAACGGATTTAGATCAGGTTTTTTTCTATGATTTGCATGAACATTCTGGTTGATTTTGTGACTTCTCTCGTCATGCTAAGTATCATAGTTCTTTGTGTTAATCTGAAAGACGCAGTGGGCCCAGGGAAGGGGGGGTGGGGCCCTCCTCACTCATGCGCCAACCTCGGGGTCTGTCTTACATTTGTTTAGCTAGCAATGAGAGACATTCCAGAAGATTTTGTGACTTCTCTCATCAAGCTAAGAATCATAGTTCGCTTGCAGGAGCGATAGATTTGCACTAATCCAAGGCAGAGGCTGCGGGCCTAGGGGAAGGGGATAGCGTGACGTCACAGCCAGGGCACTCATCGTTGTCCTGTTTCACTACTACGTAGGCAGAGCCACGTGGAATGGTTAGTATACAGTAACCCGCTACTGTGATAATGGTGTAGTCATTCTATAGTCAGAGTTTCATCCTTGGCTCAAGTGCCTTTTCTTTTTTGTGAATATTGTTTTGTTTACTACTTCACTTACATATTTGTCTTTAGTCTACGTCTTATGGTCTTTGTATTTTGCGTTTTGAGCCCAGGCTCATATAAGTTTAGGAAAGCCTCTAGGTCAATGCTGAGGCATTCACCTATGCTATTATTTAGTCATCCAGATAGAAGAGGAGCTAGATAGATAGATAGATAGATAGATAGATAGATAGATAGATAGATAGATAGATAGATACTTTATTAATCCCAAGGGGAAATTCACAAAATGAATGAAAGTTGGAGACTAAAGAGGGAGAAGATGCAGTAGGATGGAAAGAATTTTAGTGAGACAAAGCAGATGAAAGATGAGCAAGGTGTTGTCTTGATTGAGAATGATAGGATCAAGAATAGATGGAACAAATGCTGTTGAATGAAGAGAATCCAAAGGAGATGTGTCCCGAAGAAACTGCAGATGTTCTTTCAAGGGCTGCTCCATTGCATATGGTCGGCTCAAGACACTTGCTAGGGATCACAGACTTTGGAGATGAACGGCCATCGAAGGAATCCATTACTATGAACAACAATGGACTCATCAAGGGGAGGAAAAAAGTGGAGCAAGATATTTCCATTTATGCCAACCTGCTGTTTTCTGGAGGGGTTCCCTTAACCATGGTGTCTTTCTTGAACTGGGCTGCTGTTCCACCACAGGAGGGGTAGTGACAAAAATAGACAAATAGACAGTGACATTGTTGGATAGATGGATAGCAATTATTGATTGATTGATTCATTCAATCATTTATTCATTTCACTTTTGGATTTTGACCATTAATATAAAATAAGTGTTCTTTTTAAACGTCTACTTGTATTTCTGGTAATCAGTTTTGCCTTCTTTCATTTGTTTTTGCCTTTTGTAATAAATTATGTAAATTTGTTAAAGAAAATTTGTTTTGTTGTGCCAGGGTGTTTAAGGTTCCCCCTTTCCGTTTTGTTGTGAAACAGTGATATGAGATGACAGAAAGCGTATTAAGACATCAAAATCACACATACCAGATCAGGGCCCTGCCGATTCTACCTCCCAAAATAAGCCTCACCCCAGGCAACCAGATTACAAAACTCAAGAGGCACGTTTTCAGGCCTGCTGAGGCACCAAAATGGATCACTGGCTTTAAAGCTTCAAAAATATGGTCATGTGAAAAAGTAAGTACACCCCATGGAAATGATTGACTTTTTAAACATTTTTTAACATTTTTGAACAGGTAAACAGTAGCTCTTCATACTGTGTCTACAGATAAATATCATATACAGTACTTAAACAAATGACACATAAAGTTGACATGGTGTATTAATTTTCATAATCTCAATCAACAACAATTTGTTATATGGAAAAAGTAAGTGCACCCCTACATTCATCACCACTTGAATAGCAGTTATGCCAGATTAGGTGCCAATGAATAGAACCTACAAAGGAAGTCTGCAGGTGGACTTATTTAAATCGCAGATATTGAGGGTCTGATGTTCCCTTTGAGATTGACATATGTGGTGTTGTTATGCCTTAGAAAGAAAGCTGTTCATGTCTACGAGTCTGGCAAGGGATTTAAAGGATTTATTTTAAATCAATTATTCCACTGTAGGGAAAAATCATCTGCATGTGGTGCAGAAATCAAATGATTGCTTGTTGGTCCAGAACTGGCTGATAATTTGATATAAAAAGAAATCTGCAAGAACTCCAGAATTTCATTGCAGGATCTGCAGGTAACTCTTGAAACAGTTGGTATCAAAATGCATGCATCTATAATCAGAATGGGAATGCACAAATTTGACCTTCATGTGAGCTGTGCTATGAAAAATCCTTGGCTGTCTATAAAGAACATCAGAACAAGACTACAGTCTGGTATTGAGTACACAGGCTAAGACCAGACCCGAAAAATGATAGAGCTGTATTGGCCACAATAGTGGTAGACATGTTTGGTGTAAACTGAAGACTCCATTCAGGGAGAAAAACCTCATACCAATGATGAAGCCTAATGGTGGAAATGTTATGGTTTGGGTTTGCTTCGCTACCTCAGGCCCTGAGCAGATTCTAGTCATCGAATCAGCTATGAATTCTGCATCATATCCAAGTGTGCTTGAGGAGAATGTGAGATTATCTGTCCAAAAGCTCAAATTAAACCAAAAATGGACTTTTCAACAAGTAGCACACTAGCAAATCTACCAAGGAATGGTTAAAAAAGAAGAAACTGAGGGTTATGGATTGGCCTAGTCAAAGCCCTGACTTGAATCCCATTGAAATGTTGTCAGGGGATTTGAAACAGTGTGCACATGCAAGGAAACTCACAAACCTCTTGCAAATGAAAAGAGGAATTTTGCATGGAGGAGTAAACAAAAAGTTTCAAAAAATGTCAGAGACTGGTTGTAAGTTAATCAAAACGCCTACAAAAAGTCATTTCTGCTAAAGGGGGTTGATACCAGCTTCTGAGGCCAGGGGTAGACTTGCATTTTCCCCAGTAAAACACTGTATTGATTGATATTTTTGTTAAATAAATGATTGAAAAGGCGTTTTTATTCAAGTATATCACCTTTATCTGTAGGCGCTGTTCACATAGAGCTTTACAATTTACATATTGTCACACACGTGTGCTTAGGAGGCAGCCAACAAGCCCTACGGTGAGTGATCTACCACAAGATGAAGGGTTGATTTTGGGTATTAATGCCACTCTTTCTCTCTCTTAACAGAAACAAAGCAGAAAAATAAGAATCCCACGCTCTCACCTTCAGTACTTCCGGTTTCACAAAATGGCCACTCCACAACAATCCCACTTCCCCCCGTGATTACGTCATTTCTGGCTCTGTCATGATGACATCACTTTTTCCAGATCCTGTGGATGACGTTACATTTTCCGGTCCCACCGTGATGACGTCACTCCCGGCTCCCTATCGATAATATCACTTCCAGTTTTAGTCATGATAACATCACTTCCGCCTTTCTGTATTGATGTAATTTCTTGCCAAAGCACTTCCTGTCGCCATTTTCTGTATATAAATCCTCATTTCAATACTGTATGCTATCAAATGCTTTGGTTTTTGATCAGACAGTATTTAATTCAAATCTCCATCACGTGCAACGGACATTATACGGGGCAACTTCCCCAACTCTTTGCGAAGTTTCCTGAGTGAAATTATTTATTACACTATTCAAATATAGTAAAGAAGTCAACAATATAATAATTAATAATTTATTGCATTTATATAACACTTTACACCATGAGTGGGGAGCCACTTCAACTGATTAATGAGCAGTATTAATGTGGATGATGCACCAACAGCCATTTTTGTGCCAGTACACTCACCACATATTAGCTGTTAGTTGGTAAAGTAGTGAGAGATGGTTAGCCAGTCAGAGTCAGGGGATGATTAGGGGGCCAGAATGACCAGGCCATGGTGGACAATTTTAGCCAAGACGTCAGGATTCACACTGCTCTTTACAAAAGCATGCCCAGGGATGTTGAATGAGCACAGAGAGTCAGGATCTCGGTTTTACATCTCATTCAAAGGACGGCATCATGTTTATAGCACATTGTCCCCGTCAGTGCACTGGGGCATTGGCATCCATAGACAATCCACAGGGCCTCACCAGCACCTCTTCCAGCAGCCTGTCAAGATTGTTCCTGGTTGGTCTGCCATCCAAGCACTGGCCAGGCCCAAATATGCTTAGCTTCAGGAGGGTGACCTCTTCTGAATTGGCGTGTGGTATGACTGCATGCATAATATGCATTGTGTGTACTTTCCTTCACAAATGCCCTTCAAAGGAGAGGATTATCTGTAAAAATCTTTGACTTGAATGTCATGGACAACGACAAATCTTTACAAATGAAGAACTTATTTGTGTAAACAACAGGAGTTAAAAGAAATGGCAAAAACAGAAAAAAAAAATCCCATAATGGGAAATGGGGTATGTCGGAATGGCAAGGCAAACAAAACCATTCCACTAAAGAAAAAAAGCCACCCTGGAGGGACTGTCTCTCCAACCAGAATTTGAAGATGGAGGGTGATCCCAGCAGCAGTGACTGTTCAACTCACAGAACACAAGGAGTATATTTAAACATCCTAAATACCATCCATCCATCCATCCTCTTCCGCTTATCCGAGGTCGGGTCGCGGGGGTAGCAGCTTAAGCATCTTCCAGCTCTTCCGGGAGAATCCCAAGGCGTTCCCAGGCCAGCTGAGAGACATAGTCCCTCCAGCGTGTCCTGGGTCTTCCCCGGGGCCTCCTCCCGGTTGGACGTGCCCGGAACACCTCACCAGGGAGGCGTCCCAGGAGGCATCCTGATCAGATGCCCGAGCCACCTCATCTGACTCCTCTCAATGCGGAGGAGCAGCGGCTCTACTCTGAGCCCCTCCCGGATGACTGAGCTTCTCACCCTATCTTTAAGGGAAAGCCCAGACACCCTGCGGAGGAAACTCATTTCAGCAGCTTGTATTCGCAATCTCGTTTTTTCGGTCACTACCCATAGCTCATGACCATAGGTGAGGGTAGGAGCGTAGATCGACTGGTAAATTGAGAGCTTTGCCTTACGGCTCAGCTCCTTTTCACCACGACAGACCGATGCAGAGCCCGCATCACTGCGGATGCCGCACCGATCCGCCTGTCGATCTCATCCTAAATACGCCACACATAAATGCTAAATAATAATAAATATCACAAAAATGACAGAAATCAAAAATAAAAACACATAGAAATCAATACTTCAGAATGAATGTAAATAAACTATAAAACCTAAAATGAGCAGTACATGGAACCACCTTGAGCATGAGCATGGGAAAGGCGTTATATAAACAAAATGTTTTCTTCTTCTTCTCATTATTATTATTGTTGTTGTTGTTATCATTATTATTAACCCTGGCTGTAACATAAATTAATTTCAAAAGTATAAGCTTGATTTCTTTTGCCCAGGTCAGGAAGCCTGCTTCTCAAGTTTAGAGCCAGGCTATTTTTGTTTCAACTGTACTTGTCTGGTGTATCACTAATGGGAAAGTATTCCCGGTTTTTGGTGCATAGAAACAGAAAGCCACCTTACCAGTCCTTTTATGTGTCACACTCAGAATACTGAGCAAGCCATCTAAGGTTATAAATGGTAGGGGGATAAAGAATGTGATGGTGAAGCAGAGAGGTGCAGGATGTGGTAAAGGCTAAGAAGGAAGTAAAGATGACACGGTAGCTATCCAGGAGGGAGGAAGGTAGAGAAATACATAGGCAGTCATACATGGAGTGTGGAAGAATAATTTTTGGGTAACAGAGCATTCAACTTAAAGAAATAGTGGAAAAGGTTTAGAAAGGTCAGAAACCTGTTCAGGCACACCAGGACACAAGATAAAGGTCAAGTGAACAATAAAATGTACGCTGATATATAAGAATTGGTTTAGAAAAAATACTGAGATGGTCAAGTAAATAAAGAATGTACCAGAAGATAAATTGATGTAATATACAAATGTACTGAAGGATGACTAAGAAATCAGCAGATGTCCTATAAACGGTAAGGACAGTTAGTTATATGCACAGAAATTTCAAGGGTGGTGGCTCAACTCAAAGGTATAAGAAGAACCAAAATATAATATAATAGACTTTTTTTTATATAAATCATTTGGGTGTAAACCTATCAACCAACCAGAGTAAAATGTATTCATTAATTGACGCTGCATGTAAACTCAATAGTTTATAAAATGAACCTCTGTCCTTTGTTTCTCTGATCATTCTGACCAGGCTGTATCAGACTACTCCCTCTAAGGCATTTTGCCGATGTGTAATTAAAGGATACAATGAACATCTCTTCTCCTGCCTAATTACTGATTTGTCCTGTTAGAGGATGTTTCTTTCTTTAATAAGATGTTAAATTTCTTCCACAGGCGGCAACAAGGGCCCAAACTTTGGAGAAGGTGTATGAAAGTTGGAGACTAAAGAGGGAGAAGATGCGGTAGGCTGGAAAGAACTTTAGTGAGACAAAGCAGATGGACGACGAACAAGGAGTGATCTGGATTGAGCAGGATAGGATCAACAATCGATGGAAGAAAACCTGTTGAATGAAGAAAATCCCAGGGTAGTATTTGGGGATGAAGTCCAAGGACCAAGAATAAGGAGGTGTCAAACACTGCAGTCAGGTCTAATAGAACAACTGCTCGTAGATAACTTGACGCAGTACTAAGCTCTGTTCTTGACTTCTTTAACCGACACAGTTTCTGTACTGTGATTTGGTCTGAAGCCTGAATACTACTAATGCAGAACTGTTGAGAAACTACTTTTAATAAAATCCTTTCCTTAAAAAAGACAGGGTAAAGATATATTTAGGTCTAAAAGTTTCCAGGTCTGAAAGGTCAAGATTGGTTTCCTTAAGCTGTGCCTTAACTAAAGCACTTTGTAGAGAGTCAGGGACGATGAACTACAGCAAATGCACTGAGAATTAGCAAATCAGAGATGTCTCCGAAAAAGCCTGTAGGGGATGGATGAAGGACACATGAGGACAGTGATAACTGAGGGATTATTCTACAAAGCTCTGTTTAGGACTGGGATTCAGATCGGTTTATGCTGCATCTTATATTAAATATATTCTCTGAAAAGAATGTCACAAAAGCCCCACATTTAGCTAATGATGGTTCAAACATCCTTTCTTCACTCTGATCCAGGTGCAAAAGATAGGCAATGGTTTTTCTAAATAAGCTTCTTGGATGTATTGCAGTACTGTTAATCGTTTGGGAAGAACACACCAGGACTGTCTCTCGTACCGAGCTAAGATCTTACATTTGTGAGCCTTTAGCATTTCTCAGTGCATTGCTAATTTAGTTTTAATCCATTCAGCCTTACGACATTCTCTCTTCAGTTTCCACATTGCCTCTGTCTTTCAGGATATTACAGCTGTGGCTAATTTTTTTTAACACATTTTCCGGGAGCTACAATTTGCAATAAAACTGAGGGTGATGTTTGCACAGCTTCAGTTACCAGGTTTCTCTGTCAGATATGCTTATAATCCCCTTTTTTAGCGGAGCATACTCTTGCATAAGTAGATATTTTATAATCCTTCACAATCCATCCTGTGAATATACCATACATTTCAAAAAAATACATATCTCTTTCTAGGTTACAGATTATTTTAATCCACAGCTGTAAAGTGAATAGGAAGTAAAAAAAATGAAAAAAAGAGAGTGTTGCGAAGTCTCCTTTTATGTCTTCTACTTCCATTAAGTGGAGTCGCTTCCTATTAGTGTTTCTCAGTTGTATGCAGGTTGAAAGCAAAACACTTTGCAAAGAATATGAAAATATCCAGGCCATCAGTACAGTTTAGTTGGTTAGTAGCTGAGATGTCCTTAGCCATTTGCTGACATTTAGTTGTTTTTAAAAAGCTTTTAGAACGTCAACTTCACTTGTATTACTCGGTCATTTGTTCTTGATTCCCTAAACACTTCTCTTTCAGTGCATTTCCTGTTGTAATTGATCCAGAGGTGTCAGCAAACCCCAAACCCCAAAAACAAACACACGGATAGTCCCTGATTCAAATAAAGGATGGCTTATCCACCAATCCCTCCACAAAGTCACATAAGCACAAATAAACAGGTTCTCTCTCTCTCTCTCCACAATGCCTCTCTTCTTCTCATCACACTTTCCTCCTCCAGTCAAGTGTTGCTCCACATCCTTCCAGCTCTGGCTTGTCTGGATAAGGGCGTGCGGATCTGGGAGTACCCAATGGAAGTTCTTCTAGTTCACACTGAAGTTCTATAAATGAGGAAGCACATTTCCTTACAGCGTCTCCTTGCGGCACCCATGGTCCCCATCTACATCTCCCAGCATTCCCTGCTGGTTCCCAAAGTGGTGCCATCTAGCATCTGTGGGGGAATTGAAAGTCCCTAGCGACCTCTTCCACTTCTGGTGGGATGTCTGTCCATCTATTCTGGCCTGGTTTCTCTCCTTTTCCTAGTCAGGATGCCTGTCTGCCTTCTAGGAGCCTCCCATCTGGGTAATGAACCATCCTCTTTTCTGGCTGCAATGCCAGTCCAGCCCATGTGGTATCTGCACTGTTAATATTCATTGGTGTTTCCAGGTAGATGCCGATGGCTGATTCTCATTGCTCACTTCTCTGCTGCCTCCTAGTTGATTTAAGTAGAGTCAGTCTAGCCATATATCAGCTTAGTTTAAAACACAGTTCTCTTCATCAGTTGTATTCAATGGTGGTATTGCCCAACAGATACCAACTTTAATGGAGTACAGCAAGGTTACTAAGTCTCTCTTATTGTAACACCTTCTCCTTCTGATGGCACTCTGGCGTATTGGCATTACATTTGCATTTACATTTACTTGCTGTACAGATGATTTTAGTCCAAAATAACTTACAGGTCAATGTTATTGAGTAAAAGCCAGTCTGGAGACTGTTTAAGAAAACAACATTTACAAAATTGACCATCTCAAGTGAAAAGCTTTAAATGAGAATTGAAACCTAGGTAAACTCTTCTCAGTTACAAGAACTTCTCAAAGCCATTATAAATAAGATGTTCACAGCACATGACTCAGTGAGGGAATCAGCAGTTCAGATGGAGAAAGGTACTTCATTCCACCAGTGAAGGGCTACACATTTAAAGAGTTTGAATTGCCACACAGAGGTGGCATCACTAGATGACATTCATCAGCAGACCCAAGTGGGCGAGAAGGAGCATAGAACCTCAGTATACCTATGTGCTGACCCATTGATGACTTTGTAGACAAGCATCAAGGACATGTGCCCACCTTAACTGGTTGAACACAACAATGCCGCTGTATCTTGGTAGAACATGTAGGTACTCCTGCTGGTAGAGAGTTACAATAGTCCAGACATGAAAAGACCAATGCCTGGAGCAGACGCCTTGATCTTGTGGATGTTATACAGAGTGAGTCTGCATAAATGAGAGGCCAGTGGAGGACAGCTGGTCACCAATCACCCCCAAGGGGTGAGTACAGACTTGGCAATTAGTAGTGAGAATAAGTTGAGCTGAACAGAGATGGGGTATTGAATAGATGGGCTGGGATAACAAGGAGGGCTGTCTTTGCCAGGTTCTTTTATAAAAGTTGAGGTATCAATGAGACTAGTGTGAGATTCTAGCAGATGCCACTTAGTCATCTGAGGTGAGCGAAAGGTACAGCTGTGTGTCACTGGCATGGCACTAACATAAGAAACCATAGGACTGGAAAATTGGGCCTAATGCGGTGGTCTGAAGGAGAAGGGGCTCCATAACTGATCCTTGGTTCACCCCATCATTGTCTGATGCACCTTTGACCAGGACACATAGTAGGATCTGCCTGAGAGGTAGGATTCAAACAATCTGAGAGCAGTCCCAGTGATGCCACATCAGGGAGGGTAGCAAGAAGGATATGGTGGTCAAAGGCAGATTAAAGATCAAAACAGATAAAGATGGATGAAATGGTGGTAACTTTAGCCAGCCCTAATGTCTCAACAACAGTCTGTAGAGGTAGAGGGGTCTCAGTGGAATGGCCCTGATTAAGAGCAAGCAAGAAGTCTGTCCTGTGGAAGAAAAGTGCAGAGTTGGTTAGAGACAGAACTGTTTGGGATAGAAAGGAAAAGAGAGAGACTGGTCTGTAATTGCCTACTTGAGATGGGACGGGTGAGGGCTTTTTGAGGAGAGGGGGAATTATGGCCAACTTGAACCCAGCAGGAAAGGGGCTGATGATGTGTGTAATTGCAGAAATGAGTGACGGAGGGAGAGATAGCCTGGAGGACTGTGGCATTGACCACCTGTCCTGGTTCTGTGCTTTGTTCACAAGAATAGAATAGAAAGCCTTTTGTGTCATTGCAAAATAATTGAAAATACAATGAAATTGCAAGTGCGTCTCTAAATGGGTACAAAAGCAAAAAGAGCAACAGCAGTATGTATGAGTTCATTTCCCAGCACTGACCAAAAAATTATTTGACCCTCATTGATTTACTTGCTTTTTGTTTAATGTACTTATGGCCATTGGACAGAAACTGTTTCTGAATCTGTCAATTCTGTGCTTTCAAAGAACTGTAATGCCGACCAGAGGGCAACAATTCAAAGAGGTGGTGACGAGGATGTGAAGGACGCTTAATGATGTTTGTGGCTCTGGTGAGATAGTGAGAGCAGGCGATGTCTTCCAGGGAGGGTAGACGGCAGTCTGTGGTTTTGTGTGTTGAGTTTATGACTCTCTGGAGAGCCTTATCTGTTGCCGTGCATCTGGCGTACCATACTGTGATACAGTATGCCAAGATGCTCTTGATGGTTGAACAATAAAAAGCCACCAATAGTTTTTGCTCCAAGTTGTTTTTCCTGAGCACTCTTAGTAAGTGCAGACTCTGTTGTGCTTTTAGACCATTGCTTTGGTGTTCTCAGACCAGGAAAGGCTCTTTGAGATGTCGATTCCCAAGAATTAGAAGGTGTGCACCATTTCCACATGGTCTCTGTTGATGTAGAGAGGAACCGGTTCTGTGCTGTGCTTTTCCAAAGTCCAGAATGAGCTCCTTGATTTTTGTGGTGTTCAGTGTTAAGTTATTCACTGAACACCATTTTGTCAGTCTCTGGACCTCATCTCTGTAAGCCGACTCATCTCCTTCTGATTTGAACTTTTACAGTGGTGTCATCTGCAGACTTAATGATAGTATTTTTGGGGTGGTTTGGGGTACAGTAATATGTGTACAAAGAGTAAAGTAGTGGGCCCAGCACACAGCCTTGTGGAGATCCTGTGCTGAGCAAAAGAGAAGAAGAGAGATGAGGGCCGAGTTTAACTCTTTGTGGGCAGTTTGCCACATATGTCAGGGATTATTGTGTTAAATAATGAACTGTAATCTATGAAGAGCAGCCTAACACACCTCCCTTTTTGTAGAGCCATAGCAATGGTATCGTCTTAGGATCTGTTTGATCTTTAAGCAAGCTGATGCTGGTTGAAAGTGGATGGGAGGCAGGATTTAATGTGCTGTAAGACCAATCTGTCGAAGCTCTTAATTACTACTGGCATGAGAGCAATCTATTATCTCTCTATATAATATGTCTATTATCATTTAATGTCTCTGTGGCTATTTTTTAGGGGCAGGGATAATGATTGATGATTTTAGGTAGGTTGGAATAGTGGCTAATGCCAGAGAAAGATTAAAAATCTTCATGAAGATCCTAGCAAGCTGGTCAGCGCCTGCTTTGAGTATCTTCCCAGTGGGCCAGGGGCCTTCCTTGGGTTCACCGTCCTAAGCACACATTTCATCTCATGTCCTTGCAGAGTGAGTGTGTGGGATTTCGAGACTTGTGTGACCAGTGTGGCCATGTTGATCCTCCTTACCTTAAACCTGACAAAAGAAATGGTTCAGTTCCTCTACCAGCGAGGCATTGGAGCCAACAGACCTGTGGTTGCTGCCTTTGTAGTTTGTAAGGTGTTGAATTCCGTGCCACACCTGCCCCGGGCTGTCCTCACAGAGTCTTTCATTTTCCTGTTATAAGCGTCTTTGGCTTCTTTGATATCTCTACTCAGTTGAGAGGAGATCATAGGATCAGAGCTTTGCAGTCTCGTGCTTTGTTTGTTTCATTTCTTTTTTGATTGTCGAGTTGTGTCACGCAAACCTTGTATATACCTTTCCGGATTTAATCAATATTGGATTAAAGTGTAAAGGAAGGGGATATTGTCCCTGGCTCTTAGTTGTACATAGTGGGACTGATTAAGTCCAAAAACGTCTACATTTCTAAAATCAGTAATGGCAACAAATCTAAATTTAGTAGGACACTGGTACTGCTTCCTCTTAGTGTAGCTACTCTTCTCTACATAAGCTTGCCTTGCCTGTGAGTTGCCATTAGAACTTCCATATACTCCAAGTGGGTTCTGTTCACCAGGGCCCGACGGAGCTGATTGCTGTAGATGAGTTAATAAACTAAATGACATTTGACTATTAAGCAGGTGTGTCCATTGAAGTGGCCTCTCTGTTTCTCTAAGACATTTGAGTTAGCATTAGGGGGTCTTGCAGCTATTCGTCTCTTAATGCCATCGCAGTATATTCCTCTTTAATAAGCCTGCATCTGGACCTGAGCTGAGGTATGACTTGTAACCTTGGCCTCTGAAGATGATCAGGCCACAAGAGGAGCGGTGACAAACAAAAAATGCTGCAGTGTGAGTCAACCCCTGTACTCAAATGAATTCTCACAATGAATCAACTGAGCAAGACAGGAGAATTCAGATGTGGAGCCTCAGATGTGCTCGCCCCGCTGAGACGCCTCGTGTTTACAGACAGGCCGTGCATTTTTGTGACGCATCCAATTAAAATACAAAATGTGACATGAGCTGCAGGCAGGCGTCGCATATGCTGCTGAAAGAATTCTGCAAACTTAAAGCTTTCTTTCTTTCTTTCCTTCTTTCCATTTTGCCAGAGTAAATATTTTCTACCACCTTACACAGCAATTGGATGGACAAAATTGCCTGGATTTTAGCAACATTTGCACAATCCTCCCATAATCCTTCCTGTCACCCCTTACATCCCCACCTGTCTTCACAAAGCAGATTAATGATGCGTCACTACAGACATTCAATAACAGAGAATCCATAAATCCAGGAGATTAAGGAATAGAAGAAGAATCTCATATTGCCGACAAAATGTGTGCCACCTCTTTCAGTTCTTGCTGAGACCCTAACACCCAGACTTCACACCTGCAGTGGAGCACACAAGTGAGATTTCAGCCTCATTAATGTGTTGTTCATAGCTGCCAAATACACTGTTAAGTCTTCTCCTCGGCTTACCCTCATTAATAATGGCATTGAATATTTAATTAATATGAGATGGCTATTACATTTCTGGACAGGTGCAGATGTTATCAGAGGTTTTCATATTCATCTGTCCATCACTTTGACCAAATCACCTTTTTCATTAGATAGTTGCAGAAATTTAGAACATATTCCAGAATTAACAGGTTTATGGGGTGACTAAAAGAGAACCCAAAGAAAGTCCATTTTTGACCTGAGGGAAATATCTTTTCCTTGAAGCTGTGAATCAACAATGTCAGCTACTGATCTGCTTACCAGTGCAACACTGTGCTTCAGTATGGAGATAAGGAGATCTGAATTCACTCCATGTTGAAACGATGATGGGAGCCAAGGCTGGTAAGTTAACTTTACAGAAGTTATGGGGCTCCTGCAATCCTATGACTGCCTCACCAGAGGTCACCACTTTATCCTACTGTAGTACATTAAAAATTGTTACCTAATAGGAGGGCCTGTAGAATAGAGTTTGTTATGGACTAAAATAGTCTCTTTGGGTTGGGGGAACTGATCCTTCTAATTAAATGCACCCAAGGGTCCAAAGAGTGTCTAAGCTTCTGCCCTTGACAACCCAGACCTGATCATCTTAATTATGGTGGGGCATTTCCACCACTTGTTACTCTGCCAGATGTTGATATTTGTGCCCCAACCACAATGGACCATGGGCTGTATGTTCTGTTGGCTTAGAGCGTCAATTGTCAGGCACATCGCACAAGACTTCAGTCATGCTACATTATCTTCTAATTAGTAATAATAATATTGTCACATGTACAGAAGACACACCGACATGTAATACATCACCACTCTCAGCATCATGATGAATAACAATGGATTTAAATATAGAATGTCCTTATAATTAATTGAAAAGTCAAATCAGCTGACTTGATGTTCTCTTTACTTCTACCTTTACGCTTCTGCTACCTGTGTGAGTAGGAGCTTGCATTCCATCCAGAATTGGATCCCACCTTTAGCACAAAGCTGCTGGGATCACCTTCTGCAAACATCAGCTCTAAACGAAGCTGAGAATATTTCATGAATTCCTACATAGTAATTTACTTAGAACAATCAGACATTTTATAACTTGACATTAGAACATTAGAATATTGGAACAATCCAGACGAGAACAGGCCATTAAGCCCAACAAAGATCGCCAGTCCTATCCAATTATTTCTTCCAAAAATCATCAAGTCGAGTTTTGAAAGTTCCTAAAGTCTTACTGCCTACCACACTATTTGGTCGCTTATTCCATGATTTGTTTCTTGCTACTTACAGTACATCAAATCTTAAAAATGACCATGTGTGTTATGTGTTCTCTGATCCCTCTTTTTGTCTCTTTTATAATATCATTATATTTATGTAATTCTTTATTTTCATGTTTATTGTTTTTGCTGTTTAATCGTTTAGTCGGGCCCAACTCTTTGTAACCTGATGGACTTTAGGATACCCACCAGCCCTTTTGTTTCTATTGACTTCCTTCAAGGTCAGAGTCCCGGTAATGCTGTCTATCCACCTTAGTTTCTGTGCTCCTCTTCCCCCTTTGCCTTCAATCTTCTCCATCCTTAGATTCGTTTCCAAGAAATCCTGTCTTCTCATTATGTGGTCACAGTATTTGAGTTTCATTAGTGTCCTATTTATGTGTTATTATGTTTCTGTGTGTAAATCTGTATTCTTCTACATCCTTTGCACCTCGGGGGGCGGGGCCATTGATGTTGTCACACCTGAGCCTCCCTCTGGCTATTTGGGGCAAAGCTGAAGCACTGAACTCTGTCGGAGTTGTGCGTTTTGTTCTTTGTTACTGGCTTTTTGATATTGTCCATCCATTCATCCATCCATCCTCTTCTGCTTATACAAGATCGGCTCGCGGGGGCAGCAGCTTGAGCAGAGAGGCCCAGACTTCCCTCTCCTCGGCCACTTTTTCTAGCTCTTTCTGGGAAATCCCAAGGCATTCCCAGGCCAGCCGGGAGACATAGTCCCTCCAGTGTGTCCTGGGTCTTCCCCGGGGCCTCCTCCTGCTTAGATGTGCCTGGAACACCTCACCAGGGAGTCGTCCACGAGGCATTCTGATCAGATGCCCGAGCCACCTCATCTGACTCCTCTCGATGTGGAGGAGCAGCGGTTCTACTCTGAGCCCCTCCCGGATGACTGAGCTCCTCACCCTATCTTTAAGGGAAAGCCCAGACACCCTGCGAAGGAAACTCATTTCAGCCGCTTGTATTCGCGATCTCGTTCTTTCGGTCACTACCCATAGCTCATGACCATAGGTGAGGGTAGGAACGTAGATCGACTGGTAAATTGAGAGCTTTGCCTTACGGCTCAGCTCCTTTTTCACCACGACAGACCGATGCAGAGCCCGCATCACTGCGGACGCCTCACTGATCTGCCTGTCGATCTCACGCTCCATTCTTCTTTCACTCGTGGACCCCGAGATACCTGAACTCCTCCACTTGGGGCAGGATCTCACCCCAATCCTGAGAGGGCACTCCACCTTTTTCCGGCTGAGGACCATGGTCTCAGATTTGGAAGTGCTGATTCTCATCCCAGCCGCTTCACACTCAGCTGCAAACCAAATCAGAGAGAGCTGAAGATCACAGCCTGAATCCTGAATCCCCTTAACGCCCTGGCTGCACCTAGAATTTCTGTCCATAAAAGTTATGAACAGAATCGGTGACAAAGGGCAGCCCTGGTGGAGTCCAACTCTCACTGGAAACGGGTTCGACTTACTGCCGGCAATGCGGACCAAGCTCTGACACCGGTTGTACAGCGACCGAACAGCCCTTATCAGTACAATTGTTTTGATAATGTATTGTTTTGTTTTTGGTTAATGATATCTGATTTCATATTGGGATTTGTTAGCTGGGGACTGTCTTTTAGGCAACTGTTTTATTTTTTGTTCCTTTCTTGTGGTTTTGTTATTTTGTTTGTTTAATAAATATCTTTTTATTTGTAATTTTTCTCCCAGCCATGTTTTTACGGTTTATACCTTCTCTTGGGGGGGCACAGAATATTTTTGGGATTTTTAAATTTAGCTTTGAAGCTTTAACCACTTTAGTCCAGTGTAGGCCAAAGCAGGCTTGTTAGGTTAGGGGTCAAGGCCACTGGGGTGAGCCCTAATTAGGCTGCCCTGGCCTGGCTTGTGAAGACTTTGGGACACCTCACATTCTTTTTGCTATAGATTTGACTGTAATTTATGATGCTACCGTCTCTATAAAATATGTTAATTTCTTAAAAACACTTCAGCCATGCTGTAAGTTGAAACTATTTTGTGATGTTAAACAGTGAAGTGGAATTTATCAGGTTGCATATGCTTTCTTCCGGATGTCCTTTACAGTGCTTTTAAAAAAGTGGAACTTTTCCCATTTTATTATTTTACAACACTGAATCACAATGGATTTGATATGGCTTTTTTTTTTGACAGTAAGAAAACTTTTTAATGGCAAAGTGAAAATAAGTCTACACAAAGTACACAAAATTAATTACAAAAATAAAACATAAAATAATTGATCACATACCTGTTCAATACGACACCTCCTAAATCATCACTGGTGCGGCCATTTGTGTTTTAGAAGTCACACAATGGAGATCATCTGGATTTCATTTGATTGTTGTCCATATGCAGCTGACTGTATGTGGGAGGACCAACTTGTGGAAAGTCACTATGGTGGGCCAACCTGCACAATCAGGACAAAAACAAAATGAGCACCTCCATGAAAAGCACAAGTGGAGAGGATGGAGACAAGAACACATCCAAGTCACTGAATATCCAGCTAAATCAATCATGAAGAAATGGAAAGAGTGTGGAAATCTGCTAGAGCAGGCCATCTGCAAGAACTGAAGAAGACTAGTGAGGCAGGCCATGAAGAGACTTCTGTGAACTCTGAAGGAGTCACAAGCTGCATTAGTTGAGATTGGAGAGACAAAGTCAGCCTTGAGAATCTCCGACTGTCTGTGCCTCACCTCGTTTACACGACAATGGATTCCACTGCCCTGTTCTTGTGCTTCTCGTAGATTGTCGGCGCACATCTCATCACATCTAGGACACGAGCACCGGGAAAACAAGAAACAAAAGATTTCCGATTAGGGCATGCGATATTGAGATTTCTAACAATTGAATCATCCATCACGATTACATCACCCGGGGCTGAAGGCAAACTGGGGACGCAGAGAGGGTCAAACCTGTTCTGGGTCGAGATGCTTGCCTGTGCCGATGGAGGTGTTCTAGCCTTGAACCCCTGCCTGCATAGCTGAAACACGCCAAGATCTTTATCGGTGGTGTCGTTGCTCTGACGAGGCGCGGGGGTGAAGCTTACTTGTCCTTGGAGGTGAGCGGCACAATATGGAGTTAATGTTACTGAAACCCGGCGTGTTACATCGATTTCAGATGGCAAGGATGGTTTTTCCAGCAGCCGAGCCTTCAAATCCTTAAGGTACCTTCGTCTGCATAGGAGTTTCTGGATCTGCTCTTCGAGACCCTGGAGTTCTTCTACAACAATGGCAACGCAATTCATCTCACTGTCGGCCATTGTCTGCTTCTGCTTCCACTTCGTGCCCTAGGAAAGAATGAGAGAGATTGGTTAGTTAGTTGACAAAATCATGACTCTGAGAAAACACACACATGGGACATCTTGGCTGGAGTTTGCCACAAGGTACTTGCGAGACTCTGAAGTCAGTGAGAAGAAGACTCAATGCTCTGTTTGAATGCTGTGCAAGATCAAAAACACACCATGCTCACGGTGAAGTGTGTTGGTGGTAGCATCAGGATGTGAGGTTGCTTCTCTGCAGCAGGCCCTGAAAGATTAGTAGGGGTAAAAAGGATGCAGGAAAATATGGGGAAATCCTGGTGGAAAACCTTGATGCAGTCTGCAAGAAACTTGTACCTTGGAAGAAGATTTGTTTCAAGGTAAACAACAAGCCCAAGCATAAATCTAAAGCTAAACAGGAATGGTATAAAGCAACAATGGAGTGGCAGAGTCCAGATCTCAGTTCAATGAAGAATTTGTCCCTGGACATGACAAAGGCTGTTCACTCAGGATCCACATTACAACCTGACAGAGCAGTTGTACAAAGACGAATGAGGGGAAAATGGTAGTGTGCAGATGTGCAAAGCTGATAGAGAAAGACCTGAGCATGCAGATTTAAGGCTGTCATGGCTGCCAAAAGTGTACCTACTAAATACGGACTCCATGTGCGATTATTTATTTTTCATCTTGCATTTCTAATTAACTGAAACCACTTTGCAGAGATCTGTTTTCACTTTGTCATTAAGGAGTCTTACTCTGTGAATCCATGTAAAAAAGCAAATGAAATTCGCTGTGATTTAATGTTGTAGAACAAGAAAATGGTAAAACATCCAAGGGTGTGAACAGGCACAGTTTATTTTTAGACAGCACTGAATTAAAGGTAACCAGCACTGGCAGCAGACACCTTTCCATCCTCCTCAATTTCATGGCTACTATACTCAGTGCTGCCTGTCATTTCTGCTTTAACTCATCCATTTCCCTCAGATCAATGCTGTTTATGGTTATTAGGTCTCCTAGGGATGTGACTAACATCTGCACCACTGAGTATAAGATGGAGGGGTGTGAATGAGTGAGCCCCTATATTGGACTGGGACACAGCCACCCTACTTCCCAGAATCCCTCACAATCTTGAAATGGATTATAGGAGCCTTAGAATGGTTTTTCATCATGTAATTGATATTTAAATTTTTCTTGAATAATTGAAGTTATCATATCAAATCATGTCCCTAAAGTCAAAGGGGCTATGCTCTGTTGAATCCCTTTATAAAAGCCCCTTTCATATTTAAATCACGTAATACTTTACTTTAGATACTGTAAAAAGTATCTATTACTCATTTATTCTTATGTAACAAGACCTTAACAAAGGCTTCTTTGGGTGGTCATAACACTTGTAAAACATCAGTAGGTCAGTTATTCTTATCTGTGCAGTGTGACATTTTGAGATGTTGGTAAAATGATTTGTTAATATGAAGGATTCACTGATCTATATATATAAAGGAGAGTTGGGATCAGAGAGACTGTGTTTGTGTGTTTGTGGAGGAATTAAGAGTTAAGGCGGGTGGGGGAGTCACGTGATCATTGCCCCTCCCATTCATGTCATTTCATTCATTTCATTTCGCTCTGCTGAGCTCCGCAGCTGACGCGGTCTTGCCGTTATTTTTCCTTAGTGTTTAGTCCTTTCTCCTTTACTAATTTACTGTTTAGTACACGCGGTATTTACACAGCCACTCATAAAAGGGGAGAAGACTCCGTGCATAAAATGGGTATTGAAACTACCTTGGAAGACATGCAATCAACGAGGCCATTAAACGGATCCCAAGAGAGGTCTTCTAGGTTGGAAAAAAAGCGCTTGGCTGCCAAAACCAGCGCAACAAGAAACGACTTCTACATTAGAAAGAAAACGATTCGCTGACAAAATCAGGCAGTTAAACGAATCTAAAGACGACAGGATTTCAAGATGTTCAAAAGGACGACTGGCTGCTGAAACCAGGCGGTTAAAAGAATCTGAAAAAGACAGGACGTCTAGATTGGAAAAACCACGATCCGCTGCCGAAACTAGCCAGGTCTGCTAGTCTCATACTAAATATCTGATATTAAGAGAAATGTGTCTCAGTGAAGCCCCCTCAGATCACTCCAAAGTAACATTTTCTTAACAGGTCACATTGCTGAGATAAATAAACACGTTACTGATGCTTTGTAAGTGTTATGAAGACCCAAAGAAGTGCTTGTTGAGGTCTTGTTAAATAACAGTAAATGAGTAATAGATACATTTTTGCATTACCTTAAACGGTTTTACTTACTTTTACTATGGTCGTCAACCGAGGGAACACACTTGTCACAGAAAAAATGCTGGGGCACTAACAGGGTCCCCCCTTTTAATCTTGTCAAGTCCAAACATCTTAAACAGGTGCTCAGTAGCGCACAGAATAATAACAGAATGTAAAAGCAATAAATGAATGTGGTCAGCCAGCTCCAGGTCTTGGCAGAGCAGTCAGTTTTTGGGCAGGGGCTCTCTCAAGAATGAGACGGCCCTTTCCAGGCGTGCCTTTGGCTTTATAGTGGAGGGAGGAACTGGAAGGGGAGGAGTCGGTTGCCCTCAGTGGGCAGTTTCTCACAGTTGTAGGAGAAAAAAGAAATGACATCTTCGGTGATGGCGCCCCCTCATGTCCTGGAGTGGTACTGTTGACCTCCAATGAGCCTGGAAGGTAAACCTCAGACACTATAAACAGTGCCCTCCATAGTTTTTAAGACAGACACATTTTTCCTTTATTTCCTCTTCTGCGCAACAGTTTAAAATTACAAATTAAACAGTTCAGATGGGATTTAAGTGCACATTGCAGACTTGTTGTTTTATTTAAGGGTGTTTACACCATGTAGAAATGACAACACCTTTTTCTATATGGTCCCTCCATTTCAGGGCATCATAATGTTTGGGACCCAACAATGGCAGGTCTATTAAAATTGCTATTAAATCTTTAGGACTTTGTTGCATATCTCCAGCATGCGATGATTGTTTAAAGTCTGCGATTCATAGAGACCACCAGGTGCTGAGGATCTTCTCTGATGAAGCTCTGCTAGGCTTCCAATGCAGCGTCTGTTTGTTCTGGAGGCTTGTCTGCTTAAGTTTTCTCTTCAGCTTATGGAAGGCTTGCTCAATTGGATTTAAATCGGTCAACTGGCTTGGATATTCAAGAGTTTTCCAATTTTATATTTTAGGTCACTATCATGTTGTAGGATGAAGCACCGTCCAATGAGTTTGGAAGCTTTTACTGGAAAATGAAGCAGATCAGATGTTTCTAAACACCTCAGAATTCATCAGCAGTTCCATCATCAATGAAGAAAAGTGTGGCAGGACCTGTGGCAGCCATACATACCCAAGCCATAACACTCCCAGCACCATGTTTAACAGATGCTCTTGGGCAGTTCTTGTTCATCTCCACATTTTGCTCTTGCTATCACTCCGATGCAGGTTTATCTTTGTCTCGTCTGTCCAAAAGATATTTTCCCACAATATTACATGCTCTTTAAAGTACATTTTCTCTAAAAAAATCCATCATGGTTTTGTGGCTAACTTGTGGTTTGCAACTTGCAGTGTGTCCTCTGTATTTCTTTTCATGACGTCTTCTGCAGATAGTCGTCTCTGACATATCCACATCTGCCTTCTGATGACTGCATCTGATCTGTCCGACAGGCATTTGGGGCTTTTTCTTTACCATAGTTGAGGATTCTTCTCTCATCATTAGAAGATTGGACAGGTCTGCCCAGTCCCTTTGTGATTATTGAGCTCACCAGTGTGTTCTTTCTTCTTCATGATATTCCAGACAGTTGATTCTGGTAATCCTAAAGTTTTTTCCAAGGTCTCAAATGATTTTATTCTTGTTTTCCATAAAGGCTTCCTTGGCTTTCTTTGAACAATGGCAACCGCAGACTCCAAAGGGGTAGCAGGTATCTTATGAAGCCATGAAACCCACCTGTGGAATCACAAACATGTGTGATGACAATTGTCCCAAACTTTATAGTGCCCTAAAATGGTGGGACCATATAGACAAAGTGTTGTCATTTCTACATGATATGACGGAAATGCATGCAAATCCCCTTAAATAAAAATCTGAAATGTGCACTTTAATCTCGTCTGAATTGTTTGATTTGTAAATTTAAACTCTGGAGCAAAAAAAAATGTGTAATTATGCATTTCAAATTCTTGGGACCACACAGATGTATTTTGATAAGAACAGTCTGTTCTCACAATAAATGATTTATTAATCTTATATAGACAAGAAAAACATTTTGGAACTGTATGATTCTTATTACAAATAAAAAAAATCAGGTTAAATAACCAGTGGGGGAAAAATATCCCTTCTTTACTTTCTTTTTCCTTTCATTCTCAGCGCCTGTTGAAGCTCATGCTACATTGGTGTGAAAAACTATTTGCCCCCTTCCTGATTTCTTATTCTTTTGCATGTTTGTCACACAAAATGTTTCTGATCATCAAACACATTTAACCATTAGTCAAATATAACACAAGTAAACACAAAATGCAGTTTTTAAATGATGGTTTTATTATTTAGGGAGAAAAAAAATCCAAACCTACATGGCCCTGTGTGAAAAAGTAATTGCCCCCTTGTTCAAAAATAACCTAACTGTGGTTTATCACACCTGAGTTCAATTTCCGTAGCCACCCCCAGGCCTGATTACTGCCACACCTGTTTCAATCAAGAAATCACTTAAATAGGAGCTGCCTGACACAGAGAAGTAGACCAAAAGCACCTCAAAAGCTAGACATCATGCCAAGATCCAAAGAAATTCAGGAACAAATGAGAACAGAAGTAATTGAGATCTATCAGTCTGGTAAAGGTTATAAAGCCATTTCTAAAGCTTTGGGACTCCAGCGAACCACAGTGAGAGCCATTATCCACAAATGGCAAAACATGGAACAGTGGTGAACCTTCCCAGGAGTGGCCGGCCGACCAAAATTACCCCAAGAGTGCAGAGACGACTCATCCGAGAGGTCAC
Source organism: Polypterus senegalus (assembly GCF_016835505.1). NCBI lineage: Eukaryota > Metazoa > Chordata > Cladistia > Polypteriformes > Polypteridae > Polypterus > Polypterus senegalus. The sequence goes on from NC_053157.1 coordinate 221,446,124, forward strand.
AAAAGACCCCAGGACAACGTCTAAAGAACTGCAGGCCTCACTTGCCTCAATTAAGGTCAGTGTTCACGACTCCACCATAAGAAAGAGACTGGGCAAAACGGCCTGCATGGCAGATTTCCAAGACGCAAACCACTGTTAAGCAAAAGAACATTAGGGCTCGTCTCAATTTTGCTAAGAAACATCTCAATGATTGCCAAAACTTTTGGGAAAATACCTTGTGGACTGATGAGACAAAAGTTGAACTTTTGGAAGGCAAATGTCCCGTTACATCTGGCGTAAAAGGAATACAGCATTTCAGAAAAGAACATCATACCAACAGTAAAATATGGTGGTGGTAGTGTGATGGTCTGGGGTTGTTTTGCTGCTTCAGGACCTGGAAGGCTTGCTGTGATAGATGGAACCATGAATTCTACTGTCTACCAAAAATCCTGAAGGAGAATGTCCGGCCATCTGTTCGTCAACTCAAGCTGAAGCGATCTTGTTTGCTGCAACAGGACAATGACCCAAAATACACCAGCAAATCCACCTCTGAATGGCTGAAGAAAAACAAAATGAAGACTTTGGAGTGGCCTAGTCAAAGTCCTGACCTGAATCCAATTGAGATGCTATGGCATGACCTTAAAAAGGCTGTTCATGCTAGAAAACCCTCAAATAAAGCTGAATTACAACAATTCTGCAAAGATGAGTGGGCCAAAATTCCTCCAGAGCGCTGTAAAAGACTCATTGCAAGTTATCGTAGACGCTTGATTGCAGTTATTGCTGCTAAGGGTGGCACAACCAGTTATTAGGTTAAGGGGGCAATTACTTTTTCACACAGGGCCATGTAGGTTTGGATTTTTTTTTCTCCCTAAATAATAAAAACCATCATTTAAAAACTGCATTTTGTGTTTACTTGTGTTATATTTGACTAATGGTTAAATGTGTTTGATGATCAGAAACATTTTGTGTGACAAACATGCAAAAGAATAAGAAATCAGGAAGGGGGCAAATAGTTTTTCACACCACTGTAAATTCAGTGCTTGTGGAAACAAACGCTGGCTGCTCAGGACGGGCCAAACACGTGTTGCGCTCCTTGAGCAAATGTAAAGGCTTTCTCTACAGCACTGCTAAGATTATAGAAATTATTCGTGGCCTGCAGAGGGCGCTCCTGTCCCCAAACCTGACACAGACAGACGCAGGGCACAAGTTCAGCACATATGCCTTCCCCCTTTTCCCACTTGCACAGTACAGATGAGCACAGTTTTCTTTACTTCTTCTTCTTTCTTTCTCGCCTCCACTCTTCCACCAGCAAGCTTTGTGTACCTCCCCCCGATTCTAGCTCCTGGGCTAGTGGCACCCGGAAGTGCTCCAGGTGCCTGACGACCTTCTTCCAGCAGCACTTCCTGGTGCGGTGGGAGTGCTGCACCAAAGGGTTCAACAGTTCCAGCAAAACCCCCTGGTGGGACCCACAGGAGCCAACAGGGCGGCACCAAACACCCACTCCAATGGAACCCTGTCAAAGGCACCGCTGCCAACTAGCACTCCAGGGGTGGTGGTCATACCCTGAACAAGCTCCCTCCACCGGACCTTCCACCACAATTATAATAATGTAGTAAATTAGATTAACTCCAAGCACACAAGAAAACTAGTGCACATTGGCACTCCATTTACAGCAGATTATAATTTAAACCAGTAACGGCGTACCGCACGATAACGTGCAGTGAATACACTTGACTTGAGCATTCATAGTTGTCATCCTTTTTCTCTGTACTTTTATCATTTGTTTGCTCAGAGGTTGATGCGCTTGCTGCTTCCTGAGCAGCTCTTCTTTTCTCCCCCCTAGCGACCTGCTGCTTCTCTTCTTTCGTCGGCATCTTTTCGCATTAAAACTGATTAAGTTAGTTTATGTGTTGCAATTACTTAGTACGATTTTCGTCATTTTTCACTTAAGCTGGCACTTAAGTGTTCAATCTGCCTCAAGAATGATTAAAGATATGAAGAGGTAGGGGAAGTGACTGCGAAGGTGGTAGGGAATGAGAACGATGCACGTACACATGCGCCATACGGCCGCCCTGTTGCGCACTGCCTACACTGAAAACAAAAAGGTGATGATTCATACTTAATTTTTCCAATCTGAACCAATATAATTCTTTTTAGCTCATTGATCCCACAATTTTTAAGTTGCGGCAAATCATTTAGAGTGATTGGGTGCAATTCACTTGCTTTTTTTTTTACTGAAGTAAATCTATTTTTTAAGTTGTCTTTCTTTTTTGGCAGTTGGAAAGCCATCAAACTGGAAATTTCGACTGAAAGAATATACAAACGGCCCCTCAAACACGGCACATGAACAACCTAAAATATTAAGTTAAATGAAATAGGATTTTTACGTTTATTCCCTCCACCATAACTTAATTTGGTACAAACAATTTTTTTTTACTTTTATTGAGATCTGAAACCAAATATTTCAAGCTGCAACACTAAATGACTAATCTTAAGTTGCTTGAAAGAGAAAATTTACGCTCAATGGACAACATCAATGTTAAACTTTTTTCAGTATAGAATTGATTCTACAATAAAATAAAAGAAGAATAAAAAGAGTAATAAAAATCATCACCCCGAAAAGGTGGAGTGCCCTCTCAGGGTTGGGGGAGAGATCCTGCCCCAAGTGGAGGAGTTCAAGTATCTCGGGGTCCACGAGTGAGAGAAGAATGGAGCGTGAGATCGACAGGCGGATCGGTGCGGCATCCGCAGTGATGCGGGCTCTGCATCGGTCTGTCGTGGTGAAAAAGGAGCTGAGCCGTAAGGCAAAGCTCTCAATTTACCAGTCGATCTACCTTCCTACCCTCACCTATGGTCATGAGCTATGGGTAGTGACCGAAAGAACGAGATCGCGAATACAAGCGGCTGAAATGAGTTTCCTCCGCAGGGTGTCTGGGCTTTCCCTTAAAGATAGGGTGAGAAGCTCAGTCATCCGGGAGGGGCTCAGAGTAGAGCAGCTGCTCCTCCGCATCGAGAGGAGTCAGATGAGGTGGCTCGGGCATCTGATCAGGATGCCTCCTGGACGCCTCCCTGGTGAGGTGTTCCGGGCACGTCCAACCGGGAAGAGGCCCCGGGGAAGACCCAGGACACGCTGGAGGGACTATGTCTCCCGACTGGCCTGGGAACGCCTTGGGATTCTCCCGGAAGAGCTGGAAGAAGTGGCCGGGGAGAGGGAAGTCTGGGCATCTCTGCTAGAGCTGCTGCCCCCGCGACCCGACCTCGGATAAGCGGAAGAGGATGGATGGACGGATGGATCACCCCGAAAGCAGACAGTAGACGTCACGTAGTATATGTGTACCAAATTTCAGGTCAATATGTGAAACGTTTGTGAGCTACAGGTGATTTAAAATCCTGGACAGACAAACGAACAGCCATGGTAGCGTATTATACAGTATATAAAAAATATTTCAAACTGTGCAGCCTCCATACAAAACAGACAAAGAGGGGTCTGCTGCTGGAGATCTGCAGTGAGATCCTTCTTGAAAACTGAAACAAACAGGATGAATATGCAGGCCTCTTTAGATTACATCTGAAGCAAGAAAGGGGACTTGGGCAAAAAGACAAACACTGAAATAAACACAAGCAGATAGCAAAAATGGAAAGGCAGAATATTAGAAAAAATGAAAACCCTAACTAAACAGGGCACAGACCTAACAGACGAGAGATCTTTTAGGAGGCCATTTTTAGGCAGGTCTGTTCAGGTATTCATTGAGATGGATAAGATGCTCAAGCAAAACGTTGACGCCACACCCTGTTTTATTCCTCGCCTGCATCTCTGTTGGCCAAGATAGCACACGCCATGTTGTAATTACTTCATGAGCAAGGAGATGAGCTGATAAGAATCAGACGGCCGATAGTCGGGCTATAACATAACAAAAGAGCCATTGTAGGCGCGGCATGTGTTGGTTTTTTGAGGGCCGCGTGCTTATCTCATTTTGAAGGGCTGGGGCAAAGCTGACTGAAACATCATTTGACTGCTGTGTCTTCTCGAGGCGTTAGATTGGGATCTGTGGTGCAGAAGGAAACAAGGTTGTTATGCATTGTCAAGACAGTTTTGCTTTGTTAATACTGAAAGCTCTAGCGTGTGATCGTCATCCATGCTAGAGTGCTAATCTAATGTCTTTACGGCATGCAAATGGTTGTTTAAGTGTCATTATTGATGCGTACACTGTTAAGAACGATTGCAATTTAATAGGAATAGACAGAGCCCTCACAGAAATGAGAGGCATGAAACATTGACTCAGCGTTTTCACTTGTCCGAAAATGACAGCTATGAAAAAGCAGCTATGAAATCTAATTATCTAATTGAATTTCTGAACGTGATAATGTTGTCAAGGAGTAACGTCCCTATGTGGCGTGGAGGATTTTTTTGCCCTAGAGGTGGAAGAAACCCCGTCGTGGTGAAAAAGGGATTAAGTGAGGGAAAGTAAAATCCTGATAATTGGCCTCTGTTATCGAGTGTTGCCATGGAAGGGAGATCCTCGGTACCTACTTATAAAGACAAAGACAATGGTCACATTGCACAAAGACGGACATCCCAGAGACCTCAAGAGGGTCCTAGGTGTCATCTGCATGCACAATTTCTACTGAGGGGGCTGTGGAGGACATTGTAAAATCGCGTGTGTATGTCTGGTTTTGAATAAGATCTAGGGGTTCAAGGAATAGAGGAGCCTCCAGTGAGCAGCAGGCCAGACATGCTTGTGTACAGCTTTTGGCAGCCACCCTTTACCCTAGATGTGATATCGGGGTAGAAACCTGGAAAAGAAACCCAGGGGAGGTTCAAAAGTGGATGCCCCCTAACAAGACACAGTGCCGATAAAAACGTATTCACCCCTTTGGCATTTCAAAGCTATGACACATTGAATCATAATAAATTCAGTTTGTGATGCTGGGCAACAGGGAAAGATGTGTAAACTGATCTCTGCAAAGTGGTCTAAGTGAATTAGAACTGTAAAACAAGAAATGATTAATCACTAAAGATTCACCCCCTTGTAGTCAGTCTGCTAGCCATTGTCATGTTTCAGCCCACATTTTCCCTCCTGGCTTGAGTTCACAGATGTATTTTGTTTAATTTTGTGTCATTTATTTGTATTAATGTTTCTTTTGTACATTTTACTCTGTGTCTGTTGGGAAAGATGCATAACCCTTGTGTTTTGTGGGTGGCTCCCTAAGGGGTGGGGCCACCTGCCAATCACCACCAGGAACGGCCCATCACCCTATTAAAGGGAGGGCCTCCCATAGTTCCTTGCAGTTCATTGAATTTACTAGTAGTGGAGAGCTATTGTGAGTTTGCTGTGCTTGGTTATCGTTTTGTGATTTTGTAGATTTTTTTAAACCCTTGCTTTGTTTTTTGACTTCACCTCTGGATTTCCGATCGGGACTGTGTCTATTGTTATTTTTCGACCTCGATTTTTGGATTCGGTTTTAGGACTTTGTTTACTGTTTATCGCCTTGCCTTTTCAGCCATCTCCTTTGTGCTCTTCGGAGCTTTGGGGCTTGCACAGCCTTTTTGATAAAATGAAACCTTTTATTTTATCAAGATTCAACTCTGCCCTTGTTGTTTCTAGTCAGGGTGTTTCCCCCCCCTCGAGTGGGCAACTTTGGAAATGTTTTTGGTTCCTGCGGCCAGATCCCGACAGCCATGCCATCCATGAGTCTGTGCTTACAGGTCTCTCTTTCTTTCAGCTCTGTCCCCATCCCTCTTTGCGAAACTGTTCAAGTTCTGTCCGATTGTACAAACCAGCCACAGACTCTCCATTGGATTGAGATCTGGACTTTAATTGGGCAACTCCACGACATCAACATTGGCATTTTGAAGCCATTCCTGGGTAACTTTGGTTTAATTCTTGGAGTTGTCATCTTGCTGGAACACAAGTCTTATCTTGACGTGTAGATTTCTTGCAGACTCATTTCAGGTTTTCCTCAAGGATTATCTACAATTTGCTGCATTCATTTCACCCTCACAAGCCTTCTAGGGGTTCTGCTGCACAGAAGAATGCCCACATCTTGACACTGACACCACGAATCTTCACGACGGAGATGTTGTGCATCTGATAATGTGCAGCATTTAGCTTACACCAAACATGCCACTTACCAAGAAGTTGATTTTACGGTTTCCCATGAGCCTCCTAGCAAACTCCAGTAGAGTTGTCCTGTGCTTTTTGTGTCTGTTTAACCACTCTCCAATAAAGCTGCTACTAGTGAAGCACCTGGCAACAGTTGTTGTCAGCCTCGCCAATCTTTACCACTGCAGCTTGTAACTCCTTCAGTGTTCTCACAGGTCTCTTGGTGTCCTCCTTCAATCATAGGACGTATGAGAACATGAGGGCAACCATTGAGAAAAACATCAGGGAGGCTAAAAGACAGTTGGAGAGGAATATAGCAGATAAGGCGAAAGAAGACCCCAAGAGATTTTCAGTATTTTAGTAGTAAAAGAACAGTCAAGGAGGAGGTCAGGTTCATCAGGAATAGTAAAGGGGAATTAAAAGATACAGACAGTGACATAGCGGATGCCCTAAACTTACATTTTTCTGAGGTCTTCACAAGTGAGCAAGTGGATAACCTCAGAGTGGTAAACGCGACTACTAAGGAGGTACTGAGGGATTTGGAAATTGTAGAGAGAGAAGTGCTGCTCAGATTAAATAAGATGAAATCAAACAAATCACCAGGCCCAGATCATGTTTATCCTCGTGTTCTTAAGGAGGCTAGTGAGTACATATATAAACCCTTGACACGTATTTTTAGGAAGTCACTGAGTACTGGAGAGATTCTGAAGGACTGGAAAATGGCAAATATGATCCCATTAGATAGATAGATAGATAGATAGATAGATAGATAGATAGATAGATAGATAGATAGATAGATAGATAGATAGATAGATAGATAGATGTATAAAAATGGTGACAGGGCAGATACAAACAATTATGCACTCACATGCAGCACATGTCAATAACAGGAGTTCTATTAAAGAGTCAGCATGGCTTCAGAAGAGGAAGGTTATGTTTTACTAACATGCTGGTATTTGATGAGGAAGAAACAAAAGGATACGATCAAGGTGGAGCTTATGATATTATTTATCTTGACTTTCAGAAAGCGTTTGATAAGGTGCCACATGACAGGCTGGGCATCAAACTAAAAGATATGGGAGTTCAGGGTGATGTTCTTAGATGGGTGCAGAACTGGCTGATGTTAAGAGTGGTGTTCAGCTGGAGTCAGTGCTAGGGCCGCTGCTAGTTTTTATATATATTAATGATTTGGGTAGGAATATAAGGAACAAGCTGGTTAGGTTTACAGATGATAGCAAGATAGGTGGATTAGCAGATAATTTGGAATCAGTTAAATCATTACAGAAGGACTTGGACAGTATACAAGCTTGTGCAGATAAAATGTAATGTCAGTAAATGTAAAGTATTATACATAGGAAATAAAAATGTTAGGTTTGAATACACAATGGGCGGCCGGAAAATCGAGAGTACACCTTATGAGAAGGATTTAGAAGTCATAGCGAACTATAAGCTGTCGACTTCCAGACAGTGTTCAGAAGCCATTAAGAAGGCTAACAGCATGTCAGGTTATATAGCGCCTTGATGTGCGGAGTACAAGTCACAGGAAGCTCTGCTCAACCTTTATAATACAGTGGTGAGGCCTCATCTGGGGTCCTGGGTGCAGCTTTAGTCACCATGTCTACAAGAAGGACATAGAAGCACTAGAAGAAGTCCAGAGAGAAAACAACTAAGTTCATTCCAAGGCTACAGGGGATGAATAATAAAGAAAGATTAAAAGAGCTGAGCTTTTTCAGGTTAAGCAAAGGAAGATTTGGAGATGACATGATTGAAGTGTTTAAAATTATGAAGGAAATTAGTACAGTGGATCGAGACTGTTATTTTAAAATGAATTCTGTACGAGCTGTACCCATGGTCCCCATAGCAACCAGGGTGGTCACCCCCACGTGGTCTGAGGTGGGCGTAAACCCTCTTCCGGTTCTCCGGGGTGTCTCGGCCGGGTCGCCCCTCCAGCCACCTGCGACAGCATGTACATCTACTTTGGTGGTGACCTTGGGATCATCCTAAGAGGTGAAAACAAGATGTTAAGTGTATAGGGTGTGGCAGACTGCTGGGGACCTTGCCCCAGCGGGACGCCTGAAGAAGGGAAGAACTGGGGCAGGGGCAATATCTTCCCTGGATTACATCAGGGCCACGGATTGGTAGCTTGGAAGTTCAACTCTGTTATGGTCCGTGGTCATTCCCAGGAGGTGCCTGGAAGATCCCAAAGCTCTGCATGGCAGCACTTCTGCCACACCAGGAAGTACTACTGGAAGAGGAACCAAATGCACCTGGAGTGCTTCTGGGTGCCCATGCAGCACTTCCACCACACCAGGAAGTTCCTCGGGGCGCACCTCGAGCACATCTGGGTACGACATAAAAGGGGGCCGCCTCACTCCATTCGAGGAGCCAGAGTCGGGAGGAAGTAGAAGCCAGAGCTTGTGAGAGAGGAGTGGAGGCGGCAGAAGACTTTGAGTATTTTTGTCGTGCTTTCTGTACTGAGTGTGCTGTATAAAAGCCAAAAGAAAATTAAACGTGTGTGTTCTGGACTTCTGGCTGTCTCAGTGTCTGTCTGTGTCCAGGCTCCTTTCACAAGGGCTATATTGTGACGACATCCCTGATGAGTCACTACCAGTGCGAGTTGTCATTCCATCATTCAAATGAGCGGCTTCAGAGCCAGCTGCAGGGAAGCCTTACAAAGAACTAGAGTGGCAACAGAGGGCTGCCCTTTTAAGAGTGTGATCTCGTGAGAAGTCAAGCAAAATTTCCCTTTTAATTGGCTAACTAAAAAGATTACAATATGCCAGCTTACGAGGCAACTCAGGCCGAAATAATTCGCCCAATTAAAGGTGTCATTTTGGTTGACTTCTCACTACATTCTAAATGGCTAACACAGTACAACGCCCTAGTAGTAAGGGTGTGATGTAAAGAGCAAGAAACCATGAGCACTTGGTGCTGGTTAGCACTGGCAAAACATTACCATATAAACACCAGAATATCCAAAAAAGAACACCAGTGTGATAGGACAGGAGGCATCACTGAATGAGCCCTGGCAGCAAATGAACACCTAAGAGATTCCAACTTCAGATTCACTACTTTGGGCTAACAGACAACAATGTCCTCTGCCATCCTAGTCCAAAGTTTTCTTGCCTATCATTTTTTTAAAAAGCAAGGCTGGAGTGTTAGCTTTCTAAGAACTCACGTAGTGATCTGTTGGGTTGGGACAATGCGCCCTCTTTACTGTGCAGAGTTCCCGATACTAAGTGCCACTGCAGGACCACCACCTACTCAAACAGGCTAAACACCAAGGACTAGCCTGACCCGCCACCATTGCATGCCACATATACTGTACATTCAATGCATTTTCCGAGAATCTTCCTCCTCCCTACTTTAGTGGGCGGCTTTTTCCTCTCTGTAAAAAATCCAAGTCCCCGGCAACTGGTTAAGCTTTACGGATTCCACCTTTTTCTAAGGCCGTACGTGTTGCCAGTGGCAGTCACTCTCTTTCCTACTGTGCTCTCAGCATGGCTGTCCTCAAGCAAAAGGCCAATTTGTGCCTAACCTGCAATTACCTTGCGGGGATTTCTACTATGTGGTCACACGGATATGATGAAAAATGCTGTATGAGAACACATCATCCAGTTGAATAATTACTGCATAGCAACAGTCAGCTATTTCCCTTGGTCACAATGCGAGGTGAGACACAAAAATAACCAGATTGGTAAAAATAAAATATTTCTTGATGAATTACAGCATTCTAAACATTGTCACCTTCTCTATACTCCTCCTCCCAATCTCTACACCACTCCATACGTGTCTTCCATTGATTGAAACAGAGCGGGAAGTCTTCCCACTTGAGGCTCTTCAACAGGCTTGCCGTTTCTGTCTTCACTTTATTTATTGAAGAAAAATGTGTTTTCAGGAGCGAATACAAATCACAGGGAGCTAAATCGGGTGAATAGGAAGGATGATCGAGGACAGGAATGTTTTTTGTCAGTCAAAAACTGCTTTACGGAAAAAGAGAAAATTTGTGAGAAATTTGACGTTGATTCGCTGTTTGATTTTTTTCACCTGACATTATAGCGGCAACTCATGTAGCAATTGTTGTACAAATACTGACTGGGCTATTCACAGGGTATACCTAGCTGGTCGGCAGTTTTGAGAGGGCGTGAGGAGGGGGTATAGTTCTATGATTCATGTCAGGCGTTCTCCAGGAAAGCCCCAAGCTCAGTCCGGTTATTTTTGTGTCTCACTTCGTAATTTTAACACAAGAGCACTATCAAAAAATGGTGGCTTTACTTGAAGGCCCAGGCTAAGATGTTGTCACTCGTACAATCTATGAGCAACACTGCCAGTGTCATAGTTTAGAATGTAATGTCCTGGCATCCCCAGCATCTGAATGTCACAGCATGGTTGACTGGTTCTGAAGACCAGGAGCATCCATCTGTTTAACTCTTGAGGAACGAGCCCCGGACACAGACAGGTAGACATGTTATTATGCACCACCACATGTTTATTTACAATATTTACAAAGTTATTAAAGTGCACCACAAACCCCACAAGGCCCCAAAGTCCAGGCCTCTCACACACTCTGCCTTTTGTTCTTCTTCAGGCCGCCTCCATTCTCGCTTCTCCTGCTTCGTCCTCTCCTCACCCGACTCCAGCCTCGAATTAAGGAAGGCGGCCCCTTTTATCCACACCCGGGTGTGCTCCAGGTGCTTCCCGGCAATCTCCCGCCGACACGCCCCAGTGTAGCAGAAGTACTCCGGGTGTCCCTGCTTCTCTTCCCCCCAGCACTTCCTGGTGTGGCGGAAGTGCTGAGGTCCAGGGTTCCCAAGGCATTGGGGTGCCCCCTGGCAGTGACCACAGGCCCCTACAGGGTTGGGCATCCAAGCCCTCTACCTGTGGCCCCTAACACAACCAGGGTGGTTGTCCCCTCGTGGTCTGGAGGAGGCGCAAGCCCTCCTCCGGTCCTCCTGGACCTACCACCCCCAGCTGTCCGCCACAGTATCTATAAACTCTTTTAGGGCTAATTATTTTTTCTTTTTCTTTTTTCCCAGGGCAGAATATCTTTTCCAAAAGGTACACATAACATAAAAACACACAACATGAAATGCTTATTTATGACAAAGGTCACTCTGTTTTATGTTCCATGAGCCACCGCAGTATGTCAATTCACAGACTTATTCCATAAGAATCATCATTCATAAGCTGAAAGGCACGTTGTGGAAAAAAACAGTGTGATGTAGTCGAGTGGCCGGTAATCCATAGCGTCCACTAGCACACCGTGTCAGTTGATGAAGTCCAGTTGCCAGCTTGCCTCCCACAGATCTATGTCTGGGAGTCCTCCCAGGGCGAACTTTGGCGCATGTTCGTCAGCTGCATGACCAGCTAATGCAGGTACCTGACTTTCATTTTCGATCTCCAGATCACTTGCATCAAAATCGGAGTTCAATAAGTCAGAGTCTGATTCAGCAATAATATGCAAGAAATAAATAAGAAAATAAATACACAAGGAGCATTTTGCTTTGCGCATTCGCTTTGCTCTCTCGCCCGATGTCGATGCCAATCTAGACACTGCTTACTCTACGCTACTCACGCACATGCCGTGAACTCAAAGAGTCTAACAGTCCTCCTAGCAAAGAGGGTCCACCTATAAAGTAACGCCAAGTTTTATCGACGTTTACGGCTTTTTATTTTACTTCCTCTGCCCCTGGAGGTTGACTTTAGTCGTCATCCACTCACAACCCCCTTGTGTTGACAAAAGTCGACATCCACCCTAAAAGAGTTCAAAAGTATGCACTTGATGAGCCATAATGGATGGATCATCTGCTTCTTCTCGCTCAGCCACCAGACGTTAGGCACACTGAGAAGAAGCATGGTGAGGTGGGGCACTACCACTAGGCCATCTGCAGGAGTTTTATTGTCCATTCCTGAAGGAGACAGATCTCTTAAACAAAAGGAATTAGACTGGAGCCACAGTCTACTTCCCACAGAACGTGCCCTGGGCCTCCAGTGGTGCACAGAAACGGACAGTTTCAAATTTCAGATAAAGTTACAAAACAAGCCTGCTACAAGGCATGGTATTCTGTCTGTAGTTAGCTCAATTTATGACCCCCTTGGTTTTCTAGCACCCTCCATACTGCCAGCAAAACACCTGAAATATATCACTCTGTGTGTAATGGATCTATATAATATAGAAGTTTCACTTTTTGAATTGAATTACTGAAATAAACTGCGGTGGGCTGGCGCCCGGCCCAAGGTTTGTTTCCTGCCTTGCGCCCTGTGATGGCTGGGATGGACTCCAGCAGACCCCTGTGACCCTGTAGTTAGGATATAGCGGGTCGGATAATGGATGGATGGATTTCTGAAATAAAAATGATCTTTTCGATAATATTCTAATTTATTGAAATGCACCTGTAGTATAAGGCATTGTGGACGATCGCTTGTGTGTTTGCATAAGCCAATGGATTGGCTGAAAATAAAGGGACCTGCCTGTGTGGTGCTTCACCACGGGGTGCAAGAGGTACAGGAGCAGGAGCTAACTTTTGTTGGGTTAATGTTTTAGCCATTTCAGTGACTACCTCTAAGAACAGGAATGAATTTATTGACACTACAGCGACATGGCTGAAAGATACAAAGAGCTTTTTAGCACACTCATCTGACGAACACTTAGTTAATCAATTCGAAGAGATGCGATTGCAAGAACGAGATTGCACAGAAATTAGTGTCTGGCAAGCTTCTTAGTTGAAACGCGCTATCGATAATAAGTGTGACTTGTCGTCCCGGCTAAGCGCTGCAGCATCATCATCTCCCACAACAGTTGTAATTGAACAATAGACACTAGATAGAATCCTACAAAGGTTGGATGAACTCGAGTCTGAAAGGCAGGAACGACCTGTAACTACCACGGGAGCCCGTTTGCAGACTTTTAGACACGATCTTATTGACATGATCATGCAAAGTCAAGCCAAATGTCAGAAGGCAGCCACTGAAATGGCTAAAACATTAACCCAATAAAAGTTAGCTCCTACTCCTGTACCTCCTGCACCCCGTGGTGAAGCACCACACAGGCAAGTCCCTTTATTGTCAGGCGATCCATTGGCTTATGCAAAAATACAAGCCATCATCCACAATGCCTTATTATTATAGGTGCATCTCAATAAATTAGAATATCATCGAAAAGAGGAACTCCTATATTATATAGGTTCATTACACACAGAGTGATATATTTCAAGTGTTTATTTATTTTCATTTTGCTGATTATTTTATAGCTAATGCAAACCCAAAATTCAGTATCTCAAAAAAATGGAACATTGTGAAAAGCTCTGGTGTCCCACTCCACTAATCAACCCAAAATACCTGCAAGAGGTGTCCTGAGCCTTTAAATGGTCTCTCCGTCTGGTTCAGTAGGCCACACAGTCAGACTGCTGACTTGACAGTTGTCCAGAAGACAGTCATTGACACCCTCCTTCCACAAGGAGGTGAAGCCACAAAAGGTCATTGCTAAAGAAGCTGGCTGTTCACAGAGTGCTGTATCCAAGCATATTAATGGAAAGTTGAGTGGAAGGAAAAAAGGTGCACAAGCAACTGGGATACGCGCAGCCTTGAGAGGATTGTGAAGCACAGCCCATTCAAGAATTTGGGGGAGATTCCCAAGGAGTGGACTTCGAGAAGCACCACACACAGACATGTGTATCCGGGACATGGGCTACAACTGTTACAGCATTCCTTCTGTCAAGCCACTCTGGAACCAGAGACAACGTCAGAAGTACAGTATCTCACCTGGGTTAAGGAGAAAATGGACTGGACTGTTGCTCAGTGGTCCAAAGTCCTCTTTTCAGATAAAAGTACGTTTGGAAATCGCAGCCCCAGCGTCTGAAGGAAGAGTGGAGAGGCACAGACTCCAAATTGCTTGAGGTCCAGTATGAAGTTTCCACAGTCAGTGATGATTTGGGGAACCATGTCTTTTGCTGGTGTTGCTCCACTGTTTTATCAAGTCCAAAGTCAGCACAGTAAGATGTCTACCATGACATTTTAGAGCACTGCATGCTTCCCTCTGCTGACAAGCTTTATGGAGAGGCTAATTTCATTTTCCAGCAGGACTTGGCACCTGCTCACACTACCAAAAGTACCAATACCTGGTTTAATGACCAAGGGATCACTATGTTTGATTGGCCAGCAAACTCACCTGACCTAAACCCTGTAGAGAATCTATGAAGTATTGTCAAGAGACACAACAATGCAGACGAGCTGAAGGCTGCGATCAAAGCATCCTGGGCTTCCATAACACCTCAGCAGGGCCACAGGCTGATCGCCTCTATGCCACGCCGCATTGATACAGTCCTTCATGCAAAAGGAGACCAAGCAACTATTGAGTGCGTACACGGACTGACGTTTCAGTAGGCCAACATCTCTGTATTAAAAATCTTTTTTTTTCATTAGTCTTATGTAATAGTCTCATTTTCTGAGATACTGAATTTTGAGTTTTCATTATGGCCTGTAGGCCATAATCAGCGAAATGAAAAGAAATAAACACTTGAATTGCACACTCTGTGTGTAATGAATCTACATAATATATGAGTTTCGCTTTTTGAATTGAATTACTGAAATAAACTAACGTTTCGATGATATTCTAATTTATTGAGATGCACCCGTATATCACAGTTTCGTAATTCTTCTCAAATTCAGGTCCGGCGACCTTGCTTTCATTTGCATTGAAGCAGAGATGGAAGGTAAGGGCACAGCACCTCGTAGTAATTCAGTTCTTTTCTCTTTTGGACGCACTTAAGGGGTCCATAAATTGGGGCTGTTAAAGGGTGCCTGCTATTAGCTACATGTACTGCACCCCCCAAGGCTCCTGAGTTTTCCTTTTACCTTTTCATTGACATATTTGCTTCCTCAACTGTATAATAGCTGACTTCCCGAGACGTTTTCCAACTGCACATTATATTGCTCCTGGCAGGAGTTATGCTACATTAATTCTAACAGTTTTATTCCACCGGTAGAGACTCTCGCATTTTGAAAAGACATTTGGTGTGTTGATGACTCATCCTGCTTCTCCAGCGTGGAGCTCGATAGATGGCTACACAGCGCAAGTCTCTCAGAGGCTATGGAGCGTCCGTGTGCTTCATTCTAATCTATTATTGAAAGAGATTTACTATTTTTTGCAACACGTTCTGTTCAAAGCAAGTCTCAGAAACAAGAGGAAGCAACTGCATCATCCTGAGCTCCATTAGCTTGGTATATTTCAAGCAGAAACGTGGGCACTGACTACAGGAGATGCAAATATTGCCAGGAATTTAATTCACACCGGAAAGTGGTGACATGTTGCAGGTCGATTAGCACATGCGATAAATATCTCACTGCATCCAGGACACGTGACAATAATGACCCAATAAACCCACAATTCTCTGCATGTTTCTGAGGAGTGCATTAACTTTTCCAAGAAAACAAAGATATGCAACCATCAAAAAATATAATTACACTCATTTTGTGGATCACACGCTAGGCTGCGACAAAGCCCACTGACATTTCATCTTGTCCTCTGAAACCACTTTTCCTCATGATGGTTGTGGTGGCAGCTGGGCAAGCAAGCAGATCATCCCAGGTTTTTCTTTCCACAGTTACAGATCCCAGCTCTTCCTGGGGAATTCCCAAGGCAAGATATACATAATCTCTACCTCATGTCCGGAATCATAGTCAACTGATCAGCTCCAGGGAGAGCAGGATGGGTTCTGTGGAAAATGAATGTTCTCTTCGTTCCTTTGTACTAATTCATGTCTGAGAAGTAAGCTTTACTAACCATGAAAAAGCATGCTTTGTTTTAGCAAACAGAAATATATTTGTCCAAAGGACTCAAGGTCTAAGCATTCCACACATGAGTCTGCCTTATCACGTTTTCCCTTAGCTTACATCTGAACGCCATAACAAAAGGGGCCAAGAAATCAAGTTGCATCAGGGGCGTTGAAGGGGCTCAAGGATTGTTGACTGTTACATTTCATAATGATATTAAATCACGCATTCTAGGGGTATAAAAACTTGCCCCAGCCAACAGACGGGGTTCAGAAGAGCCCTGACGCTGTCATGTATATTTGATTGTCTGCTTTTCTGAAACTCTTCTCACCGTGACTCTGCAAAATAAAGCTGCTTTATAACCACACCTGCTGTCTTGTCAGAAGTCTTCGTCCACAGGTACAACATGCCCGAGTCACCTCAGCTTGTTCCCCCTCAATCTGGAGGAGCACACAACTCTATTCTGAGGCTCTCCCAAATTCATGAAGAGTCCACCCAGCAGTCCTGCAAAGAAAATCTCATTTCTTCCCACTTTGGTTCACAGTCTAATTCTTTTGGTCATTACCCACATCTCATAACCCACAGATGAGTAAAGAAATTGTAGATCAATTGGTAAACCCAGAGGTTTGTCTACAGACTCAGGTCCCATTTCACTACCTCAGACGGGTACAGCACCCGCAAAACACATTACGCCACTCCTATCCACTTTTTGATCTCACGTTCCCTTCTTTCATCACTCGTGAACATGACCCAGAGATACTTAAAATCCTCCGATCATCTGTAGTCAGATTTTTAAAATTTGAGTATGTGTGAAATTTGCGAACATTAGAACACAGCCCAACAAAGCTCATCAGTCCTATCCACTTATTTCTTCCAAAAAAACACCAAGTTGAGTTTTTAAGTCCCTAAAATCTTGGTGTTTACCACACTACTTGATAGCTTATTCCAGGTGTCTATCGTTCTTTGTTTAAAGAACAACCTCCTAATGTTTGTGCGAAATTTACCCTTAACAAGTTTCCAACTGAGTCCCCATGTATTTTTAATGAACTCCTTTTAAAGTCACCGTCTCGATCCACTGTACTAATTCCCTTCATAATTTTAAACACTTCAGTCATGTCACCTCTTAATCTTCTTTTGCTTTAACTGTATAGCCTCAGCTCTTTTAATCTTTCCTCATAACTCATCCCCTGTAGCTCTGGAATCAGCGTATTAAGCTTTCCACACAAACATCAGGATTTGTAAAAGAAAACTTAATGCGAAAGCTTGCATATATTAATGTCAACTCTGGCCTAACATTTTTGTGAAACTGGGAAATGAAGACACCCTTGATCAAGTTGGGAAATGAAGCCAAACCATCTAAATGATGACTCACATGGATAATAATAATTCATATCACCGAGCCGTTGTTATGATGTGCATTGACGTGACAAACATTTTAAACCACAAAAGGGATGAATGTGATGCATAGACTCGAGTTTAGTCCCCTTTTATGAAAGTCAGTTCTGTATATTTGCACTGTAGAACTTTCTTTGTTTATCAGTTTTTACCTTGTGATGGATGGCTGGGGATTGTGCCCTGTTGGGAAGCCTGGGAGAGCATGGGACCAAGAAAAGGGCAAGCCATTCCCCGGGACAGGAAGAGGGCAGCTACCCTGGGTTATATCTGGGCCACGAGCATGGGTCTGTAATGCTCAAGCATGGGTTACGTGGCCACCACCAGGGGCAGCTGGGATAATTCCAGAAGAAAAGGAAAGGAAAGAAAGATAAAGGATTAGGACTGTGTTATTGAGAGTAATTGTGGTTGCATTGTGTGTTGCAGGAACAGTATTTGGGGACATTCTGAGTCTGTCTGTCTGTGTCCGGGGGTCAAACTCCACAACATGTTGTCACTTCCAAGGATTAGTAGTAAAAACACAGATTTGGTTCACTCCTATGTACAGAAATCTCTGAGGCTAAAGATCTGCACTGGTATCTGGAAGGTTACTGGTTCAAATCCTGCTACTGCCAGAAGGGATCCTATTCTGTTGGGCCCTTGAGCAAAGCCCTTAACCTGAAAATTGCTCCGGGAGCTCTGATCCTGCACTCTGACCCCCCAAAGGTCATGCAAAAAGATAATTTCCTATTGAGGATTAATACAGTATACCAAATCTCATATCCTACACCCTATTTATACCCTAATGGTTTGGCACAGTGTGGCTTGACTATGTAAATATGTTTATATATGAAAGGAACAATTTTTTAGGGACTGGCCATATTATTTTTTCTTCAAGCTGACTTCTTCTTCTTTCAGCTGCTCCCATTAGGGGTTGCCACAGCGGATCATCTTCTTCCATATCTTTCTGTCCTCTACATCTTACTCTGTTACATCCATCATCTGCATGTCCTCTCTCACCACATCCATAAACCTTCTCTTAGGCCTTTCTCTTTTCCTTTTGACTGGCAGCACTATCTTTAATATCCTTCTCCCAATATACCCAGTATCTCTCCTCTGCACATGTCCAAACCAATGCAATCTCGTCTCTCTGACTTTGTCTCCCAACCGGCCAACCTGAGCCGACCCTCTAATGTCCTCATTTCTAATCCTGTCCATCCTCGTCACACCCAATACAAATCTTAGCTTATTTAACTCTGCCACCTCCAGCTCTGTCTCCTACTTTCTGGTCAGTGCCACCTTCTCCAACCCATATAACATAGCTGGTCTTACTATCTTCCTGTAGACTTTCCCTTTCAGTCTTGCTGATACCCGTCTGTCACAAATTACTCCTGACACTCTTCTCCACCCATTCCATCCTGCCTGACCTCTCTTTTTCACCTCTCTTCCACAATCCCCATTACTCTGTACTGTTGATCCCAAGTATTTAAACTCATCCCCCTTCGCCAACTCTACTCCCTCATCCTCACCATTCCACTGACCTCCCTCTCATTTACACACATGTATTCTTTCTTGTTCCTACTGACCTTCATTCCTCTGCTCTCTAGAGCATATCGCCACCTCTACAGGGTCTCCTCACCCTGCTCCCTACTATCGCTACAGATCACAATGTCATCAGCAAACATCATAGTCCATGGGGACTCCTGTCTAATGTCGTCTGTCAACCTATCCATCACCAATGCAAATAAGAAAGGAGCTGATCCCTGATGTAATCCCACCTCTACCTTGAATGCATCCATCACTCCTACCGCAGACCTCACCACTGTCACACTTCCCTTGCACATATCCTGTACAACTCTTCCATACTTCTCTGCTACTCCCGACTTCCTCATACAATACCACAGCTCCTCTCGAGGCACCCTGTCATATGCTTTCTCCAGGTCCACAAAGACGCAATGCAACTCCTTCTGACCTTCTCTAAACTTCTTCATCAACATCCTCAGAGCAAACATTGCATCTGTGGTGCTCTTTCTTGGCATGAAACCTTACTGCTGCTCACTAATCATCACCTCACTTCTTAACTGAGCTTCCACTATGCTTTCTCATAACTTCATGCTGTGGCTCATCAATTTTATCCCCCTGTAGTTAACTACAGTCTTGCACATCCCCCTTAATCTTAAATATCAGCACCAGTACACTTCTTCTCCACTCCTCAGGCATCCTCTCACTTTAGTGAGCCAAGTTAGATTTTCTGCAGCCTCTCCCTTGGAACTGTGTGTCAAGTCATTGTCATGAATTAGGAGTTCCAAGCACTAAAGTGTTCCAAAGCACTTCCAATAATGCCCACGAGAGGGAGCTATCAGTGTCAAACCTTGGCTAGTAATAAGGGCAGGCACTGATTCTTTATAAAACAAAAGATTTATTCTTCATAACAAGTATTTCAATCACTAAGCAGCTGTGGGTAAAACAAAGGCAAAAAGGCATTGCCCGAAACACAAAGGCAATCTGTCAAAATTAAATCATGAAGCCAGTCCAGGATGAGAAGAATAGTTTCATTGATACGTACATGGAGCCAGTAAGAACATGAAGAGATATGACTGACTAACAGCTGCTGGTAACACTACTTAAATACACTTTGTCTATTATAGAAGTATGTTAGATTAGCTTCACATTTCATATCATTGCTAGTTCCTGATAAACAAGACTCTAGGAGTCAGGACTCTGCTACACTGGTTTTCTTATCCAAACGTGTCCCGTGTACTAAAGTAGTAATGGGACTGGGCCATAGATCAAACGGCTTTAATTAAAATGTTTTCTAAGAGTACTAAACTCAAAAGCTAATAATTGATAAGGAGAGTTGTCAGTTATGATAATCAGTATATAATCAATTTGTGAAAATTATATTTATCAGTAATAATTAACTCTCACAAGCAATCAAATCAAGCAAGTCCCAAAACAGATTCCAAAGGCACGGTCAAAAAACAAATTAGAAAGTTAAACTGTCAGAGATTCAATAATTAACAGAATTTACACAAGTAAACTTACCACTCCCAGGAACGTTCAAATTGAACCACCAGGAACTGTGGGAGATCCTCTGGATTTCACGTGCGGAGGACAGTTCCTGGTGGTGATTGGCAGGTGGCCCCACCTCTCAGTGGACACTTACATAACATAACAGTACATACATAAACAAAATTTAATAAAAAAAAAAAATGCACAAAAAAATATAGAAATAAAAGAATCAAAAATCAACAAAAGAGACATAAAATGTGAATCTGAATCCAGGTCAAGTGAGGAGCCCTGGCTGAGACATGACAGTTGTCCCCGACAAAGCCAAAGTACATTGGGAAAAGGTTCTCTCACTCAACATCTTAGAAAAAGAGTGGAAGGCAGCCACGAACAGAATTCACTCAAGTGCCATATGCGCAAATAATATAATTAGTCAACTTAAAATTACATATCAACCACATCTGTCTCATTTAAAATTGCAAGATCCAACCTGCAAACGTTGCAATCAAGCTCCAGCCTCACTGGGCCACAGTAAAACCAAGGAGCTGGTGGTGGATTTTAGGAGGCCCAGGCCCCTCATGGACCCCGTGATCATCAGAGGTGACTGTGTGCAGAGGGTGAAGACCTATAAATACCTGGGAGTGCAGCTGGATGATAAATTGGACTGGACTGCCAATACTGATGCTCTGTGTAAGAGAGGACAGAGCCGACTATACTTCATTAGAAGGCTGGCGTCTTTCAACATCTGCAATAAGATGCTGCAGATGTTCTACCAGACGGTTGAGGCGAGCGCCCTCTTCTACGTGGTGGTGTGCTGGGGAGGCAGCATAAAGAAGAGGGACGCCTCATGCCTGGACAAACTGGTGAGGAAGGCAGGCTGTATTGTAGGCACAGAGCTGGACAGTTTAACATCCGTGGCAGAGCGACGGGCGCTGAGCAAACTCCTGTCAATCATGGAGCATCCACTGAACAGGATCATCTCCAGACAGAGTAGCAGCTTCAGATACAGACTGCTGTCACTATCCTGCTCCACTGACAGACTGAGGAGACCGTTCCTCCGCCACACTATGCAACTCTTCAAGTCCACATTTAAACATTAACATTATACAAAGTTATTGTCTTTTATACCTGCCTCGCACTCTCCACCTTGCATTTTTTAACTTGCACTGCATTTTTAACACTCTTTAATTAATATTGTTTCTATCAGTATGCTGCTGCTGGAGTATGTGAATTTATCTATCTATCTATCTATCTATCTATCTATCTATCTATCTATCTATCTATCTATCTGTCTGTTTTGGGCCTGCACCAAGTTAACATCATTCTGGACCGAAATCTTTAAATGCCTTTCAGACAGCCTTGGTGTCACAATCCCTCCTAATCCACTAACAGCCATGTTTGGTGGGCTCCCAGATGGTCTTAAAGTGGAGAAGGACAAACAAACTGTAATGGCCTTTACTTCACTATTGGCACGTAGACTTATCTTGCTCAACTGAAAGAATCCTAACTCTCCTCTGTTAAGCCAGTGGGTAACTGATGTTAGATACTATTTGAAATTGGGAAAAATCAAATTCTCACTTAGAGGATCGGTGCAATAACATTTTAGAATAAACATTTAAATTGAGGAAGCAGATTCTCTCCCCTCTTTTTTATTCTTTTTATTCATTAATTAATTGAGCTATTTACTTATTTTTACTAGTTTAAAGTTTCGCACTGTTGGCCTAGCTCTCTTTCTCATGGGTGGGGGTTGATTTATTTTCGAACCTAATTTTATTAAATGTAACTTGCTTGTACAGAACATTATTTGATTTTAACAAAATCAATTAAATGCTTAAAATAAAAAAGACAAAGCAGGCTCTACTTGTTGATATGTATGTTTTAACAACAGTTAGTGTCCTGTCAACAGGCACCGACCAGGGGGAACTGGCTGACGGGTCAGGAATATCTTAGGTAAGTTTTCAGCTACAAGCATGCCCGCTGTGTTGGAAGACATAAACAGCTGATGAGGTGCTACGTTTGGTTTCCACATAGTTTGGTTGTACATACCAATATAAAAATGAAATCTGCAATAGTTTCTAGTTTTCCTAATGTAATCACAGGGCACTTTACTACACTCGTATTGCAATAATGGTGTCTAGCAATAATGAAGTTGCTTTGGTGATGCCAAGAGGAGACTGACCAACCATCTTGGCTCGGAGGTCTGGGTCAACCTATGGTTAATTTATTTTGAGACAAAGTAATGTTGATCAGATTACTTGATGGTGGTGCTGTACACGATGGCTGGTTTATTGGTAAAGTATCTGGCTGAACCTGCAGTTCATATGGTGTATACCTTTCATTGTAACAGCAATCATATTAATACATGTGCCAGGTGATAGCAACTACCTGCTCAGATGCTGACCTCTTATGCTTTTCCCTGACCCCCAGAGCATATAGGAAATGTGCTATAATGTCACATGAGATGTAATATTTGAACTCCTCAGGTGGGAGGCTGTTTTACCTGCCAATGAAGGAATGCAGCATCATAGCTGTGTATGTACAAGGTTCATTAGCACAGTCCATATATGGTTATGTCACGGTGGAACTGGGCAGGGTTTAAGGCGCATTTACATATGCACATTTACAAAATAATTGTGGCCCACAAAGGAGAATTGTGGAAGAATGTGTATATGCCAAGCGTTTCTTTTTGCCTATGCATTTTCCTGTTTTTTGGCATATGCCAATTTTCAGGCTCAAATCCATGCCAAGTTTAATCAATGAGAACCCGAGAAAGAACAATCCACCTGTTTTGAAAAAGAACCATGAGCTCAGTCTTAGAGATGCTCATCCTCATCCCTTCCATGATGGGAATGGAACCTGCTGAAATTTCTTGAAGGATGTTGGCTCCATACAGAAGTGAAAATAGCATGACTTAAGAAAAAGTTTATGAATGGGCAGAAAGGTTTAAAGAGGGAAGAACAAGCTGAACCGACGAAGCTCGATTTGGTCAACCATCAACATCAGGCACAGGAGCCAACATCAGTATGGTGAATGCGTTCATCAGAGAAGACCGACGAATGATGTTGTCTGCTGTTGCGTACGTGTCATAATGCATAATGACTTGGGGTAACGTAAGGTTTCTGCAAGATGGGGACCCAAACAGTGTACTGATCTGCACAAGCCAACATGCTTTTGCGAATTTCAGCAGGTTTTACTCCCTCTGCCCAAAGAAATCTCATTACAGTACATTGTTTAACAATGGTGTAATCTCATAGTGGAGAGTCCATATTTGTTTGATCTTGGCTTCAACTAGATTAATGTTCAAAACCCACAAGCCATTGCAAATGTTTTGTATTGTGTCAGCCTCCATTGTGGTTGTTGCATAATTTTCAAATTGCCATTACTTTATAATATACCTTCATGCCAATGGCGATATACCTGCATGATGTTTCATTGTCAATATTCTCTTAACTTTTGCCAAGTGAGGAGCAACTCTGCTCTTTTGAGCATTTTTAATTATATTTGCTTTCTTTCTGTAAATATGTTCTTTAATAACAATTCAAAATGTCTCCTTGTTTATAAGTCAGGGTTCAGTCAGTCGGCTGCTATATCCTAACACAGGGTGATGGGGGTCAGCTGGAGCCAATCCCAGCACCCAAGGCAGGAACAAATCCCAGAGCAGGGTGCCAGCGCACCGCAGGGCACACACACACACGCTAGAGACAATTTAGAATCGCCAAGGCACCTAACCTGCATGTCTTTGGACTGTGGGAGGAAACCGGAGCGCCCGGAGGAAACCCACGGGGAGAACATGCAAACTCCACACAGGGAGGACCCAGGAAGCGAACCCAGGTCTCCTAACTGCAAAGCAGCAGCGCTACCACTGCGCTGCCGTACCGCCAAAGTAAGGGTTTTAATTGTTTAAAGGTATTTTTGTGAAAATTGGGACTTTTTTGCATTTTTTTTTTACTTTTAATACCAGCTCCCCATTTATTGACCTGCATGGGTCAAAACCTGCAAGTTGCAGTTGGCAAGAAGGCTGGCTGACCTATTATTGTCTTTTGGAGGCCCTTCTTCTGCTTTTCACCATGTTTTTGACTCTAAATCACAACACTAGGCCAGGAGGTTAGGATGTGCACAAAGTCCTCTACTGGTGATATACGAGGTTGAAACAAAGGTTTGAAAGTACAGACAGTCCCAGTCAGTGAGCAGCCTGCCATAGAGGATGAAGCACATGGGGGGTGCAGCACAGACAGTAAAAGGGGCAGCAGGTACAAGTACAATACAATACAATACAATACAATTTAATTTTTGTATAGCCCAAAATCACATAAGAAGTGCCGCAATGGGCTTCTTGACAGCCCCCCATCCTTGACTCTCTAAGTTAACAAGGAAAAACTTGCAAAAAAAAAAAACCTTTTAGGGAAAAAATAGAAGAAACCTCAGGAAAGGCAGTTCAAAGAGAGTGGGTGTCAAAAAGAAGGGGGTCGATACAATACAATACACAGAACAGAACAAATCCTCAATACAGTATAAAAATACAAATTTTAGAAGAACAGAGCAGAATTTAACAGTAGATGATATCACATAATAAGATTTGGATTTGTTTAGAGTCCTGGAGACCTCAGCCATCAAGCTGCCTCCCCCAATTGACCATTCCACAGCTGAGACAGCCAATCCGACGAAAGGACCCCTCTACCTGACGATTGCTGCGATCCTCCATCAGGGATGAGTTTACCTTAGGCAGGCAAAACAACTTGGCAGGTGGGCCGTGGCACCATTTGAGTACTGAGAAGAGAAACAGAATAGGTAAGGGTTAGTAACAAATTATAACTGTCATGTTACTTATGTTTTAGTGCTAATGACTAACAAAAGAGATGCAGTCTGTACAGTTAATCAGCAGCTCTAGTCAGGGTAGGCTAAACTGAAACAGTGAATCTTCAGCCAGGATTTAAAAGCTGAGGCCGAAGGGGCATCTCTTATAGAATCAGGCAGACCACTCCACAGTTTAGTGGCCCTGTAACTAAAAGCTCGACCTCCCACTGTTATTTTATTAATCCTTGGAATCCTAAGCAGACCGGCATTCTGAGATCTGGTTTGTAAGTCATGATAAGTTCAGATAAGTAAGCCGGACCTTGGCCATTTAAGGCTTTATATATTAAAAGGAGGATTTTGAAATCTGGCCGAAACTTAACCAGGAGCCAGTAACAGACTTGATTTGAACTTTTTTTCCTATCGCACATTTAGAAGTTAAGGTTGGGTGGCCCCTTTGGTGTTATGTGCATGCTACAGGTGATCTGATAACACAACAAAACAAATCTCACTGGTAGATGGAGCCTATCTCAACACCTTCATCTCATTGAGTGGCTCTCTCTTTGCACACACTATTGCCAGACCAACTGCATGGTACACCTTTTGCATTCACAGTCATAAGTCAGATTAGCCACGTGTTAAGAGTGTTGGAGGAAACCAACCTGATGAAAAGCCCACAGCTAAATGGAGGTAATGTACAGTACAGTATCTCACAGACAGCAACCCAACAAGGAATCAAACTGGGTCCATAGACATACAAGTCACTAGTAATAACCACTGCTCCACCATCAAATTTTCTGCAGTGCACAGTATCAGAATTATTCCATTTTTATTTGCTATACTTTTGTGGCCTGGAATTTTCAAGTGAAATATACTCTATAAAATGCCTTTTTGCTTTTGTTTAATATTGACTTGAGTACATGAGTTAAGCATGAGGGAAGCATTGCTGGGAGGCCCCATCTGGACTGCAGACAAAGTATCCGCACTAGGTGAGTATCCAATTACAAAGAAATTGATTTTCATGAGCACAAATCCAATAGCGAGCATTGTAAGTGCTGTTGGAGCATTGGACCTCCCTGCAGGCACGAGGTCTCCTCCCAGACGGTCACCTCAAAGGCATGTATCACTCCTCTGCTACCGTCTGCTATCTTTATTTCATACACACACACAAAAAAAAAAATCCAATAAGGGAGCGTTGTATAAAGATGCTAGCCAGAGCTGTTTGACAATGGAATGGGCGTGGGGTCTTACTGTGTCATTTGTCATGGACTTGATTATTTATTGTCAAGAAGAAATGGACACTTATGTACAAAAATAAGGGATAGGAGGTAGTAGGGTGTTTCGTAGCGCATTGGTTAGCACTCAGAGTGGATCCTGCTGGGTATTAACTGCATTGGACACCATAGACATCACAGGCCCTGGACGCTGCTGGAAATGTTAACAACCTGGGTTTCATCCCTGACTTTGGTGTCTTTTTTTATTGTCTTGTAAATATTATGTCGGAAATTTTATTTTTGTTTGTATTTTTTCTTTTTCTGTGAGTGTTGTTTTATCTGTTTATTACCTTTAATTATTATGTTGATTATGTATTCATCAGTTCTTTGCTTTATGCACTTTGCTCTCTTAAAGTTGAGCCTAAGGGGGTAGGGCCAATATTCCCTCCAAGGTGCTCATGTGTGAGGGGATGCACAACTTTATAGGGTTCAGCACACAAGATTTTCTAGTAGGACATAAACAAGTGAGTCAACAGATCTACCGCAACCCCAACCAGCTCCTGTTGTCGATTTACAAACAATGGACGGCACACCAGCCCAAAGGCAAATCTTTTGAAAATCGACATTAGACTGGCTCTGTTAGTTTGTCTCGTAAATGTTCTTCATGCACAGACAGGTGGGGATCTGCAGGGCAGTGGGGCCAGGCGTGCTGCCAGTGTAGTGACTCTGATCTGTGAACAAACAGGCTGGTGGAAAGTTAGTGATGAGTGAAACTGGCTACGACTTGTATAAAAGTTCATGAAACTAGTACTAAAATTCAATTTGGTGTTGATTTCGCAATTGCAAAACGTGAAACTCACTGAAAGGAGCTTTTTGGTGTTTTACAGTTTTATTTTTTTTGTACGAAACAAGAAATATTGCTCCCTAATGACTTGCTTGTGTACATGTCTGTTTTAAAATTCGATTTATGCATGTCGGCCACGTCACTGCACAGTGGAGTGTATTTTTAAAAAATCGGGAGTGGTCTCCCCTCGACTTTCCCGTATACTCGGAAATGGAGATGGATATTTGAGGAGAAAACCACAAGACAATAATTATATTTTTACATTAGGTACATTAAAGAACCATCAAAATCAAATCAAGTTAATAATATATTGAACAATTATTGTAAAAGTAAAGTTGAATAAATCGAACTCTGCAGCTGCATGAATAAAAGGTAAAGTACCACTTCTGGTTAGTGGAAATAGCCCAAAAGTTGATAGAAATCTATATTTTATACCTAATACTTGTATGCAAAATTTGGTTGACCTAAGTTATCATGTTTACACACACACACAACCACACAGACACACAGACATAATTCCAAAAATGGTATTTTTGGACTCAGGGAGGTCTAAAACATCAAGGTTCATCATAATCTCAAAATGGAGATATTTGGAGGATTCCAGTACTTTCCTTATACTTCGCATACAAGAAAGACAGGGAGGTGTAAAACTTTGAGATTCATCAAAATCTCAACATTGAATTTTTGGACATTTACAATACTTTCCCTTACGGAAGCGTATTACTGCCACGACATAATAAAAAAAATATGCTCACTATCACGTTATAACGTGAAAATATTACATTATAACGTGAAAACATCACGTTAAAACGAGAAATCTATCATGTGATAACGTGAAAATATAAGATTATAACGTGAAAACATCACGTTAAAACGACAAATAGTATCACGTTAAAACGTGATACTATTTCACGTAATTACGTGATAAAGTTTCATGTTATAACGTGAAACTTTTTTGGTTATCCAGTGAGGAGTGCACGTCTGCAAATGAAACGGTCAGATGGCTCATTTACACGACTTGATCAAATTCTACTTTATGCTTGGGGTCAGACATGGAGAGATTCTGCTCATGCTGACTAAGGTCGTGAGCTTTACTCATTGAGCACCATCACAGGGTCCTTTTGTAATGATCACAAGAATGCAAGTCAGACGAGCACCGATGTCATCACTTCTACAGACTTCTGAGGAATGTCTGAAGCTCTCTTACAACACCGTCACTTACTGGCAACCAGCTTGCCGTCTATTCTGGACATATATAACAGTCTGCATTTTAAACAGATCATCGGTACTGTCAAAGGCGTCAGAGATCCTGCACAGTTGTTTTTCTTATTCCTCCAAAATGGTACAAAACCATTGGCACCGTTTCGATTCAGAGTGGGCTTCTGTCCACAGGTTGTAAAGTGTAAGGGTGCCTGAGGCAACTGGACATGAGAACAGTAGGAATTGTACAGAATCCAATAGAAGGAAACACTAGCGTTTTATTCACATTCCCTCAGAACCAGACAGAGACCCCAAACAATACATAACATCCCCCAGTTTCCCTGTCCCACCAGGAATCATATCCAGACTATTTTTTATTGTCTTTTTTTCTATTTCTCATTAAATGATAATTCACAGACACTGCTACAACAATGAACATTCCTACATAAGGTTACTGAACTGCCAATCATAACAACAAGTCAAATACACATTTTTCTAATCTTTATTTTTCAATGTAAAGCTGCCTTTAAAGATATTAGGATAACTTAATGCAATATATATTTTTTTTTTTGGTTTTAATGAGGAATGCATTGTTTTGCTTTTCTTCACAGGCTTTTGTGTTCGGTTTCGACATGTTGTTTTAGATATTACCTGTATCCCCAAAGTCCAAAGTAAAGTTCCCATTCTTACCACTATGCTCACCACTAACACAACATCTGTTATCACGTACTATGACAAACAGAAATGAGAGCAGTTAAAGGGCTGGGTTCCTAGAATGGTGTACCATTTAATCTGTCAGAAAAACAAATCAGGATGTAAAGAATAATTCAAGGGTCACCTGGTCCAAAATAGGGCTTCTTCAGCCTGCATTGATTCCTATGAGGATGATCCATCCTCTCCAGCAGCAGGACAACTGAAGAATAGCGACTTCATGTCTGGGTGTTTATTAAGCAATGAAAGTGCCCGGAAATCAGAACATCCGGAATTTGGGTTGAAGTGATGTCAGCAGCATCCACTCCATGGTTAAAGAGAAAGAATAAGCTAACAACTATGCCATCCCCTTATAAATCCCCCCGTTCTTAACCTGTGTGTTGACTCAACAGACAGAGGTTTATTTTTCTTTCAATGAAAAGGACATAGTCAAAAAATTTTATAACAAACAAGTCAAGTTGATCTTTCCTAAAGGCCCATTATACTAATCAACGAATCGAAGTCTAAATTCAGTGCTCTACGTTTGCACTCATGGAAGAGTGCTATACAAAACACAAGTTGCATTGTATTGTAAATTCAGAAAAAGAGGTCTAGAAACATCAACATATAAGCTAAAGAACCGTTCAATAATAAACAGAACATCCCAATCTCAGAAAATGCAGAAACACACACATCAACCTTAATGGTCATGAAGTGAAGTCTTCCAAAAAGGCAAAATGGCTCTGAGGCCTCCAAAAGTCGTTCAAAAGACAGGCTGGGATCTTCACTATGCACCCCAGAAGAGGTAAACCCTAATCCTGGCAGGCTCCATATACAACATGCTGGCTTTAGCTAGAGCAGGCCCCAAAAATTGATAGTTGGGAAAAGAATTAAAAATGTTCAAATAATACAGCAAAAGCCCCATGAGAGGAGGGATGACCGTAAACCCCTGGCTTATACTGAAGAGGGCAAACAGAAAATCTTTAAAAATTGAAGATTTTTTAATCCAAAATATGAGGGACATTCAAAGACTTTCCGCACTTTTATTTTTTCGTTGGAAACGGTGAAGGCAAAAACATTTTTTGTTGACGGCATTAAAAAGTTGGTACGACACTGGGAAAATTGCATCGCAAAGGAAGGTGACTATGTAGAAAAGTGATGTTATTTGTTTTTGAAATTCTTAATAAATAGAGTTTAAAAAAAAGTGCGGAAATGTTTCGAACATCCCTCAGAGGAATACAGAAAAGTGCTCTAATAAGCAAAAATGGACAAAAGGATTAATTTAGAAGGGCAATTCATAACAACCAAGTCCAATAGCACAGTCCAAAAATTCAGATTCCTTGAACTAGAGCAAGAAAGTAACAGAAATAGTAAATTCAACAAAATACTCACAGACCTCCAATTTAAACGAATGCTCTTCAGCTCCTGAGCCTTCTCAGCAGACTTTTATGGCCAAAGGGATGGCTAAGGAGTGGTGACATCAGGGTGGCCCTGTTTCCTGTGTCTCCACCTACAAAACATAAGGAATATCGGCATATATAAAGGGACAGTACACAAATTCACAATTACAACTGAAACCAGCAGAAATAACACAAAAACATGAAAAATAATAATTCCAAATTGGCAAAAATAACAATAAAACAT
This sequence comes from Polypterus senegalus, assembly GCF_016835505.1. Taxonomy (NCBI): domain Eukaryota; kingdom Metazoa; phylum Chordata; class Cladistia; order Polypteriformes; family Polypteridae; genus Polypterus; species Polypterus senegalus. The sequence continues at coordinate 221,476,741 of NC_053157.1, forward strand.
AAGATGTACATAAATTCACACTGATATGTAATATTTATATGGTCTTGCTGATGACAACACATAACAAGCACCCTGGAGGTGTGAACTTCAGAAAACAGAGGCGTCCATAAAGCCAATGATGTCAAAATATGTTATTTCTAGTCATGGAGTTTGTCAGTGTTACGTATTAACATACTGTATTTTTTAAATGTTTAATTGTTGCTTTTGTTAATTATCACTTACTATGTTTCATGTCTTGATATGATTTTGTAATAGTGTACTGTCTTTTTAAATGTACTGATGTTCCTTGTTCTTTGTGGGTGGAGCCTCAAGAGGCGGGACCTCAATGATGTCACTACTCCTGGGCCCTCCCTTAAGTTATTTAAACTGAGTGCTGCCACCTAACAATGGGAATCATTTTTATTTCTTGGAGTCGGGGTAAGTGTTGTGTTATTCTGTCTTGGAATTATCTATTTTGTGGACTGTGTTTTTTGGACTTGTTTTAGGATTGCCTTTCAGGCACTCCTTTGTTCCTCCTTTCTTTGTATTTTTTTAAATCTTTTTTTAATAGGTTCTATACTTGCCTTATGTATTCAAGAGAAAAGTTCAGTTTACCCTTGTGCTTGTGGGGCTTTCACAATATTGTAGTGACCCGGCAGCCAGTGCTGGCGGCATGATGCATTGTGGGTAATTTATGTAAAAGTTACTGTTGTGTTAAATTAGCAAGGCAATCGAATTATTGTTCCTGTTGTAATTGTTGTATGTGTTTGTGTTCAACTGGTGGGGTGGATTTGGGTTATTGCCGTCCGGGGTTATTAAATTGTAAATTGTTACCATCAATGAGAAAGGTGGCTTCGTTAATGACCTTGGCAATGGCTATGCAATGAGATTGAGCTTTGTTTTCTGACTATCTGCTTAATAAAGAGATACAACAGGACAGAGCTGTGTATTGCTAAGATTTCATCTAAGCAATGATTGCCGAGACACTCGGAGTCGTGCGGTGTATGGGACATGAGTGCTCGCTGCCTTAATGAGCTAGGTACAGCTGCGTGCATGGCGCTGGCATTCCGCTGGCCGACCAGCTTGGGGGAAGTGCATGGCAGAGTACGGCTCTGAAAACTTTAAGACTCAACCACGGGTCGCTACATTGATGTCAGAAGTGGGAACCCAGGCTGTTTAGAAGACGCCGTTATGGAACAGAGTCTTGAAGAATTAGAGCGTGCCATCCAAGAGCACAGCAGAGAGGAGCTGACTAACCGACGCCGGCGTGAAGGTGAAAGCGTGGGAGCATTCGTAGCTGACATCAGGGTCGATGCACGGACAGGCTACCCTACTTTCCCGGCAGCAGCGAGGGAGGAGCGCAGCCTCCATGCTTTCCTGCGGGGCCTTACACCGGAGCGTCTCCGCCAGCATGTCCATCTGTTGTCACCCCGAGATCTGAGTGAGGCACTGCGGGAGGCTGAGCAGGCTGAGGAGGTGCTACAGGCTGGGTCAGCGACGGTCGATCGCCACGCCTGCACCAGCTGACGAGAGCAGTTGAACGAGGGACGGAAGGGGACCAGCTTGAGGAAGTGCGGGTCAGTCGCATCCAACCAACATCAACCCCCAGTCCAGGGAAGCAAATATGCAGCAGACAGTAACGCTACAGACGCTACCCACGTCGCCGAGGTCCTCCACGAAACTATCAGCAGAATAACCACAGTAGATCTCCATCATCCACCCTCAGTGCCGAGATGGACGGGACTCAGGACTGAGCCATATCAATGGGTGCTATAACGTCAGGAGAGTCGAATCGTGTCCATCGTCGGCCAGGACAATTGTTGGATTTTTATTGTGAAGATTAGGGTTGTGGGGACACTAACCCTCTTGGGGGGGGGCTGTGTAGTGACCCGGCAGCCAGTGCTGGCGGCATGATGCGTTGTGGGTAATTTATGTAAAAGTTACTGTTGTGTTAAATTAGCAAGGCAATCGAATTATTGTTCCTGTTGTAATTGTTGTATGTGTTTGTGTTCAACTGGTGGGGTGGATTTGGGTTATTGCCGTCCGGGGTTATTAAATTGTAAATTGTTACCATCAATGAGAAAGGTGGCTTCGTTAATGACTTTGCCTATGCAATGAGATTGAGCTTTGTTTTCTGACTATCTGCTTAATAAAGAGATACAACAGGACAGAGCTGTGTATTGCTAAGATTTCATCTAAGCAATGATTGCCGAGACACTCGGAGTCGTGCGGTGTATGGGACACGAGTGCTCGCTGCCTTAATGAGCTAGGTACAGCTGCGTGCATGGCGCTGGCATTCCGCTGGCCGACCAGCTTGGGGGAAGTGCACGGCTGAGCACGGCTCTGAAAACTTTAAGACTCAACCAATACAATATATTTTGAAATATAATATATATATGATATAATATAATATTTGTAATAGTTGTTTTGCCAGATTCTCCTTTTTGGGCCTACTCCATCTTAAGCCAGCAAGTTGCTTTGAGACTTGTCTGAAATCTGATGAGCCTCTGCTAGGTGGAAACAGCAGGATTCTTACCTGATTCCCAGCTTCTTTGTGGAGGCCTCACCTTATTGCTCTTTGGAGGAAACTCCAAATCAGACTGAAGTCACTGATCTCGTCAATGGACTGTGTCAGTTTACACAACTGAAAACCACTGGGACGGTCGCATTTAGTGACTGTGTGTACTCAGTAGTACTCGCCCCTTTTTGTGACAGCCAATGGCATGCGGCCTAATGAAGCCTGTGCTCTACTAAGGGTTAACAGATATGGCGAGTTCAGCCACAGTCCACCACAACAACAGCATTTACTTATATAGCATGTTTTCATATAAATGATGTGGCTCAAAGTTGATGAAGACAGAAAAAAGAAAAATATAAAAATAAGATTAGGTAATACTAAGGACAAAAGAATAAAGTAAGGTACGATGGCCAGGAGGACAAAAAAAACAAAACAAAACCTCCAGACAGCTGGAGAAAAAAAATTAAATCTGCAGGGGTTCCAAGGCCTCAACACCGCACTGGGTTTCTGTCCTTTCTTCTCTTTTTTACATTCTGTGGTGGTACGTAAAACACAAGACATCAGACCAGGGGGGATCTGTTATCAGGAAGATTCCAGGTGCACACCCAGGGGCCTTTTCATCTTGCACCCAATCCCCTGCTTAATGAAATGATCTAGACTGGCTTGATGAAACGATCGAGTGCATAAGAGACAAGCTCAGGAGAGGGGGACACAATCCAGTTTCCACGTGGTGAAATAAATTGTTAAAAATGAAATCAACTACATGTTAGGGAGCTCTGCTCATTAAATCACCCAGGGGCCTTTGAGAGTCTTAATCCAAAATTGCATCGGACAGACAAGTCTCTCTGTTTTGTTTGCAAGGTCCTAAACACCCATGTTCCTCGTTCCTCATTGTTGCATTATATATATTGTGGACGCTGGCCCGGACACAGACAGGCAGACATGTTGTTCATCACCCAACACACTGTTTATTTACAAATATTTACAAACTTCGTGCACTCACACACCCCAGTGCCTCCAGCACCGATTCCCCCAATGTCCAGGCCACACTCTTCCAGTGCCTTTCTCCTGGCCGCCTCTAGTCCTCCCTCCAGCTCCGTCCTCTTCCACCCTTAAGTAGGAACCCGGATGGGCTCCAGCTGCTTCCCGGCACTCCCCTTTGGACACACCCCTGTGTGGCGGAAGTGCCGGCTGTGCACCCGGAAGCTGTCCGCGTGTCTCCTGTCTTCTTCCCCCCCAGCACTTCCTGGTGTGGTGGAAGTGCTGGGCTCCAGGGTTCCTCAGGCACCGGGGCGCCGCCTGGCGGTGGCCATGGGCCCCTACAGGGTTTGGCTTCCAAGCCCTCTACCCGTGGCTCCCAATACAACCAGGGCGATCACCCCTTCGCAGTCTGGAGGAGGCACAAGCCCTCCTCCGGTCCTCCTGGGCTTCCCGGCTAGGCTCCAGCCCTGGCCGGTTACCACACGGGATATTCCGGCACCGGGGCACCGCCTGCCGGTGGCCACGGGTCCCTACAGGGCTGGGCTTCCAGGCCCTGTACCCGAGATCCCCAACATAACCAAGATGGATGCCCCCTCGCGGTCTGGAGGAGGCACACA